>NC_072402.2:23672500-24272500 GCF_028858775.2 Pan troglodytes | reverse complement strand
AAAAAGTATGGATTGACATTGCTTAGAGCACAGGATGCTGTAAAGGCAAAATAAGTCTTTATATAGCTCACATTAAATATCATTATCTTCAGTTGAATGGTAAAATGAAGGTTAGCCCAAAATGAAGAAAAGGATATTTCTCTCTAGCAGACCAAGATAATTAGAATCTGGTTTGCATGCACCTGAGTTTGATGCTCTAAATATGTTGTGTCAAGGACCATGGACTCTGGGGGCATCTGGCTATCAGTGCTTTTCTTCGTCAACTGTTCAGATTAAAACTTATAAAAGATGAATGCCAAGAGGTCCCCTTTCATCTGTGGTCACTTTTTAAAATGGGTTACTGAAAATGTAAGTAACTTGGCTATATACACTGCTCAATAAGGAGAGCAAATATAAAACCCAATAACAAAAAAGTGAGAATGAATATTATTTTCCCCTTAGATTTGTTCCATCCAAACTAGAAACTAACAATCTAAATCTGACAGATAAATTACCTAGGAAGATACAGTTATAATTTTTTTTCTTATATCATATTTAAGTTGACAGGGGATCTTATATATTTGAAACTTTAATTCCTTCTCAAAACTAACCCAAAACATTTACGTTTTCCTGAATTTATTTAGACTTCAACAGTACCATTATGCCTGTACTTTTATAAGGAAATCTGGTTGATAGGACATTCTAGCATTAACTGGACATAGGCTGTGTTCTCTGTTATCAGATTTAACCAACAAGAGCTTGTCTGCAACTTGACATTTTTATTCATATTAAAAGGTTGATATTTGGATTCACTCATATTCAGTCATGACAAGTTCAACAGCATGACTTTAAAAATAGCATAAGATGCATAAAAATAATAAGGGAAAGAGATACTAGTAGAATGTGATGCTCCAGTTAATGTCACACTAACCTGAGGATATAGAAAATGGCAATTTTCTGTGGTTAAGGCAGACCACAATGTGTGTGCAGTCCCAGGAAAAAATGATTATGTAAAAAAGTGATGATGTTTTATTTGCTATTTGTTCACTTCTTGGTTAACTGTGGAAAAGATCAGGAAGACATAAGAAGAGTAACTTTCTGGTCCTTGCTAGAACAATTAGTTAAATCTGAGGAGGAGATAAGGAAAAAAAGAAAAAGGGCTTTCAACTTTTTAAAATAAAGTTTTTTTAATGTACTTACTTAATGAATAATATTATTTTGCTTAAAAAACCCAGGTATTTGTATTCTTCTTCAAATATGTTATAAATCTATTCACTTCTTTAAAATCTCTGCCAACAATGATCCACCCAGTTATTACCTGACATCCTTTTTGTGTAGGGCATAAAGGATAATCTGAGCACATTTACTTAATGTATTATCCAACAAAAACTATTTAATAGCTTATATGAAAACTCATTGAGTTAGCAAAAATTGGAGATCCGATATGATTTGTGTCCCGACTTTCAAACTTTACAGGTATGAAAATTTTGCAATTAAAAGTAATTGCAAAAATCAAAATTACTTTTGCACCAACCTTACTTATTGTAATAAAAATATTATTTGAGTAAGAGGAAGCAACTGAACCTGAAATACAGAGGACTTATCTAGGTACAAGAAGACTATACTTAAAAGTGAGTTTCTAATTTGATTCATCTATAGGCTGCAAAATTTTTTTCCCAGAAAAATACTATGTAAGGTCTTTAAAACTATGACATAGTCTTTGAAAAGGACATTAAAACTACTAAATAAAGTATATGGTCCTTGGCTATCCTTGAATGAATAGTAGAGTATATCTTATGAAATACGCATTTTATATCATTAAATATTTAAGAAAAATGGATTATCCTGTCAAATATGTATAGGAAATTTTGCATGTTATAACTCTCTCTCAAAATTCAAGAGGCATATTAATATATCAAACTTTTGGAGAAGGTCTACAATCAAGAAAACTGTTTACTCTTCTTTAACACGATATCTTAAAAATGTATCTGACCATGAAATCATTTTATTACACAGCCCCAATTAATATACAGGAAAACCAGCATTTCAGGTAACACAATTTAGGCGTGCCAGCTGACAGTGGAGAAAAGTAACTACATTTTAAAAATAAACTGTCTTGCAAGGTACCAAGTAATATACATTATTATCTTGTCTAATATTTATATCTGCCTAGTAGGTATTTTCTTCATTTTAAAGATGAGGAAACTCAGGTTCAGAGAGCTTTACTTATCTGCTTTGGTGACAGAAACTCAATCAGCAGCTGGGTTAGAATTCAAACCTAGGTCTATGTGATTTCAAAGCCCATGATTCTTTCTCTCCTCTTCTTGCATCTCCTGAAAATGTTTTGCTACATGTTTAAGTCCACCACCCAATGTTTGTACCTTTTCGTAGATCAGAAATAGAGTGACTATTTCAAAAAAGTAAAAGGTAATCAGTGATCATTTTTTTAGTCTGTTACTATTGAGATCATACTATTTCTGTTTTTTTGTTTGTTTGTTTTGTTTGTTTGTTTGTTTGTTTGAGACGGAGTCTCGCTCTGTCCCCCAGGCTGGAGTGCAGTGGCGCGATCTTGGCTCACTGCAAGCTCCGCCTCCCAGGTTCCCACCATTCTCCTGCCTCAGCCTCCTGAGTAGCTGGGACCACAGGCGCCCGCCACCACGCCTGGCTAATTTGTTTGTTTGTTTGTTTGCATTTTTAGTAGAGACGGGTTTCACCATGTTAGCCAGGATGGTCTCCATCTCCTGACCTCGTGATCCGCTCGCCTTGGCCTCCCAAAGTGCTGGGATTACAGGCATCAGCCACCGCGCCTGGCCAAGATCATACTATTTGTGTTTTGAAAGAATTTACTCTTCAAGGAACATCGAAAAAGTGCTTAAATGACAATAATAAGCATTTAGTAATGCTAATAATAAGCAATTAATTAGCCCAGATCAATGGAGCAGAAAGTTTGGAATTTAAGTGCTTGCACCAGGGTGAGATAAGTATGTGTCTCTCTTCCCCTTCTTCTGCTTAGATTACATGGGCCATTATTATCATCACACCCTTGAATCTTTCCCAGAGTGTGTCTCCCAATATCTTTAGTGGCCTAGAAAATCCTTAGCTCGTTTTGTAAATAACACTCTACCTTCTCCATGCCTGCATATGAAGAGCTGCAAGAGACTTAGAGAAAAATCAGACATACAAGATGATGAATCTCAAGTCTTTAGAGCTACTCCACTTTCCACACTTCACCTTTTCTCAACTACTCTTTCCTATTTTTCTCTTCCCTCCTCAAACTTTTTTCAGATGGAATCTTGCTCTGTCGCCCAGTCTGGAGGGCAGTGATGTGATCTCTGCTCACTGCAACCTCTGACTTCCAGGTTCAAGCAATTCTCCTGCTTCAGCCTCTCAAGTAGCTGGGATTACAGGCGCCTGCCACCACGCCTGGCTAATTTTATGTATTTTCAGTAGGGACGGATTTTCGCCATGTTGGTCAGGCTGGTCTTGAACTCCTGGCCTCAGGTGATTCACCTGCCTCCTCCTTCCAAAATGCTGGGATTACAGGTGTGAGCCACTGCGCCCAGCCCCCTCCTCAAACTTCTTATGCCAGCTCCATATAATCACACTCTTATGGTGACCTTATTACCTATTTCAGGGACAATAGAGCAGGCCAAAGTTCTATATGCTCCCATGTCTATCAATATACTTGCATTTCTTATCTGTGTTCTGCCTTTCCTGATAACATAGAGTAAGTTTATCCTTATTTCCATGCCCAATCCACCCCCCCACCCTTTTTTTCCCTCAGAAATCTTAAAAACATGTTTTTTTAAAAAACTTATTTGGATACATAGTAGGTCTATATATGTATTTATAGAGAACATGAGATATTTTGATGCAGGCATACAATGAATAATAATCACATCAGAGTAAATGGGGTATCCATCACCTCAAAAATTTACCATTTCTTTGTGTTATGAACATTCCAAATGTACTCCTTCAGTTTTTCTAAAATTTACAACAAATTATCACTGACTGTAGTTACCCTGTTGTGCTATCGAATGCTAGATTTTATTTGTTTTATTTCATTTTTGAGACAGGGTCTCATTCTGTCACCAAGACTGGAGTGCAGTGGTGTGACTCCTGGGCTCAAATGTTCCACCCACCTCAACCTCCCAAAGCGCTGGGATTACAGACATGAGCCACCGTGCCCAGCCCAAATACAAGATCTTATTCATTGTATCTAACTATATTTTTGTACCCATTAACCATCCCCATTTCCCACACCCCCCGCCCCGCCAACCCACTGCCCTTCCTAGCCTCCGATAACCATCCTTCTACTCTCTGTCTCCATGAGTTCAACTATTTTAATTTTTAGCTCACATAAATGAGTGAGAACATGTAAAGTCTGTCTTTCTATGCCTGACCTCTTTCACTTAACAATATCCTCCAGTTTTATCCGTGTTGTTGCAAATGACAGAATCTCATTCTTTTTTTATGGCTGAATAGTACTCCATTGTGTATATGTATTACATTTTCTTTATCCATTCATCTGTTGATGGACAATTAGTTTGATTCCAAATCTTGGCTATTGTGAATTGTGCTGCAAGACACGTGGGAGTGCAGTTATCTCCTCAAGATACTGATTTCTTTCTTTTGGGTATATACTTAGCAGCGGCATATGTACTTGCTATCAAGAATTTTCCTGCAAAACTCCTTTGCACCAGTTCTAACCAGGCTTTCATTGGTATCCATTCCCTTAAACAATTGGCATAGCAACAGAAACCTCCATGTGGCAAAATGTAATGATTGCATTACAGTTCTCTTCCTATTTGACTTCACGGCAGCATTTTTGACATGAGTGATTACCCTTTCTTTCTTGAAACACTTTCTTCCATTAAATTCTGAGACACTGTCACCTCTGTTGACTTGCTTACTTGTTGCTCCTTTTAGTCTCCTTGGCTAATTCCAGAGAGCCACAAGATCACTGAACTTTTCATTTTTATCAACTTTCCCTGCCTGAGTGAGTTCATTTAGTCTCCCAGCTTTAAATACCATCTATTTGATGATGACACAAATGAATACATCCTTTCCAGACTTCTTTCTCTGAAGTCTTCACATTGATATCAAATGGGAACTTCAAAGTCAAAACAGAAATCCTGAATCTCCCTATTATACTTCCTCCTTCTGCAATCTTTCTCATCTCCATAAATGGCAACTCTTTCTTTCTGTATACTGTTGCTGGTTTAGAACAGACATTTCATTATGTATCACAGCTCTCCAATGGCCCAAGCCATTGTCTATCTACTAACATCATATTGGTTAATAGACCATCGTTCGATTCTAGAAACTTTGCTGTTTCAGGGTAATGGTTACAGTAAGAAACTAAAATTTAAAGGCATCAGTATTTTACATAACTTTCTTAATTATGAGGCAAATTCCTCGATGCTGATGAATGAGACATCGAGTCAGCAATTAGATTATTTTGCTGGCAGAAACATGGTAGACACATAGGTAGATAAGAAAAATCCAAATACAGAAAAGTTTTTTTTTTTTTTTTTTTTTTTTTTTTTTTTTTTTTAGTGAGTCAAATCTCTGATCTCCCCATGATGGAAAGAGATTAGTGTAGTAGGAAAATGGATGATTGAGTCTAGTGATTTATGGCAAAATTTGAGAGTTTCAAATTGGTCTATCATGCTAACACCTTGACACTTAGCAGTGGAAGTAGCCAGATCAGTTTGGGTGAAAGAGAGTCCATTTCACTGGGCTTATATATATTCTTTATCTATGCTATACCAGCATTTTGAAAGTCCATTGTGAACATAATGACCTAGGGGGTTACTGTGAAAAAGAAGCTGAAACCATTCACAGAGAAGTTTCTTGACTGCCTGATTATTGAGAGCCTCTTCCACAGTAGTGGCAAGCAAACATTGTTCTGTGGGACACAAATACCCTCCCATGTTGAGAATATGCCAAGAGCTCCACCCAGACACATTTTGCCTAAAACAGCTTGTCATTAATCCTCAAATATTTTGAATCCCTGATGACCTGACCAAATTTCAGCTACTGTGTAGATGTTGGATAAAGGTTTACTTCCCTTATGACTATATCTCCTTCCAGGAAAAGTGGGCAATGAGATGTGCCATACAAAGTATCACCCAACAGAAGATTTTCTTTATCCTTCAGAGACTGTCCTGAGGGTTCACTCTGGCTGGAGCCAGCATATGGTACAAAGTCACCTGTAAACCAAATTCAATTTTTTCTCCTCAAATTATCATAGGGAACTCCTTGGGAGTCCGTAAATGTGGATTGATAGATAAACAGAAGCGCGACAGGGATTGTCATGCTGAAAAGGTAAGTCAACTTTTCCTGCAACTTACTTTTACATTCGTACACTTCTGCCCTTTACAATATGTAAAACTTTCATTTGACAATCAAGGGATGTCGGTACATCTGAATTCACGGCTTCAAATGACACTGAACAAGTTATGTGTTGTTTCACAGTGAAGGGTAAAAAGGCTGAGTTATTTTTAAAATGAACAGTACTGTTTGCAGAAGAAGACATGATTTTGCTAGAAAATTCTAGAGAAAACTGAAGTGATGATCTTCTTGTCTGCTGTTACAACATTCCATCAGGTTTCAGATAACCCTCCTACCACTACACAAAAACTCACAAGCTGTATCCTTGTTATCACTCACCCATAAGCAAGCTTCAGGTGTTTAGTGAGATAAAGTGCCACATTTATTGTAGTTTTTGTGCATTTCTTCACAATTTGACATTTGTAAAACTAAGCTACTGTTTTTGTCAGTTTTCTATTTTTTAAAGATGTGTCACCGATTAAGTTGTGCCCCTGGACCCATTTTTTTCCCATAAGCCTAGTCTAGTGACTTTGTTGTATGCTTTTGCTAATACGGTGACTTTTAGAAATGTATATGTACCACTATAACAGAACTGACTCTACAACACAATGCTGGAAGAGATTCCCACAAACAGGAAGATAAGTCAGATATTTGGAGACCAACAATACAAGGCATTTTTTTCCACAGAAAATGGAGTAGTAAATACTGAGGACTCAAACAAAAAAGAGGATGCATTACCAATGTATTGATTATTTGCTACATAGCAGATACAATGTTAACTATTTTAAAGTTGAAGATTTTACAGGAGAATTCTCAAGGTAATGTCAGAATGGTAGGACAAATATCATATGACACACAAAGGACTGGGAATGACTGCCGAGGAGATACTTTTCATTATAGACTGTGAGAGATACTCCAGTTATCTAGTCCTTAGAAGATATTTGGGTTGAGCCAATGATAATGGTTACTTTGAAAAGGAAAATTAATATACCAAAATGCATGAATATGAGACTCTTGGGCATTCTTCCTTGAAGCAGTTTATATACTTAATTCTGAGAGGAATGACATGTTTGTAAACCAGTATTAATAGGTGATATGTTATCAATACCAAAATTTGTGCTATGAATTCTTCGCAGTTGGAATCATGTTTGCTCCAAAGAGCAGGTGTTGGTTTTGCTGTTAAAAACAAACAAAGCAATTTGGATGTAGAGAAAAAGGAAAGAATATTCTCAGAAGAAGGAAAAAGAGGGGCAAAGGAACAGGGGAGAATGTGCTTGACACATTAGAAAGGAGTTTCAAGAAGGAGGAAATCCAAACAGAGAAATAATTCAAGAAGTAATCCAAAGACAGTTAGAAAGACAAATTAATAGCATGTATAAAAGAGTATTTTCCGTGGGACTGTGGAGTTGGAAGTCAAATTAGCTAAGTGGGATGAAGGCAGTGAGGAAATATAATAGAAGCAGTGGGATTCAGACCACTTCTTTTTACGAAGTTTGACAGAAAAGATGCAGGAAAGGCACTACAATAGTTAAGGTTCAGAATGTTCAAGCAAAGTTATTCAAAAGAGCATATATCCATGCTAGAAGACGAACATGAGTCTATAAAAATCTCGAGTCAATATAAACTCTTTGATCTGGAGGATAAACTATACACATGGGTCAAGATATTCCTTATACTAGATTGCCTCTGAAGTGTTTTGCATTACTTTTATTGTTTTTGTTCATTTATAAATGTTTTACTTATTTACTGTAGTATCATTTATAAAGTGTACATTTTCATTCAAAATTTGTATTTCAATTCTAAAGTAAAATTATGAATATTCTCATAGTTTTCTATTTAAATTGATTTGTGAATATTCTTTTTCTGCTCAAATCACCTTACTTTGGAAGTTTTTAAATCAGTTTTGTGATATTTGGTTTTATTCCTTGAACCACAAATCTCTGATATAGTAATCTAGAACATGGCTTAATAAAAAAAATCGATGAAGATGTCATTTAATGGTAATAAAATACAGCCAGTAAAAATATAATTGTCATTAGCAGTCTTAAAAATTTGTAACACATATGATGAGTCTTAAAATAATCTGATCAATTTGTCCAGAAACTTCAGTTAAAATAATTTTTTAAAGAATACTTTTATAATGAGTTTCATTATAATTTTATTTATAATGAAAAGCAAAATAGAAAAACTCCAAATGGGGAATAATTAAAATGAGTGTGGTATTTCTATACAGTGAAATATTCAGTAGAAATTTGAAAATGTTTTCAAATACTATATGATGATAGAGCAAATCCTCAATATATAGATTACAATATAGGGAGAGGTAACAGAAAGTTAAATTTATATTTTAATGTGAGTTTAACATTATGAGTATTATGTGCATATATGGAAGAAATTTATCAGAATTAACTATTTTCTTTGGTTTTAATTTTTGCTGATCGTGGCTTTATGGATGATTTGAACTTTTCTCTTTGCACCTGCCCACATGTTACAAATTCTTTATTATAAACATACACTACTTCTATAATTGGAGAATTTTTTAAAAAAAGTTTTAAATGATAAACACACAATAACATCAAAAATACAAAATGAGAAGACAGCAAGTTAACCGAAACTCTAACAAATGTTATACATAGAAAAGACAATAGTGATATTATAGTTTTCATCATAGAGTGACTGTAATTAGAAATAAATGAATGCTTAGCTTCAATGTGTAATCTTGGAAAAAGCTGAAGAGAAAAACAAAGGCGAAATCTCATTGTTTTTTGGAAAGGGCATTAGAAGTTTGTTTTTTTTTTTGTTTTTTTTTTTTAAAGCAGAAATTAGGTTTGCTACTGAATCACTGTGTTTGCTAGCAGATGTTTTCTTTAGTTTTTATGAGGATTGTTGTTATTCACCTCTAAAAAATTAACTACTGTTTGGCTAGTGTGCAAATGCTAAATCAAACACTTGCTTTCAAGACATACACAGTTGATAGTCTGCCGACTCTAATCCATCTGATGCTAGATGTTGCATTTTTGGAGGAGGCAATATAAGAGGAATCTCCACCTCTAAATTATGGGAAAACATGGGGTTTCTCCTTCTGTTCTTTAGTCACATTTTTTAGAATGTAAACTCTTATTTTTTTTTATTTTTGTAGACTTTATATTCAATACCCATTTTCTGCTTACTATCCCATGACCACAGGTACTAACAAGCAACTTTCTGGTAACTTTTTCCTGAGATGCATCTGCTTCTTAGCTGGACATCTTTCCTTGTGTTTGCTAGGCTATGTCCAAGGTAGGTTTTGCCAAGATCCTATGTTTGCATTCAGAGGTAAATTAGACAGATAGATAGATCTGTTGATATAGAGAGATGATTTTAAATTTACACACACACACACACAAACTTCAATTCATAGGTAAAATAAGTTATTTTTTCATCTTGAATTAAATAAGTTGCATTAATTTCAGAATCTTGAAAGAATGTGGTATATGTTTAGGTATGAAGCAACAAGTGACTTCTCCATTCATCAAAAGTTTGTTGAATGCATGGTTAACCGATAGAACACAAGAACCTGTGGAGCAGACAAAGATTAATTATACCTGTACTCATGCAACAATGTTTGTGTTCCAAACAAATTATATTTGCTTGTGTTTAAACGATGCATAAATCTGATGCGTGCAGATGAACGTGTGTTCAGGATGAGTGAGCACACTTGTTTGAATGTCATATTTATCCCTGTATTTTGTCAGAAAATTAACTTCTTTGGAGTTTGTGCTTGAGCTGAGCATATGGTTGTTGATCTCTGGAGATGACAGCCTATCTGAGCAATAGCTCCTTATGGCTCCAGCTCTCCTCGGCTGGCAGATGCTTTGGGCTTTTCTACAATTAAGTGGAGATCATCACTGTTTTCTTTGAGCACTGCTGTGCCTTGTACTCTGAAGTGTTTTGTTAATCACTGTCTGCCTTCGACAGAAGCTGCCAAAGCTCTCATTAAGTTTGAATTTTGAGATGTCATGCTCGAATGATGGAATTTCATCCTTTTTCTGCATGAATGGAATTGGCTATGGAAAGGTGCCAGAAAAAAAAATCATGTCACTAAAGTATACTTGCTTTATATTTCAGAGATAAAACAAAAGGCAGTTGGGGGAGGGGGATTCCCAATAATTTGTCAACCCCGGAGCATGTAGTTTCCTAGGTGATATAATTGTTGGGTGCTCACCCTTATTAACAGGAATGGTTCCTTCATTGCATAGATCAACGATCAGTCATTTCCTTGTTTCCTAAGTGAACTTCAAATGTCTTTTCTTACTGACTCCAAGACCTTTTATGGCATTTGATATCGACTCTTGGTATGTTGAAACAGAAAGTAGATGTAAGTTGCACACAAGTAAAGCAATTGCTTTAATAACCTGTCTGTCTAATTGGGGGCAAGTGAAGATATTTGATAGTAAAAGACAAAAAAAAACTCCGCCACTTTGCCCTTCAAAATAATTGCATGAAGTTGTACAGAGACTAAAAACTAAATGCATCTGTTGACTATTTAATGATTTGCTGTAGGAAACTAAGTGTTATGGGAAATATGATTTGAAAAGACATTACCCATTTCTCTTGGCGAATCTAATTGTTTCAGTTGAATGAGAAAAAGTAGAAAGTAAGCCTTAAAGAAAAACAATACTTAAGAGTAATTAGCTCTAATGCCTAATCACTTGAGTCATAAAGGATTTAGAAATTTATTAAACTGATCTATAAAGTCCCATACTTGCAAAGACTGACATCTTCCACTTGTTAACAAACTTCAAAGGCAATACTGTTTTTGTGTCCAATGTGTCTGTGGCTCAATTATTTTAATCAACAGCATATGCGATGGATAGTTTATGGAAACATTTTAATGGTCACAAACAAAACAAAATTCAAATCTATTACTTAGCAGTAGGAAGAAAGCTGGCCACTCTGGCTGCGGTAATCCTGCAGCCTCTTTACTTCTGTATGAATACAACATGCATTTTTCATACGGCCAGAAACAGATTTTATAACACACTGTTTAAGTACAGTGCCTACTCTTTTAGACTATTTTATTGAATCTACATATTGAAAGTGCTGGAGTAAAATGTTGATTGAGACTTTTGAGGGAAAACATTAGCTAATGAATTTTATTGGTGATTAGAAAATTAGTATTATTTCTGCACTCTAGGAACACTTGAGGAATATGCCCTAGGAAACTTGTTGCTGTAATAGTAGGTGAGAATCATAGGATCTTAGACAGAAACTAAGAAAAACTTTCAGGTAAGTGTATGTTCCTGTAAATTCCTGATTTCATCTTTTGTCCCATGTTTAGACAGAGAAGCTGACCACTGTCTGACATAAATTCACTCATACCATGAGATCGTACTACCCAAAATATCTCCTCTACCTGAGTTTAAAGAACTGCCTTTAGAAAGAAAAATAATATTAAGTTACAAATGTCCCTTGAGATAGATAATGCTTTTGTCTCTTTATACATCAGTAGGAATTAGTATATCCTACTTAGCTCACTGTCTCCTATCAGAGAACAAAACGTGAGGGTAGCTGCCAATTTTAATAAGATCTGAAAGGCCTAGTGTAGAGCATTTCTCACAGAGCTGACTGGTGGAGTGCTCACTTGTTGGGTGTCCTTGATGTTTCAGAAATGAGATGGTGGTGCTCTGGTACACAGGGTTGTAAGAACTAAGGGAAGAAATGTTAACTTGATCTGTTTGACAATGTATAATCCAAGTTGACTCCTATGCTATTTCAGGGGAAGATGTAACGAACACTGGAAAAAACATATGACTAAAATATCTGGCCTTTGTTCATAGATTTGAGACATATGGGTTACAGAGAAACCATATAAACTCTCTGAACTTCATTATCCACTCTGTGTACCTCAAAGTGGCATTGTGACTATAATATAAATTGAGTATGGAGGACCACTGAAAACCTAAAGCACTGTGCAACGGTAAGGCAACGTAACACCAACATTCAACTTCAAAACCTAGTCCTTTCTTCACTGACTCCTTTCTCTAGACTCTAGATTTCAGGAAGTATTCATATCCAAAATGACTCAAACAGATATTCTTTTAAAAAATTTTCTATAATGGTAATGATAGAGCACTTGGCAACACTAGGACTTTCTCTCTATATAATACTTGTGCATCGAATGTATGTACATCATTGAGGCCTATATTCTTTGATTTATGATAGCTATTTAAATATATTCATATTTATCTTTAGAATTTGTGTACATATTTATTTATCTCAAATATTGTCCAAAGTTAAACTAATATTATCTGCCTGGAATAAATTTAATTATTCAAGTTCATTTTTATTAAATGATGTTGAAATGTGTTTAAGTAGAGACTAAACTACAAGAACATCCTGACATTGGTAAGAAATTTGTCAAATAATTTGAAAAAGTTTAATCATCTTCAAAATGGGAGACTTCTTTTTTAATTAAAAAAATTTCTTTTCTCTAATTGGTAAAGTG
This sequence comes from Pan troglodytes, assembly GCF_028858775.2. Classification (NCBI taxonomy): domain Eukaryota; kingdom Metazoa; phylum Chordata; class Mammalia; order Primates; family Hominidae; genus Pan; species Pan troglodytes. The sequence continues at coordinate 24,259,698 of NC_072402.2, read as the reverse complement.
CAAATGAGGCAGAAAGATAAGTTTTATCATTTTTAAATGCACAATTTTTTCTAAAAAAATAAAAGTAATAACTCTTCATATTAGAAAATACAGAGAGGTAAGTAAATAAAACCAAAAATATGGGGGTTACGGACAGACATAATCCCATTACTCAGAAATAACCAAAGATATTGGTCAGGCATATGAAAAGGTGCTCAGTATCACTGATATTAGAGAAGTCCAAATCAACACCCCAATGAGATGTCATCTCACCCCAGTTAAAATGGCTTTTAACCAAAAGACAGATGATAACAAAAGTTGGAGAGGATGTGGAAGGCAATAACAAACACTGGAGAGGGTGTGGAGAATAGGGAACCCTCCTACATTGTTGGTGGGAATGAAAATTAGTACAACCACTAAAGAGGACAATTTGGAGATTCCTCAAAAAACTAGAGCTACCATATGATCTAAGAATCTCACTGCTGGGTATATACTTGAAAGAATGAAACTCAATATATCGAAGAGATATCTTTGCTGTCATATTTACTACAGCACTGTTCACAATGGTCATTATTTGGGAGCATCCTGTGTCTATCAACAGATGAATGGACAAAGAAAATGTGGTACATATACACAATGGAGTAGTATTCAGCCATAAAAAAGAATGAGATCCTGTCACTAGCAAAAGCATGGATGGAGCTGGAGGTCATTACGTTAAGGGAAATAAATCAGCCACAGAAAGACAAACTTCACATGTTCTCACTTATTTGTGGGGGCTAAAAAAATCAAAACAGTTGAACTTCTGGAGATAAAGAATAGAATAATGGTTACCAGAGGCTGGGGAGGGTAGTTGGGGCTAAGGGAGAAGTAGGGATGGTAAACGGCATCAAAAAATAGTTAGAAAGAATGAATACAACCTAGAATTTGACAGAACAACAGGATGACTATAGTTAATAATAATTTAATTGTACAACTTAAAATAACTAAAGGAGTACAATTAGATTGTAATACAAAGGATAAATGTATGAGGGTATGGATATCCCATTTTCCAAAATGTGATGATTACACGTTGCATGCCTATATCAAAGTATCTTCTCAAGTACCCCGTAAATATATACATCTACAATGTATCCACAAAAATTAAAAGTAAAAAAAATTGCTGTAGGTCCCTTATCTTATGTTTTTTCTTTTATGTAAATATGATCATCTCAATTATTGTATAATATTGGATCCTGTGCTTTCCATTTAATATGATATGAAACTATATGTATTGTTAAAATTCTAAAACAGCTTTTTGTATGTATAATTTCACATACACATTGCTATACATGTATATATATCCTTTATAAATATGTGGATTATTTTGTCAATATAATGCTATTGTGAGCACTTAGTATTTTTCCAGTGTTTTGCTGTTCTATATAAAAATACACTAAATGTTTTTCCAAATACAAGTTTTTCTAAACTTGGCATCATTTTCTTATTTTAGAATATAAGGAATTTAATTCCTGCCTAAAAGGTCATGTGAGAATTGTTGAGGTTTTGATATATAAGGCTAAATTTCATATTTGGACTTTGATTTAAAACTTGATAGATTTTTGATTTTCCATTAATGGAATCATATCTCACTGAACTTCTGATTAGGAGAGTGAAAACCTTGTAAAGTTTTTCTTTCTTTTTACATGCCAGTGCCCCCAACGTGAGCACACACAGACACATATATATTACAAAATAGACAAGAAAATGTTTTGCATAAAAGTATCTAATATCCTTCTTTCTTGAAGGAAATGTAAATGACAATGTTGAAATACATAGTACTTACTGGCAATGTAACCTCTTGAGTGTTAGCAGAGAAGGCAGAAAAGTTACCCCACCATCTTGTTTTTCAGATGTTCTCTGGCACCACCATTCTTACCTTCTCAGTACCTATTCTCTTTCTTCCCTCCATACTCGCTCCTCTCATCTCCAATCCATCGCCATTACCACACTGGCTTTGAAACATCAGTAAAGCATTTTTAAGGAATACAATTCAAAATGGTACAATAATTTACATCATCTGCATTAACATAGTGAGTCTCTCTATTTTTTTGGTAATCTATTTTATTAGGTCTTTATGAAGTTTAAACTAGATAACACACATTAAATATTTGATAGAGTGCCTAATGAATGTTCAACAAAGCATTAAGTTTCTTTTCTCCTCATGTTATTAATAAACTGACAGAGCAGTGATATAACACTAGAAAGCTTATAAGGTGTCTATAATTAATGTCCAATACATATTAAAAGTACACAAGCTGGGGTAAAAAAAATATCCTAAAGTTTGGGAAAATCTTCCTCAGGGAGACAAGTGCTATCACTAAACACACAGCTATCTAGGGACATGCATCCATTTCTTTTCTGCTAACATTCTGAAGAATTTTTCTGGGGTAGACATGACTACAAGAGTTATCAGAGGATATAATATTTTTAGTGTTTGGAATCAAGCAAAAAAAGTAGATTTTAATGTAGATTGTTGTCCTTGTACTTCTATTTTTCTGTCTTTTTTAACACAATTTTTTTTTGTATAACTTAGTGGCACCAGTATGAATTAAGTGCCCAAAATCTTGGAAGTATTAAAAATAACTTATGATCAGGATTTATTTAAAATATAAAACTGACTTAATTGTACTAATATTTTAATGACACATGTATTTGTGAGTATTTCAAAACAATCCATTTAAAAACAAAAAGTGTTGCTTATGTGGGGAAAGAGATTTAGCTAGCCAGCATAGCACAGGCATGACGAGATGGCCTGTAGTCTGTTGGAAACAGTGCTATCTCCTCACCTTTAAAAAGACAGCATTGGATGGCAAGTCTTTAAGAAAACTTTGTTTCTCCGTCATGAAATCCGTAACATCTATACCAAATTTACAATATTTCTTTCTGCATTAATCATATAGAAAGACAATCAACAACAGGATATTTTTAAAATTTTATAAGAAAATTATTACTGGCATTAACCCTATATCATCACACATTACACCCTCACCTTCAGACAATGGAAATGTAATTAAAAGTAGATTGGGTTAATGTACGAATATTCTGAATAAAATTAAATCCTACCAATTAAAGACAACAGAATAAAATATTTTGAATATTTCAGCAGATATATTTGAAAACTATTCTACCCCTAACAAAATTAGTTTGCACTACTAATACATATTATTATAGGCCAGATCAGGCTGTTCTCTCCTGTGAATGTGTCAAATAATTACACTTTTTATAACGAAGGAAATGGGGTGTGCTCTCTAAAGGTCTCTACATAATCATCTCCCTTCAGAACAAGCCCAAAGTTTTGAATCTTGAAGAATGCAGTCTTGAGGAATACAAGACAATCTATCATTTATAGATTCTAGGACAGATGGATAAGGCTAACTTTTTCGGCCTTTGTCTTAAACACATGATGGGTCTCTTTTTTCTTAAATATATATGAGTATACTGTCACAGATATGTATTAAAGCAAATTTTATTTGGTCTATATGTACTTTTTAAAACATGTCTCCTCTGACCACAATGATTCTATTCTTCCCTACATATTGCCTTAGCTGGGCCCCCAGAATCTTCTCTCCATCTTCCTGTCCCTTTTCCTTATGCACACCCCATTCCAGAATAAGAATGTAAGTGCTATTTCAATCAATATTTATTTCCTTACCAGGAATTAATTTTCAAGGGAACAATTACTATTGCATTACTCTTGTCATCTATTGGTTTTGCCCAAATGTTATTCTAATTATTTCCCAAAAAAAAGAACCTTACATACAATATATTCTACCCTCAAGGAGTAAACACTTGAAAAAAGAAAGACAAAAAACCTTGTATATATAATTGTGTCCGGAATTTCTTCCTTCCAGTGGGTTCGTGGCCTCCCTGACTTCAAGAATGAAGCCGCCGACCTTCGCGGTGAGTGTTACAGCTCTCAAAGGTGGCATATGGAACCAAACAGTGAGCAGCAGCAAGATTTATGGTGAAGAGCGAAAGAACAACGCTCCCACAGCATGGAAGGCAACCCAAGCGGTTGCAGCTACTGGCAGGGGTGGCCAGCTTTTATTCTCTTATTTGTCCCCACCCACATCCTGCTGATTGGTCCATTTTACAGAGTGCTGATTGGTCCATTTTACAAACCTCTAGCTAGCTACAGAGCACTGATTGGTGAGTTTTATAATCCTAGCTACAGAGTGCTGAGTGGCGCATTTTACAATCCTCTTGTAAGACAGAAAAATTCTCCAAGTCCCCACCCGGCCCAGAAGTCCAGCTGGCTTCACCTCTCATAATGACCATAAAAATTTAAGGTGCTTTTAGTTTTTCCTTTACAGAGAATATAACTATGTTTCTCATCATCAAATATGTAGAGAAAAATAATCATGTGTTACAATGAAATGTAATGAGAAAAATGTAATAAAAAAACCTGGCATTCAGCTGCTGACCTTAAAAAATAGGATTACATTGCTTCTCAGCCTTTTGGCTAAGATCAAGTGTGAAAAATAGGATTACATATTTGGTCCCTAGTTTTGCAGTCAAGGGAATTAATTTTGGAGAAAAATGTTGAGCTTCTTTCTTTTTTTTTAAATTTAGTTTCGAGGTTGGAAGACTCATGTCACATAATGATTTTAATACCTAAAATATTTTTGTTTACAATTTTGGTATTTTGCAGCAAGTTAAAATACAAAGAGAAAGTAAATGATATAGTAGAAATGTCTTCTGGTTCAGAGTGAATTAGAAGTTTTGAAGAATAGAGATGCTGAGACAAAAGAGTTGGCCTGACTGTCTCTTGTTGAAGATTGAGAGAGGGGAAGGAGGGTTCAGTAAGGTGCATGAAGAGGGGAGAGCAAGGCACAGTCATATCAACATGGCAGATCTTTGTGATCCTGTAGCAAGAACTCTTGAGCTTAGCTAGTATAAAATGGACAAGACCAAGGACCAGATGACAATATGTCTAGAGAGTCTGCTGGAGGAAATATGGTAAATTGAATTATTGCTCCCAATACCTCACTAGCTTCTCTCATAGAAGTATACATTTAAGGCCTTTAACATGTAAATTTCCAGTGCTTCTGACCAGAGTATGAGGATTATACACCCCTCCACCCGACCACCATACACTGATTTTGATTTGGACGTATGTCTTTCTTTGGCCAGTGTGCTCTAGGTAGAAGTGGCAGTGTGCCAGTTTTGAGCCATGGCCTTAAGAGACATTGCATATTTCTGGTGGTCCCTCTTGCTCTTTTGGTCTCCATTATGAGAAGATCACAACCTGGGTAGCAATGACTCTGAATACTAAGCATATGAAAAAACCCGAATCAGATCCTCAGCCGAAAGCAGAGCCACCTAAGCCAAACCACAAACCTATGACCCACAACAAAAATAAATGTCTTTGTATGACATTGATATTTGGGGGACATTTTTGCTTGTGCAAAATTATCACAGGAGAAATCTGATAATATAGGGAGGGAGTCAGCAGAAGGACCTTGCTGTGGGATGGCTCTCCTTCCAGGGCTACAGATCAGACTCTCCAAGCTCAAATAAGAGAATTGTACTAACTGCAGCATAAGCCTAGATGAGGCCCATCAGTAGAGGAATACTCCCTCTTCCCAAAGATACTAAGAGATCAGATTAGGTTATGTCATCAGTCTTCCTTCTCCAGGCCAGCTGGGCAAACAGTACCTATGTGGACAAAAAATATAACCTTAGAAATCAGAGGGGACAGTGAACATTTCATCCAAGGGCCTGACACTTCCTTGCTTCCATGAGTTCTCAGGCATTTCTGCTACACCTAGAATTCATCTTCCAAGAAGAACATTGAAATGAGGAGGCTGAGAAACAGAAATAATTATTCAAGAAAGAATAAACAGTTCTTAAATAGACAATGTATATCGTCACTCAGTTTGGGCTTTAAAAATCAGCTGTTTAGGCTGGGCACGGTGGGTCATGCCTGTAATCCCAGCACTTTGGGAGGCCTAGGAGGGCAGATCACGAGGTCAGGAGTTCAAGACCAGCCTGGCCAAGATGGTGAAATCCCATCTCCACTAAAAATACAAAAATTAGCCAGGCATGGTGGTGGGTGCCTGTAATCCCAGCTACTTGGGAGGCTGAGGCAGGGAATTGCTTGAACCCGGTAGGTGGAGGTTGCAGTGAGCCGAGATTGTACCACTGCACTCCAGCCTGGGAGACAGAGCGAGACTTCGTCTAAAAAAAAAAAAAAAAAAAAAATTACCGTTTTAATTCCTTGTTTGCTTGTTTGTTTTCCCCTGGTAACTAAACATTAGGGGCTTAGGAGAAAGACTAGACTGGTTCCGGGAAAAATAAAGATACTTTTCTCTATTAATCAAGTACTAAATTGAATTACAACTAGTTAAAATGGTTTTTTAAGGTTTCAAGGAGGAAGTAGGATATATAAGCAGAATTATGAAAGAATAGGAAAAGATAAATTGTGGTGAAAGATGGGTGGTGTGGGTCTCCATTTTGTTTCCCTCTATCCACATTTGGTGCTTCCATGTACCCTGTGGTTGTTTGTGAAGAAGGAAAATCACTCAAAGGAAACAAAGATAGTTTCACAGTTCAGTTCTTTCTGGTATTTTTATTTTTATTTTTTTTAACTTTTGTGCTTATCTAAAAAGAGTGAAGTAAGAGCATGCCAAACGGTGTAATTTCGTTTTAACTTAAGATTTCTGTATGTTTTTAAATACTACTTTTCTAAATAAACTGTTACCATGAAGTTTAAAAGGCAAAGAAGACACAAGCATTGTAACCTTATTAATTGTTGCAAAATCACTACCAATGGAAACTTTTGTACTTAGAGTACTATTCTGCTAAGTAAATCAAGTAATTCAGCTGTTGCTCTTCTTATTATTTTTGTTTACTTTGAATCACAGAGGATATTGATAGGCTTTTAAGTTCATAAAATGCGCACAATGATGAATATAAATAGCTATTTCTTAAAAATTGCATCTCTGGCCATTTTTTTTAAATCAACAAATATCTGCTTATGGATTGGGTTTGGCTGTGGATCTAGTCCATAATTCCATAATTTTGGTTCTTGCATATTACTGATGCTTGTTCTGTTACTTTTTGTATTTGTTATGGGCTGAATGTTTGTGTCCTCCCCAAAATTCATATATTCAAATCTGAACCCCCAATGTGATGATATCAGGAGGTAGGTCCTTTTGGAGGTAATTGCATCATGAGCGGAAAGCTTTCATGAATTTGACCAGTGCCCTTATAAGATGAGACAGGAGAGAGATGATTTTTTTTTTCTCTAGGCCATGTGAGAACAAAACGAAAAAAAATAGCCATTTCAAAAGAGGTAGAGTGTCCTCACCAGACACTGGATCTTTTGAAGCTTTGATCTTGGACTCCCCAGCCTCCATAACTGTGAGAAGTAAATGCTGTTTAAGCTACCCAATCCGTGGTGTCTCGATATGGCAGCCTAATCAGACTAACACAATAATCAAATAACATATTATCTTAATTTGTCACAAATATCTACCATAGGCAATTAATTTTTTTGTGTTCCTATTGATTACAAAACCAATAAAACATAAAGAAATAAATTTATTAACTGAATCTCAGTATGATTGATTTCCAGTCCATCTCTGTTGACTTTAAAAAAGTCACAATAGGGATTAACATATCTTTATTAAAAATGATCAATCTTAAAGTTTATTCTCCTTTTAAGTGTTTAGATTTTACCTCTTGAAATGCTTTCTGCAATTCAGTGAAATATTTCTATTCAGATCGTAGCGACATTAGCAGTTTGAACCAGATTAGAAATACAAGTGACGCCTGTGAGGGAAGATGCCTCAGAAGTTCTAAGATTCGAGATTGTGTACATTGATTTTTAGCAAAACATTTTTACTACTTTTGTCTTTGAAAAACTTAATAGGTGAAAATCCTGCACATTACATATAATCATTGATGTTATAGCACTACTATACATGATACTGCAGTGGTTTACAAAACTATCCCTGCAGAAAGGACTTGAGAGATAAAGCTATTTATTTTTAGTTCTTCAATAAACATTTTAAAGCAGGAGTCTTGAAAATATTAACATATTTTCTGGCTCTGATTTGCCAAGATACAGTATCGTATCAAGATTTCATTTTATTATTTAGAATTACATTTCTAAATTAATTAATTGAATACTTTGCTGGAATAGATAAGTGACCTTTATGTCCTTTGGTTTTTGTAAAAAAAAATTTACATTTCTACTTGAAAATAACATATATAAAACACACATTTTTAAATACAAAATCACCACTCCTAAGCAGTAGGATTAAGGTAAGACCAATAATATAACTTCACATAGTTCTTTCTGAATTTAGCCTTCCGTTGAAATGCATATGTACCATAAATCTCTGTGATCAGTTGCTGTATTTATTATATCAGCATAGTATTCTAAAACTTTCCATTTCTCTTGAAGAAATTGGCCTCCAGCCTTTCTGGTTTCCATTTACTTATTCATTTTCATACAACAGAGACACTCTGGTGGTTCCATCTATTGGGCCTTAGTTTCTCCATGAAGAAACAGAATACCCCTCCCCTGAAAAAGTTCTGTTAGATACTTCTCTGAGGGAACACTGCTACAGGTGATAAATATGAACTGTACCCTTGTTTTGAGGTCAATGTTTTTCAAATGCGTTGTTAGGTTATTTTCAAAATGTTGTCACTAAATTAACATCTTTAATTTGGAGCTGATACAAAATCTAACTAAATAATGCAGAATTTTCAAAAACCATTTTAGATTTTGCCAATTTTTTACAGAATTGAATAAAATTTCTTGTGTTAACCTATGAAAGGCTAACAAAAGTTAGCTACTGTAAATAACTTCATCACTATGAGCACTATTAAACATTCAAAACAAGTTCATGTTGTCTTATGGGTATGGTAATATCTGAAGTAAAGTGAAATATACCATGTGAAAATGAAAATGTTAAAAAACCCAAACCATGAAAAATCTAAATACATCAACATATCAACAACTGATTAAACAAATAAATCAAAATTTTAATATGTGTTTTCTATCCAGGCTCTAAATTTTAATATAATAGTTTTAGTTTTCTTTGCATTCTTGTAAATCACACTCATTTTCAGTAATGCTGTTTTTTTGGTCTATTTCCATAATATAATGTTCACGCTTTGGAGTTACCCTGAAATAAATACTCTTCAATTCTTTTAGAAATAAATATTCAAAGGCAAGTAAATGCATATGAACTCTCACACACACACAACTTATAGGTAGTAAAAGGAGTCAGAAATTCTGTCAGATGTCACAGGTTTGTTAATGGAAGAAGATGTGGGAGTTATTGTATCTTGGCATCTAGATGGCATTCCTTTGACTATTCTTCGGTTTATTTGCACCATCATTTCACCTATTTTCTGTTCATGCAACATAGGGCATCTTAAATATTATTTCTATACTATTTCTTTAACATATCTAATCTTAAGAAACAGTTTAATATTTGTATTATAAATGTCAACATCTTTAAAAATTTCAACTATTATGTATTCTGATAGATGCATTCTCATTATTGCACACATCAAAATGAATTTAGGAAGTTTAACTTCTTTAAGATTTAGTGTTTGTGTGTGTGTGTGTGTGTGTGTGCATACATATGTATAAATACACACAGAGACGTTCCTGTGAAATATAGTATTGAATGGGTGAGATCTGTTTAGAAATCTCATGCATAGATTATTGGTCAGATTGCAGAGATATCTGAAGCAGAAAAGACGTTAGCTCAGCATAATGAATATGTCTGCCAGCCATTTTTATAATGACTTGCTGCAGTTTTTATTGTCTGACAAACCGTATGCTGTGTTGTACTGTGAGCTTTCTTGTTCGACATAATCAAAAATGATGCAACGTATCCCTCGAAGTCTAGCTGGATGAAAGGAAGGCAGCAGAGTGCTGCTTCTGCCAATAGTTTGGTTGCATATTCTGTTGAAATTGTTCTGCAGGTGATGAATGCACAATTACCATCATTTATAATGCATTGTTTACAATCTATTGCAGAGATATTATTCAGATTATAGAGTTTTAAAATCTATTCATACATCCAAAACTTCTTCCTACACATGAATGAAACCAGCAGGTGTATTTAAACCTCTTGAGATAAAAATATTTACTTATACTTAGAAAGCTATGAAAAAATTTACTCTTGGTTTGTTAATTTATTACTATATTTTATATGACATTTAAAAAAACATTTGCTTCTCAGGGAAAAAATATTTCAAAAGATAAAAAATCCTAGCTAATTAACAGTTAAATGCATCAATATTTCATTAAAGGTTTAGAATTAATATGAGTGATCATTTTCAATCTAGCACTTTCGTATGTATGAAAAGATCCATGCTTAGTTTTAATAAGAATGTATTAATATAAGGTCTATAAAGTGCACTGGGCAGGAGTGTTGTACAATAGAACTGCATGGTATGTATATTCACTTTGGTGATAAATGCTTCATTCCTTCTTTAGAGGATTATTAAAAGCATTCTCTGGAGGAATAAAATGGTGGAAGTCACACATTTAATAGCTCAGGTACAAAGAGTCAGATTGTGCCAGTTGGCAAAAGTTAGCAGGAAGCTGTCACAATAAATGGCAGCAGCTGCTCATAGTTCTAAAGAGTATGTCCCAGTCAGAACTGAAAACTGATGGCATCTACATTAATACTACCTTAATGGCCCATCTGCTGCTCCATAGGGTCCCTAGCTGCTGTATGGAGTCATAGGCATTTGACAGGCAGTCTCTGTATGCCAGACGCACATTGTGCCAAATGTTTTAGGCTGCTTCATCTCGTTCTGATCTGTCAGATTCTCCCTACTCATTTATCAGGCAAGGAGTTATGAGGATTTTTCTTTTCTACACATCATTGGCTTTCAGCATTGGGGCAGCTAAGGATTTGGAAGGCAAACTATTTTGGTTATTATTTTTTTTCTAATTGATGTTGCAAGGCAAAGTTGTCTAATATACTGTACTGTAGTGCGTAGGTTAACAAAGCACTATGACAAGCAAGCCCTGTGGAGAAATCAATTGAGTGAATTTTAAAATGCAAGGCTGCATAAATATGTTTCTGTGATTATATTGGAGGAAAATATTATATATTTCTAAGAACCTTATTAACTGGGCACATGTAAAGAAAGCTTACCTTTAGGTTACTAAGATAAAAAATGTTAATATCTTACTGGAATACCGTTAAAATACTTTGATAGGAAATGAAAACAACATTCAAGAGCATTTCTTAAAACTTCTATTTCTAAAGTTGAAAAACCTTCATAGTCAAGTCAAACACAAATATGAACAAGTTTCTATCTTGGAGCAGTTGATTAAATTGTACATAAATAATGTTCAATGTCAATAGTGAAGTATTATTCATATTTAATGTTCTGAATGGTCACTGCAGTGCAATTCATATGTCATTAGGTAAGGAACTAATGGAAAATATATTATCAAATTTGTAATTCTTATTTCAAAAATGTGAAAAATTTCTTTATGATAAAGATCTCTTGACAATGGGGTAAATCATAACTCTTGAATTAAACAGTTATGCCATTTCTCATTTTAGGGACCAGCCACAAAATGGCTGCCAATTATATACATTTTAGAAAACTTAGTTATCTTCTGCTGAAGAGAGCTGACAGATAACCCTTGCTCCCACTAGAATCTCCCTAGCCTTCTTGATACTCTAGATGTTTCTAAAACATAATTGCTCCATATTTGTAAGTGTCCTTCTGTCAATATGACCTATATAGTTTTTTTAATGGTTTCTGTCTCTTTGTTTAGAATATCCAGATGTTGGAAGTTTAATCTGATTGTTTTAAGACCTTATGATAGACGAATAAAAATGATACACACAAAAAACCCTATCAATAGGTATAGATAAACCAGACATGTCAAATGTTATAGTGTTCAAACAAGAAAGTGTGGGTGAAACTGTTACTTTTTTCCAAGTTCCTGCAGGTTTCCCAATCACAATCAGTAGCAATAGCAACAATAATATTAATACTAATTTTAAAAGAAACTGTTAAATTATTGCTTTTTTTAGAAACTCAATCAACAATCAATTTGTCTTGAAGAATAGATCATATGGAAGCAACAGGGTTTAATGCAAGCATGTGGGTATGCAAGTGCATGTGCACACACATGCGTTGTGAAGGCATGGGAAATATTTTTGGTGGGTTCACATATTTAATTAGTGTTAAAATTTTCTTAATTTCTGTGAGTCTATGCTATTTCAATATAGGTATTTTTAAGATACAAAACAATCAATATAGCAGTGTAATATAATTTTTAGAGATGTTTAAGATTTCTTAAATTATTTCTGTATTCAAATAGACCCAACATTATGGTGATTGTTACCCACTCTTCAGTAGAGTTACAATCTTAATTAAGTATTGAAACCAATTTGTAATTCGTGCTATTGTATTCTTGTGACAGTACATCCTGGGCATCTCGTCTGGCAGGTACAAAGCACTGAAGTTTTTGGTGAGAAGGGTCAGGCACAGCCCTGTTCTTTCCTAAGATGCTCTTGCATCACTAATTTTCATTGGCATTTGGGAATTATCTTCTAGGATAAAAAAGTACCAGTTATTCAGAAGAGATTGGGCGTGTTCAGGGTGGTATGGCCATAGACAAGTACCAATTATTCAATACTTAGAATGTGCCAGAGATGGTATTAGAAGCATTGTATATTGTTTTTGGTCTTCGCGACAACTCTGTGATGAAAGTATTACTCTGCTATACAGATACCGAAAAGGAGACTGGAATCGTACCTAATTTACCCAGGATCACAAATGAGATTGAGTTGGATTTGAACCATGGCTGTGAGAAGCCAAAGTTATACTGCTTGGTTGTTTACAATTGTGATCTTTAAAAAGATAAAGTATCACACATTCTAGGTATACATTAAAGAAAACAGTACTGGAAGAAGCAGTGTGGGCCTTGAGAAAAGGCACGCCACAAAAGGAGTCTGGCAGACAAAGCGAGTCCAGGGTCAAGGCCTATACATCAGAGGGGAGTGTTTGTTCTCACCACAGCATGTTGGTGACAGCAGAGCTCATGGTGACACAGACATCTCTTTGACATTTGTAGGTTCTTGGGAAATGGCTTTGACTGTGTATTATAAGGGCTGCAAATCTTTGGGACCTAGGCAACTTTGCTGTGGGACAGCCCTTGATGAAATGTAATAGAAAAAGAGAGTGCTGCTTTTCACCATGAGGTAGGTGGCACTAAGGATAAATTTTCAGTGCAAACAACATCTAATTGGCTTCAGCAATTGCCTGTGAACTACCACAGAAGTGTCTGGCCCAGAGAAATACCCCTCAGTTCTAGCTTCTCATACTGAAGACAACGGTGTACAATGATCAGGCTAATTTGTGAAGGCAGGTAAACATAAGGAAACTTAGAAAATTGGAGAGGAAAACACAGAAAAGATAAGCTCCCTTACAAGTCAAATAAATGTGACTATTACAGAAATTTGGGGTATTAATGTAAATTGCCTTCATTGTACAAAAAGGATGTTAAGCATGGGGCAGTAGGATTTGTACTTTTGGCCTTTGTTGTCAGAGTTAATTCTTTTGCAAATACTTTAGAGTGGTTTTACTAGGCTAGAGATATGGAAGATGAAAATTTTGTTTTCATACAGCAATGACTAATATGTAGAAGAAATTCAAAGTAGTGGCCAATCTTTAACTTACTATTACTTGAAGTAGAAGTGTTTTCTTTTTTTTTTCTTCCAGAATTGTATTTAAGGCTTTGAGTGCATGCATTATTTTCCCAGAAAAACAAAAGAGCAAAGAAACAAAAAATAGCAGAGAAATTTAAGACAGAACAAGACCAACAAAAGATCATTCCCTCAAAAGTTACAGCGATATTTTAATATGAACCCCTGTAAGGGTTTTAATGCAGCATTTCTTAAGTAAGAGTTTTTCTAGCTTTTCTAGTAATTAAAAGTAAGAAATCAAAAGGAAAAGCTAGAAAAATAGAAATGTGCTTACAGCTCTTTGTGGTGTCCATGAGCTTATATTACTTATGTGATACAATGAATTCTAATACAGAATAATAATGAAGATAATAGAAAAATAATGGCTCACTACTCCCAGCTGGAGATGTTGACAAGATCCCATTTGGATAGGATTTTGCTGAGTTAAATAATTTTCTGGAGAGCAAGAAATTTTTCTTAGAACACAGTCCTGAGAATGAAAGAAGAAATGTGAAGAAGACAAGTAATAGAGTTGGCCTTAACAGGAAAAATATCTTGAAAGAAAATGCTTTCAGATTGATCTTTGAAGGAAACAATGCCACAGATAGAACTGTAAGGGAAGCTAAACCTTTTGTATGTGTCCTTCCAGTACTTCTACTAGGGTCTTGCCTGCCATTTGCTCCTATAAATCATTTCCTCATTCTGACTCAGGAAATCTAGAGCCCTAACATGGCACAGCATATCTGTAAATGTGGCTAAATCATGTCAGTCTCTATTGGTTGGCTTGGTTGTATGTGTTTGTGTGTGTGTGTCTTTATATTTGCAGTAATCGGTCATAAAAGTTTAGTCAGATAAACTCATTCTTATTGTGCAACTAGCCAATATATTATCTCTTCTAGGTAGTTTACTGCTATAGTACCTAAAACCAATTGAACTTTTATAAATATTAATCAATAAATATATAATTGAGATAGGAATTTCCTGGGGGGAGGGAGACTCTTAGTGGCAACTTAATATTAGCCTCTTTTACAGCCATTTTAAAAATACATTCTTGTTAACTAAACCCTTTTCAGGGTCCTTGTCTTTCAAAGGATCCTGGGACTCCTCAGTTGCAATGGGTGCATCTATATTTGCTTAAAACATTAAAAGTGACCCCATTCTTCATACCAAGTGATTGAATTGGAGATAGGAGCTTGAAACATTCTATTCTGTGAAGGGTCTGGTTAATATACCAAGCATGGTTTGGCAGAAAATTCGTAAGAACCTGTATCGTTGATGTCATTGAACTAATTAAAAAAACCCTGAAAACAATCAATTCCAGAATTCTTGTTATGTGAAATAATAAACCACTTACTGTTTAGCTATTTCGTATCGTAGTACTCAGCTGCTAACAACTGAAGTTATTCTAACTGATATAGTCCTTTTACACAAAACTTAAGACAAAAAAACATAGAGTAAATTGTATCCAGGTGTAGAGTATCCAGGTGTAGGCAGAGAAGTATTTACATAAGAGGTGAAGCTAAGGAAGGCAGGTTAGAATTAGACTACAAGAGTCCTAATTCCAATTTTAGACATTTGACTTGTATTGTATAGACAGAAGGGACAGGTATTGAGGATTTGGAGCAAGAAGTCTGAAATGATGAAATCAGTGTCTTGCCAACATTGATCTTGATTTTGTGGCAATATATACAATTTGTTGGTGGGGGGGAAGCAGTCTAAAAATAGGGACACGAACTGGGAGAACAAGTGTGAAGCAATGAAGATTAGAATGACAATTGCAATGAAAAGGAAAGGATTAGGCAAAAGAAGTTGAAAATCAATTGATAGACTTAATGACTGGTTAAATACAGGGAATGAAAAGAAGAGGATGAGATAATGATTGCTCTGAGGTTTTGAGTCTTGAGTTCAGTGGACTGAAGGTTTGTGTCACTCCTTAATTCATAGGTTGAAATCCTAATCCCCAATGTGATGGCATTAGAAGGTGGGACCTTTGGGAGGTAATTAGGTCATGAGGGTGGATCCCTCATGAATGTTATTGGTGGTGCCTTCATAAGAGGGGACCCCAGAGAGCTCTCTTATTCTCTTTATACAATATGATAAAATGAGAAATCTTCAGTTTGCAACCTGGAAGAGGGCCTTCACAAGAAACTCACCATGTTGGTACCCTCAACTTGGGCTTTCAACCTCTAGAACTGTGAGAAATAGACTTCTGTTGTTTATAAACCACCCAGTCTGTGGTACCTTACTACAGAAGCCCAAACTGATTAATATACCGAGTAAATGAAAGAATAGACCCATTAATTGAAAACAGGACAATCAGGAAGAGAGGTTAATTTTGAGAGGTGAAAACCAAATTGAGTTTGAGAAGGTGAGTAGAGAATTCAACAGAAAAATATATTTTATGCTGCTGGAAATTCAGGACCGTTCTTTAAGATGAGAATTTCAGACTGATTTGAATTATATTTGTGAATATAAAAACAACTTTTTAATGCATAAACCATACCTTTTTTTTCTACATGTAGTATAAGTCTCAGAAGAAACTCATATTTGTTTAGCACTAATAGACATTTAAAACTCCTATGTCTTAAATTTTAGTTTCAATTTATTATATAGTAGGTAATTTGTTCTTAAGTAGGTGATAATAGAGATTGAACTCTTAAAGTAGAGACTGATTATTATGTCATTACAATGTGACTTAAAAAAATTCCTAGGGACTGTAGGAAAGGAAAAAAATACTGCAGACAAAGGTTTCAGGAGTGTGTGTGTGTGTGTGTGTGTGTGTATAATCATTGTGCCCAGTTACATAAGAAGAAAAAATAAACCCAAACACTCAGTTTTATTAACTTTGCTAAATTGAAAAAATGTTCTCTTGACAAGAAAAAGTACAACAAACTTCTTTGTCCTCTTTTTTTCTCTGGTTGGAAATACCAATTATCATAATGGAGGAAAATGAGAAAACATTTTTCTGTGAGAGGAAGCCTTAGCAGATATAAAAACAACTTTTTAAATATTTGTTTTTTGAATCTGAGAAGGCAGCCACCAAGAAAAAAAAGCACTGATAGACCTGGAAAACGACATACTAAAATTTCTGAAGAGAAGATTTATTTTTTTAAGGAATCCAAGGAGAACCATAAGAGTAACATCAATATGATATTGATATGAATATTTGTATAACACAGAACAGATCCTTGAGGAGAAATTGGTCAGCCTGTGACTTGGTTAAATTGATAGCACATTGTAAAACTCAATATATATTTCCAATTCAGTGGCACAGACTACATTTTGCTGTGGTGGAGAAAGTATTAGGGAATACTTTCAACATGTGACTGGTAGAACTAGACCATCACCGCCTAGCTGAGGACCTTAAACAAAGTTTCTCTCTATCATGCCATTTCTCCATCTGCTGAATGGGAATAGCACATTCTCTAATTTACAGAATTGTAAGCAATATTTTCAAAGGTGCGTATGTTTGGAAAAACATAACATTTTATGCATACATAGGGAATAAAAATAATATTGTTTGAGTAAAAGAAATTTTGCGGCTGGGCACGGTGGCTCACACCTGTAATCCCAGCACTTTGGGAGGCCAAGGCAGGTGGATCACAAGTTCAAGAGATTGAGACCATCCTGGCCAACATGGTGAAACCCCATCTCTACTAAAAGTACAAAAATTAGCTGGGCATGGTGGTGCGCACCTGTAGTCCCAGCTACTCGGAAGGCTGAGGTAGGAGAATCCCTTGAATCCAGGAGGTGGATGTTGCAGTGAGCTGAGATCAAGCCACTGCACTCCAGCCTGGAGACGGAGTAAGACTACATCTCAAAAAAAAAAAAAAAAAAAGAAAGGAAAAAAAGGAATTTTGCCTATTTCCAATGTAAGAATGAATGCAGCCAGTTGACATATCACACAACCAAAGGGAAAGGAGGCCTGTCATTTAGGAAGTGATGCAAACAGAAAAGGATTCTATCTTGGATTATAGTTTTAAATATTTGCCCTGTCCATTTGCCCATTGCCTTTTTTTTTTTTTTTTTCTCTTTCAGGGACATAGGTGATAAAAGTATTACTTCTACTTTATGGGTCCTCCATTTCCACTGCTTTCTTTCTAAGCCTCTTTATTTCTTTCATGACTCATTTTCTTGGTTGCTTTCCTACCTGTCATCAGTGCCCCTTGTTAAATATTTATTTGAGGCTACTCTTTGAGAACTTTGCAATCTATTTTTTATTTTTGAGGTAATGTTTTCATTTTTTCATTTCTTTCCTGAGTTCAATCAACTTTATCATCTCTATGCCTATTTCTAATTTTTATTTATGAATTTCTCATTCAAGATGCTTTTGCATATCCTCAAATGCTTGAGTATATTTAATCATATTTGTCGTGTTGATTTTCAGTTTTATTCGAATTCAAGGTTATTTTGTAGAAGGAAGTGGTTTACTCAGTTGGTTTTTTTGTGACATTTTGCTCCCTGATTTTTTGCAATAGCTTAATATGGACTTACATTTCCTATTGTTTACTTTTATACTGAGGTATTTCATGAAATTCCTAGCTTAATGTCACAATTTCACCCTATCTGTTAGTATAGCAACTCCAGGTTCTCTGTCCTGTTTGTTCCTTTATTTGTTTTGGTGTGGTAGGATGGGGGTTGTGAGTCTTCTGAATTTATGGTTCTCTTTGGCCAGGATCCTGTATTTCTCCTGTCTTATTTTTTTTTCTTTTCCTCTTCGCCACACAATTGTCAGAGTGCTTTTCCCATTTTTGTTTTTGTTCTATTGTCTTTCTCAGAAGCTATGCATTTTGAAAAGTGTCCTTTTTAAATTGAACCTGTCCTTCCACATATACTTTGAAATTTCTTCCCTGTAGTCCATGCTCTGATCTGCTTGAACATTGTTTTAATATTTTTAGATTGAGGATGGACTTAATCTTTTGGTATTTGTTTTTATCACTCTTAGGCACTTTCACCCAGTTTTCTTCTTTTTTCTTCTCTGAAGTTATTCTTGATCTGGCTTTGCTTCCTCAAAGTCTTACAGCAAGGCAATAGGGCAGGGAGAGAAAGGAAGCACAAGAGTCAGCCTATAAAAATTTGGTAACTTTTCTCTTTCTACATACACTTGTTTTGATGCTTCAGTATTGTCTATTTTTGATTAATGTTGAAGGCATAGCTTTATGTAGAGTTTACATTTTTGTTCTTGTTCTATTGTTTGGGGTAATATTGGAAGGTAGGAAGCTATGCAGATGCCACCGTCTGTAGCCACCGGAAAGTATGAGATTTTATGTATAACTCTTATAAACATTTGAGTGAAAGTCTTTTTGTGTATGTATATTTTTATTTCTTCTGGATAAATATATAGGGGTGGAGTTCCTGGGTCATATGATATACATTTAACTTTTTAAGAAATTGCCAAACAGTTCTCAAAAGTAGTTGTACCATTTGAATCTCCCACTTGCAATGTAGAGAGTTCCAGCTGATGCAGAGATTAAGAGCAGACTGAAAATACTCTATGTTTGGTCTTTCATTGTTGCTGCTGTGAAGTCATCTGTCAGTTTTATTGCTTTTCTTTTTATTGGATCTTTCTTTTATCTCTGGTTACATCTAATATCTTCTTTTCATCTTTGATGTTCTACAATTTCACCAGGATATTTGCAGATGTGATTTATTTTCAGTTATAATGCTTGAGGTCCATTTGGCTTTTTCAGGCTCAGGTTTAGTGCTCTCCCATAAACCTGGAGAAATATTAGCCATCATCTCTGATCTCTGCTCATTGCTTCATCTCCTTTATTTCATGTTCTTTTTCTAGTACTAGTAATGTTAGACTAACTTTTAAATTTTTCATGTATCAGTTTGTTTGAACACTTCTTTTACATAAATTCTTTGGATCTATGTTTTGATTACATTAACATTTTAGTTGTATTATACGCTTTAAAAAATCTATATTACTTTTTTCAGTATGATCGAATGCCCTTTATGAACTCTTTTTTCTTGCTTGTATTTTTGAGCTTGTCTTTTTTCATATTAATCATATTTATTTTGTATTTGGTGCTGATCATTTCAATATCTAAAATCTTTAAGGATATGAATCTACTGTTCGTCCTTAGATCTTATTCATGGTGGCTTTTTTCCCTGTATGTTTTGTAAATTTAAATGTAAGCTGCTTATTTATCTTAAGAAATATCTTAAAGTATAATTCTTTGAAAATTCTTTTTTGCTTGAGTTCAAATTACAATTCTCCAAGAGTATTCATGCTTGCTTCTGTCAATTTCCTGAAATAAACCCAAACCAGGACCACTAAAATTAAATTTTTTCATGATGTTTTCCAGACATATTGGAAGGCTAAATTATGATTACAACAAATTCTTAGGGAAGAATTTGTGTGTGTTCATTTGTTTCCTCCACTTAGTGCCAAGATTAGGACAGGTAATATTCCTTGCTCTTTCTTTCTTGTGGCAACTTCATTTTTATATCACCTTTAAAATGAGGATATATCCACAGAGGTCTTAGCTTTACGTGGGGAATTTCTTGTTACATTTCCCAACTTAGCCAGTTTTAGGATTTATAACCTGTTCCATACTTTGTGCAACTATCAACGGAAACTCAGAATTCTGGATTTGATAAAAAATTCACGGAAAGATTTAGATCTCTGGGTGATTCCTATCACTTATTTTCTAGTCACTGTGCATTTTTTGGCTACATTTTAATTTTCTTCCCCATTTTCTTTTACTTATTTCATTGTATTTCATTTGGTAGTTTCTCCGGAATATTTTTTCTGTCATTCTGATAGGTCTGGAAGTCTGCATGCTGTTTTAAATGACTGTTGAAGCGCTAGTGGGGAATTTAATATGGAACAATGCACTAGGTAAATAAATAAAAGTGAAAAAGGATTAAGTTTGATCCTTCCCAGAGCCTTGGAGGAAAGAAATTAAATAGTTATGGTTTCAAAATTGGAATAAATGCCATTTAATACAATGTATTGACAATCTATATTATACTCACTCGAAGTTCTACTGAATGTAAGAACAAATGTCTCTATCATACTTTTAGCTATTTCTACAAAGAAAAACAAGACACAAATAGATTGATTGCAATTTAAGTTTAGATCTGTCAACCAAATACTTAACATTTTACAATATCAATATTGTTCAATCAGAGCATAAATGTAGACAGAAAACACAAGCAGAAGAGAGAGATTGCTAGGTAGATGATTAAAG
The DNA here is from genome assembly GCF_028858775.2 of Pan troglodytes. Classification (NCBI taxonomy): domain Eukaryota; kingdom Metazoa; phylum Chordata; class Mammalia; order Primates; family Hominidae; genus Pan; species Pan troglodytes. The sequence goes on along the minus strand of NC_072402.2, from coordinate 24,238,790 downwards.
TAAAACAAAAATAATTTTTAGCAATTTAAAAGAGATTAATTTGTTTAGAAATTATTAGAAAAAAGGCAATAATAATTTTTAAATGAATAATTAATTCTGTTAAACAGAAAAATTTGATATCTCTTGGTAAAATAATCAGCAAGGACTAAAACTAACTTTGTTTAACTGGAACCATTTTGTATATGAAATTTAAACTTTGACAGGCTTAAATTTTAATTGGTTTTTATTTTGTTTTGTGTCAAACTCAACTGGTATGTGCCTGTTTTAAAATTGGATAGAAATTTGGGAATACATTGAAGACTGTATGAGATTAACTAAGGTTTTGGACAATACTAACAGCTCTAGTCCATTGGAAATAGAACATTTTTATATAAATCTTTCCTCTGAAGATCCAGAAAAACTTCTTTAATCTATTTTTCTGTAAATTAAAAGTCAACCTTAAAGCATTTTAGTTTTGTTTTTGTTGTTGCCTTGCTTTGTTTTTTTGAGACAGTGTCTCATTCTGTCACCCAGGCTGGAGTATGGTGGCACAATCACGGCTCACTGTAGCCTGGACTTCCTGGGCTCACTACAGCCTCCCAAGTAGCGGGGACTAGGTGTTATGTCACCACATCTGGCTAACATATTTATTTATTTAGTAGAGATGAAGTCTCTTTATGTTGCCTATGCTGGTCTCGAACTCTTGGGTTCAAGTGATCCTCCAGCCTGAGCCTCCCAAAGTGCTGGGATTACAGACATGAGCCACAGAATCTGGCCCATTAAGTGGTAAGAGGCACGTGTTAGGATTTTTTTAATATATCATTCATAAATCCATATCTGTACTTTGATATTCTTTGTTTAAACATCTTATCCCAGTGCTTGGCAATTTTTAAATGCTCAGCAATATTACTGAATAAATAGCTTAGAAAATTTCTGCATTTCTTTATCTCTGAACATTTATAGTGTATATATTTGCAGAGTTTTGTGTAACTCCATATTTTATACATATCTTCATCTTTAATTCTGAAATTCTCTATGGAAAGGATGTTTATATAACTTTCGTTTTTCTTGTGTGAAGTGTAGCCTTGAGAGATCTGGATTTTTCTGATTGGTCCAGTAGGGGCTGTTTACTGTTTGGTCCGGTAGGGGGCTATAACAATGATTTCTGGTGTCAGTTAAATGTATATTATTTGGGACACATGGGAGTAAAACTGTAAGAAAACATAATCATGACTTCAAACTTGCTTTAATGCACCTACTCTTACTTAGAAACTATGTAGTATTGAGTATGAGATGGACATTTAGAGGTTATCTATTTTAAATTGCTGTTTCTTAGAAGAAAACCTAGTCATTTGGAATTCATTTAGATTATCTTTCTAATATGGTTAGGCTTTGTATCCACACCCAAATATCATCTTGAATTGTAATCCCCATAATCTCCATAATTCCCACTTGTCAAGGAAGAGATCAGGTGGAAGTAATCGAATCATGGAGGTGGTTTCCCCCATGCTGTTCTGATGATAGTGAGTGAATTCTCGTGAGATCTGATGATTTTGTAAGGGGCTCTTCCTGTTTTGCTCAGCACTTCTTCTTTCTGCCACCTTGTGAAGAAGGTGCCTTGCTTCCTCTTCACCTTCTGCCATGATTCTAAGTTTCCTGAGGCCTCTCCAGCCAGGCTAAACTGTAAGTCGATTAAGCCTCTTTCCTTTATAAATTACCCAGTCTTGGGCAGTTCTTTGTAGCAGTATGAAAATGGACTAATACATTTTCCTTATCTAACTCTATTCAGAGTTGAAAATACGGCAGTCACATTTAGCTATTCTGTCTCTGTGAGCTTGTTCTGATTTTCCTTTGGTCTGAACACATCTATATAATATCCCACATTTATATAGACCTTATATAGAGCATTTCTACATCTATTATCTCATCTTTACAATAACCCTCCGTGTTGCATAGGAAGTTATTATCATCACCATTTTACAGCTGGAGAAAATGATGCTAAGGGAGGTTAAGTGGTTTGTTCAATGTCACAGTTATTGAGGAGTCAGAGGACTAAAATCTAGGTGTTTCAAATCTTAGCCCCAGATCGTTCTCATTACATCACACTGCATATCTTTTTATATCATAGTGCAATTAGTTAGTAATACTTGTGAAAAAAATCTACCAAATATTTCATCAAATATTTGATTAATGACCCTAAATATTTTTTGAGTTTATACAGTAATCCTTTTATTTTAGCATGTTCTTTCTCATAAAACTAAACATTTCTCTTTGCTTTAACACAATTTATTCAACAAACATGTCTTAAGTTTCTACTTAAGAATGCCTATACACTAGGCATTCTTCTAGGCAATGCTATTTTATTATGATAAAGATCAGTTCATTTTTTAAAGAAAATGAGTCTATCTTCAACTCAGCTACAAAGTAACGTTATGTAAAAATTTAGAGTTAAGAATAAATCATTTGGGGCCTGCCAGTTTGTACTATATTTTCCATTTATACTAGTTTGGAAATACATGGAAATTGAGAAGTCCAAATTCACTCTGGCACATACCAAATATTGTGATCTATTGTTGTAAAGCTGTATATTTCTTATAACAATAGAATAAAATAAATAATGCATTGTTTATCATCACAGGAATAAAATATTCACATAAGTGAAAATTTCAGACAATTATTAACTTTTCAGGTTCCAAATACTAACAATTTAGGTGTAAATATGTTTACAATCTAATAAATAATTTCATTTTTCTTATTATTAAACCAAACAAATGTTTTTGATGACTCAACCTTTATTATTATGTGTTTCAATATACTATAGTGGGTAGCTCGAAGCCACTGTAGATTTGGTGGTTCTCTTGGCTTTGCTCTCTCTTCTTTTTAAAATGTCTCATTCCGTCAGCTTCTAAAAATACCTTGCTAACTTTTAAAAAATGTATTTTCTACATACTGTAACTTAGAAAGAAATGATCTTTGAAAGGTACACATGTAGGCAGCTTTAGTTTAAAAATCAGCTTACTTTTCATTGGAAACATAAAGTTATGAAATAAAATGACTGAACATAAATTCATGAAAAATGTTTCATCTCACTGGTAAACAAAAATATCCCTGTTAGAACAATGACATTCCAGTTTTCTTCCATCAATTTGGTATTTTTATATTAATGCTCACATTTTTTGTGTGAAAAATGGGCATTATTGTACTGTATGCTGTTGCAATTTAGAAGTATGTATCATAGCTATAAAATGATACTTACATGATCTAAAACTTGTACTTCTGTATATTTGTGCTAAAAATTCAGGTTATTTTACAAATCTATAAGTAGACATATATAAACATATTATATTGTATATAATTCCATTTTATTCTTTCTTAGAGACATATATATATATATATAGAGAGATGCATCTGTATTTATATAGAAGAGGTATTATTAAATGAAAAAAGCAAGTTTTAAATATTCTATTTTTAATGAAACATTTATGTGGGTGATTTTCCTTATTTTTTCTGTATCTCTGTAATAGTTTTTAAAAAATCAGCACATACTAATTTTATAAAAATAGTCATCTTAATGGTGTAGAAAGTAGAGAGTGAGAGAGCAAACAGGCAGCAGAGTTAAGGAACAATACTACCACAATAACATTAGTGAGAGCTTACACTCTACTTAGGAATTTTGACATCATTATATTGATTAAGCATCATTATTTATGTCATTTTGCTTAATCTTTACAATGGCATTATTTCCCCATTTTTGCAGATAAGGAAACTGAGACTGAGAATAGCTTACTTAAGTTGTCACTTCTAGTAAGTAGTAGATCTGGGGCCTAAAACCAGATGGGCCTACATTCAGACTGAATTTTCTTTCCACCCTCCAGTATTACGGCAGGCTTATGCTCAGAAGCCCTTTTGCCTGGGTTTTCATTTTGGAATGTGTTCTAGAAATGTGACATTGCTGTTCATATATTGTGATCATAAGGCAGACGTCTAGCCATATCAGACTGCTATGATTTGACCTTACTCTGCCATTTAAGACTTTTTACCTTATCTCACTTTTCCGTGTCTATTTTCTGATCTGTGAAATGGGGGTAGTCATGGTACCTATCACACAGTGTGTTGTATAGGTAGTGACATTGTGGGATAATGCATAAAAAGTGTATGATACAGTATCTGGTCACTATCATTATCACTATTAATGTTGTATTCAGTAATAAATACGATTTCCTATCTTTCGAACACTTATTTGAGCCATCAGTTATAGCTTTATCTAATTTGTTAAATGGGCCTAAAGTTAGTGTATAGTCCTTTCAAAGTTAGGCATTTTGCTTTCTTCTCTGCAATAGCAGTAGACTTATTCTGTTACTTGGGAGAATGCAAATGCATACAGATTTTAAGCCGAAATCCCAATGACAGGTTGTTTAAGATGATAAGTTTTGTCTTCTCTTGCTTTGAGAGGTATGCATAGTCAAAGTTTATTGCAGGGAAATATATGGCAAATACATAGAAATTGCTACTATATACAGTTGATCCTTGAACAACATTGTTTGAACTACGTGGGTCCACTTATTGTGAATTTTTTTCAACCAAATGCAGATCAAAATACAGTATTGGACAGATGCAGAACCAGTGTATATGGAGGGCTTACTTTTACATCTGCAAATTCTGTAGGGCTATGGGATTTGAGTATAGTTGGATTTTGATGTGTGTGGGGGTCCTGGAACCAATCTTTCATGTATACCAAAGGAAGACTATATATAGATAGATAGATAGATAGATAGATAGATAGATAGATAGATATTATTGCATGGTTATCTGTGTGCTATGATTTGAATATTTCTTTGTCTCCCCACAACACTCATGCTAAAATTTGGTCCCCCATGTGGAGGTGTTGGGAGGTGGAGGCTTGTGGGAGGTGTTTGGGGCAGGTTCCTCATGAATGGCTTGGTTCTGTTCTCAAGGTAGTGGGTGAGTTCTCGCTGTCCTGAGACTGGGGTTATTCTCTCAGGAAGGGGCTATCTCCTTCAAGAGTGGGTTGTCATAAAGCTAGGACACCCTTTGGCTTTGGTCACCCTTCACAGGTGTTTGCTTGCCCTTTGACCTTCTCTGTTGTGTTGTGATATAGCACAAAAACCCCATGAAGCCAGGCCCATGCCCCTGAGCTCTTCAGCCTACAGAACCATGAGCGAAATGAACCTCTTTTCTTCATAAATTACCCAGTCTCAGATATTCTTTTATAGCAACACAAAACAGACTACGACACAGTGTAAGTCCTAATTTAAATTCTATGTGGGAAAAAAGGAATACGTAAAATTTAGTCTCTTTCACAAAGCAGCTACAGAAACAAGTAAAAAAAAGCAAATCTGGTAGAAAACAAATATCATAAAATAGATACAGGTAAACTGGAAATTTAGACAAAGGAGAGAATAGAGCTAATGGAAGAATCAGGAAATACCAGGTAGTCGGCATGTGAGTTAGATTTTGAGGAGTGGGTAAAATTCAGAAATGAGGAGGTGAATGCATGCATGGTGTGTGGGTGTGTATGTAAACCAGATATTCTAGTCAGAGGGGATCACACAAAGAAAGCCACAGATATTGGAATGTATTGGGCACAGACTTAGAACTGGGAGTGGTTATGTAAGTTTTGTGCACAAGGATTGTGAGAATTGAAAGTTTACAGATGAATGGTAAGCTGGTACAGAGCGGAATGGAGAACCTTGATGCCAGGGCAGGAAATTAGAATTTTGTTTTATAGTCAACAGGGAGCCACTGAAAGATTTCAATGATGTAATGATCAGATCACAGTTATGCTTTAGAAAAATTAGGCCAATAATAGCACATTCAGTGGATTATAGGGAAGAATTCAGAATTGGGCAAGTGAGGTAGGAAAGTTTTAAAAGGTTGCATATTTAAAATTATACCTTTCCCTTTACAGGATTCATAGGGCTGATTATGTAAAGCATTGGTGTAAAGGGAGAATGTGGCTCAGTATCATGAAAGTTATCAATTGCCTTGATTTGAGAGGATTTTGTATGGAAAGGGTATGGACAAATGAAGAGTTAATGAAGAATTAAGCACTATCAAACCTGATGTTTATAAATCTTTAAATACAGTCTGTCCTTAATTTTTGTGTTTTTAATATCAAAATTTTTGCAATTACTAAGGTGGATATCAAAGGAAAAGCATCATAACCTACAAATAAACTGATTATTTCTGACATTAGTTTCTACTGAATCATTTTCCCCAAACCTTAACCCTAGTGTCTTCCTCAGTATTTGTATAGTTCACTGTCTTTCTAATTGTCAAACGTTGTATATCTCTGTAATGGAAATATCACTCAATTTTGATTAAAAAATTTAAAGTAGGTGATCAACAATCAGATTACTCATATACATCAAGATCTTAAAGAGGTCAAATTGTAGGAAATTTAAAGGGATTTGAAGAATTTTTTTTTTCTTTGACAAGTTCTTGTTTTGTCACCCAGGCTGGAGTGCAGTGGCACAATCTTGGCTCACTGCAGCCTCGACCTCCTGGGCTCAAGTGATCCTCCCATCTAGCCTCCCGAGTAGCTGGGACTACAGGCATATGCCACCATCCCTGGCCAAATCTTTGTATTTTTTGTAGAGATGGGGTTTCACCATGTTGCCCAGACTGGTCTCGAACTCCTGGGCTCAAGTGATTCATCTGCCTTGGCCTCCCAAAGTGCTAGGATTGTAGGAGTGAACCACTGTGCCTAGCTTGGGAGATACTTTCTTTGGAGACATCATGGTTGGGATTCTTATTGTGCAAAACAAATGAGTATAGATAGGGGCTTGCCTGCTCCTCACCTTGGGTTTTCACCAAGGACAGCTTGAAATGTGGGGTTTTGTTTTGTTTTGTTTTTGCCCCAAAAGGACACAGTGAACTGATGTCTGACTCACATTGGAAAGAGTGCTAAAGGGCAAGATCTGGCTAAAACAGCCTGGGTTGGTGAAGGAGAGGTCAGCATAGACTTCTGCCATAGTGAAGGCAGGTAAGCACAAGGAGGTGTAGAAGCTGAGGGGAACTATTAAGCACTAAGCCAAAGGACAACAATGACTGTGTCATACAGTTGGAGAAATCCAGGAAGGGTATCCCCCAAAAAACAGAACAAGCGTCTGATTTAAGCATTTCCCAGTACCAAAGAGATCGAAACCATCTTATAATAGCAACAATAATGGAGAAATGTTTGCCTCCCAAAGCCCCCTGGCTCTTTTCACATCTCCCTGAACTTTATTTGCTTTAGCCTTAATTGGAAATGGTAGAAACTCTTGCTTATAATAGAGGTGGCATAGGAATGCCATGTAGAAATACCACAGGAGGAAAGAGAGAAGAAGGAACTTACACCCTTTCTCCCTTCCCCTTTAAAAGGTAATGGGAGTTTGCCTCTAATGAAAGAACTAATTTTAAATCAAGTTTAAAGTTTGGATTATTATCTGGATCTAGGAATTTTAGATTAAATTATGAATTTAGACTTATTACCCAGGAGCAATGAGTGAAGTCATGGGGCCTGCGTGAATTGTTATTCAGAAATGGGGGTTGGAGAAATGGTGCACACATCAACATTATGTAAGAGGAATGTGAGAATGTGATAAAGTTTCTTTAATGTTTTTACTTCATGGATCTTGCTTGTTTAATGATATTGTGCTGCAAAAGCTAAGGCGAAATTTCAGGTTATACAAATGATGAAGGTTTTCCTTAAGTCCATGAAAGTGATGTTAGGATCTGATTAAAAAATGAAGAGTTGGGTCGGGCACTGTGGCTCACGCTCGTAATCCCAGTGAGAGGTGACAGCGTGCTGACAGTCCTCACAGCCCTCACTCGTTCTGGGCGCCTCCTCTGCCTGGGCTCCCACTTTGGTGTCACTTGAGCACTTCAGCCTGCCGCTGCACTGTGGGAGCCCCTTTCTGGGCTGGCCAAGGCCGGAGCCGGCTCCCTCATCTTGCGGGGAGATGTGGAGGGAGAGGTGCTGGCGGGAACCGGGGCTGCATGCGGCGCTTGCGGGCCAGCGCGAGTTCCGGGTGGGCGTGGGCTTGGCAGGCCCCGCACAGGGAGCGGCGGGCCGGCCCCGCTGCCCGGGGCAATGAGGGGCTTAGCACCCGGGCCAGCAGCTGTGGAGGGTTTACCGGGTCCCCTAGCAGTGCCGGCCCAGCGGCGCTGCACTCGCTTTCTCACCGGGCCTTAGCTGCCTCCCCGTGGGGCAGGGCTCGGGAACTGCAGCCCGCCATGCCTGAGCCTGCCCCACTCCGTGGGCTCCCGTGCAGCCCTAGCCTCCCCGACAGGTGCCGCCCCCTGCTCCACGCGGCCAGTCCCATCCACCACCCAAGGGCTGAGGAGTGCGGGCCCACCGCTTCGGACTGGCAGGCAGCTCCACCTGCGACCGCCGTGGTGCGAGATCCACTGGGTGATGCCAGCTGGGCTCCTGAGTCTGGTGGGGACTTGGAGAACCTTTATGTCTAGCTAAGCGATTGTAAATACACCAATCGGCACTCTGTATCTAGCTCAAGGTTTGTCAACACACCAATCAGCACCCTGTGTCTAGCTCAGGGTTTGTGAATGCACCAGTGGACACTCTGTATCTAGCTAATCTAGTGGGGATGTGGAGAACCTTTGTGTCTAGATCAGGGATTGTAAACACACCAATCAGCGCCCTGTCAAAACAGACTACTCTGCTCTCTGTAAAATGGACCAATCAGCAGAATGTGGGTGGGGCCAGATAAGAGAATAAAAGCAGGCTGCCGGGGCCAGCAGTGGCGGGTGGCTCTGGTCCAGTTCTTGGTTGTGGAAGCTTTGTTTTTTTGCTCTTTGCAATAAATCTTGCTACTGGTCACTCTTTGGGTCCACACTGCCTTTATGAGCTGTAACACTCACCGGGAAGGTCTACAGCTTGACTCCTGAAGCCAGCGAGACCATGGAACCCACCGGAAGGAATGAACAGCTCCAGACGCACCACCTTAAGAGCTGTAACACTCACCGCGAAGGTCCGCAGCTTCACTCCTGAGCCAGCGAGACCAGGAACCCACCAGAAGGAAGAAACTCCGAACATCAGAAGGAAGAAACTCCAGACATGTCGCCTTTAAGAACTGTAACACTCACTGCGAGGGTCCGAGGCTTCATTCTTGAAGTCAGTGAGACCAAGAACCCACCAATTCTGGACACACCAGCACTTTGGGAGGCCGAGGCAGGCGGATCACCAGGTCAGGAGATGAAGACCATCCTGGCTAACACCGTGAAACCCCGTCACTACTAAAAATACAAAAAACTTAGCCGGGCGTGGTGGCACCCGCCTGTAGTCCCAGCTCCTTGGGAGGCTAAGGCAGGAGAATCGCTTGAACCCAGGAGGCGATGGTTGCAGTGAGCCGAGATCACGCCATTGTACTCCACCCCGCACAACAGACCAAGACTCCATAAAAAAAAAAAAAGTTGACAGAATTAGAAAGTTAATAATTGAGAAATAGAAATTCAACAAGAGTGGCGATCAGAAATAATTAGAATCAGAACATAGGTATCTTTATCATGATGCAGTGGTGGTTACAGTACTGTATGCATTTGACAAAAGCCTTCAAGCTGTACACTTAAAATTGGGGAATGTTATCATATGTAAATTATATACTACTTAAAAAAGGAGACTGGATGAATAAATGCTCCATAAATTTTGTAGGCTTTTGGTTAATTTCTAGAATTCTGAAGAAGTTGAACTTGATGATTTTTGCTAGTGTTCTTATTGCTTTTACGGAAGAGCAGATTTCAGAACATTCTTTCTTTTCTATTTGGAAACCTCACTTCTATAAATAGAATTTTAAAATATGCGTTTATTTCTTTCTGGCTTCTTTCATTCAACATTATCTTCGTTAGATTAATATTTGTAGTTTATTTTCTTTGTTCTATAATGTTCTATAACAATGATTCTCTCACCCTTTTTGGCATCAGAGACTGATTTTGTGGAAGATTTTTTTTCCACAGACTGGGTGGGCGGGGGGGGGGGGGGGGTGGAGTTGGTGTGGGTGGTGGGGTGGTTTCAGAGGCATTAGATTCTCCTAAGGAGCAAGCAAGCCACATCACTCGCAATAGCAATTCCCAAGGGGGTTTGTGCTCCTATGAGAATCTAATGCTGCTGCTGATGTGACTGGAGGCAGAGCTCAGGTGGTAATGCACGCTCCTGTGCAGCTCACCTCGTGCTGTGTGGCCTGGTTTCTAACAGGCCATGGATGGGTACCGGTGTAATGTTTTAGGAATGTACATGTGCTCTGGCTATGCATCTTATGTCATATGTATACATATATATGAAACATCTTCTAAATTAATGTATTCCATTTTTGTTGTTTTTATCTTGACGAGGTGAAAAATTTTAACTATCAATCTTTTGTATTTATTCAGATGATTATATAAACTTTCTTCTTTATTTCCTAGTGCACATATTTATTTTCTAATACAACACCCACCTTGTATTCTTTAAATAGAACCAACTTGGTCCAGATGTGTAATTCTTTAAATATATCACTAGATTTTATTTTCTGTTATTTCGTTTGTTTAGGATCCATTTCACAAAAGAAATTGGCCTGTAATTTTTTTTCTTATAATATTCTTTCCATGTTTGGTTGTAAAATCATGCTGACCTCATAAAATACTTAGAGGTGCTTCCTATTCTTTGGAAGGATTTGTTCAAAATTGACATGTTTCTTTTTATATATTTGGAAATTTTACAAGTGAAACAATCTATGTCTAAGGTTCTTTTTGTAAGTAGGTTATTCTTTAGAAATTCAGTTTATTAATGGATATAATGCCAGTCAGATATCTATTTTTGAGTTTTGGTAAGTTGTGTCTTCAAAATTATTAGCATATCACTGGTCAAAATACCCTCTTGTTATCTTTTTTTTTAATGCTTCTAGAATATGTGGTGATATTTTCCTTTTCATTCTTGATATTAGTTATTTATGATTTCTTTATTCCCTTTGATTAGTATTTTTGTTTTCTTGATCTTTCCAAATAAGCAAGTTTAAAAGATTTAAAAATCTTTTCTGTTAATATGTTTCCTACTTTATTAGCTCCTGGTCTTTTGTTATTTTCTTTCCTCTACATCCTGTGAGTTTAATTTGCTCTTCTTTTCTAATTTCTTGAATAGATAACTGATTTTTTAGTCTTTCTTTTCCACTAACATATGCATTAAAGTTAGAAATTTTTCTCTAAGTTGATTTATTGTTTCATACCAAAAGTTTAATAGCAAGATTGAAGTTTTTACATTTCTAACTATAATTTTGGATTAGTATGCTTGTCCTTTTTATTATGTCAGTTTTTTCTTTATATATTTTGACGCTATTAATTAGCTGCAAAACGTGTTACATCTTTTTGTTACATCAATCCTTCACCATTTTTAAAAAAATCCCTCTTCTAGTAATACTTGATAAGTTGAGAGAAAATATTCGAGAAAATATTTGCAAATCACATATCTGAAAAACATATCAGAACATATAAAGAGCTTTTAAAACTAAAAAATATACAAACAAACCAAAAACAAGCAGAGAATATGAATATACACTTTCTTATTTAATTTTTATTGTGGTAAAATTTACATAATGTAAAATTTAGCATATTAACTTTTTTAAGTGTACAATTCAGTGATATTAAGTACTTGTGCAACCATCACCATTATCCATCTTTTGAACTTTGCATTATCCCAAAATGAAACTCTTTATCAGTTATAATATTCTTTTTATTTTTAAAAGATGTCATGATACACATTTACTTTTGCTGTTTAATATAGGATTCTATAGCTGCGGCTATAGATATATTTTGTCAACTTGATTTGTGATTCAATTCTCTTAAAAATAATCTACAGATCTTTAATTGACTGAAAGTTTTTATTATGCTATCTAAATATGAGTAAAGATAAAACAAGGAATAAACTAACTTGTTTATAACTACAAAGCCAAAATAAACACAAATTAAAATAAAAACAACTATAAAACCAAAACAATTCAACTCATTAACGTAGGTAAACATTTACAATTCAAATAATTATTTACAAACTAAATATATAATACTGATTACTATGGCACAAATTATTTTGAAGGTGGCAATCCTGTATTACCAAAACGTGGGATGAAGACTCCATTTTCAATTGTAACTAACATGAATGTGTGCACCTCATTTGACTTTGCTTAGAGCAGTGTTTCTCAAGCTTAGCCTCATACCAGCCTAACCCAGGGAACTTTCAAGAATACTAACGACTGGGCCTCACCTGCAAAGATACTGGGTAATTGCCCTAGATGTGGCCTGAGTCCTGGGATGTTTTAAATGTCCCCAGCTGAGCCTAGTGATGAGTCAAGGTGCCCAGTCAAGGTTGAGGACTGTGGATTTATGTGAATATGTTGTCTGTATGCCAGTTCTACCACTATTATTTTTCTCATTAGACTCTAATTAGCATATAATTACTTGGAACTGACAGTATATGACAGTATAGTAAACCAAATGTAATGCAAAACTAAATGTTTTATGGCAGTACTGGTTATATACCTAATCCAAAATATGCATATATTAATTTGTGTTTATATATTTTTCATTAAAAAAGCACAAGGTAAAATTTTTTGAAGACAGATTATCTCCAAGAATATGTCTGAGGACCAAGAAAGGTCTACAAATCATCATTTGAATAGTATTCCTATAACTATTTAACCTTATGTAAGAATGAAAAACAACCTACCTTATTTGTTCTCAACCATGGCTACACACATTAAAATCAACTGGCAAGTTTCAAAGGAAAAAAAACTCACCTCATTTTCAACCTGAGAGGAACTAAATCCCTGGGGGTAAAAGTAAAACAGTAACTTTTACAAGCTTCCCAGGTGATTCTCCTGTGCAGGCAGGGGTGAGAGTCATTGGAATAGACTATTCTATTATTTACAAATTACATAAACTAAGTTGGAAATTTTGAGAAAGATTTAAATGCATTTGTGTCCTTTATGTAATCTTAAAAGTCACTTCTTTGTAAATAAATTGTAAAGAAAGTCCGGATTTTTATAATTACAAGAGAAATAAATGCATTGCCATATTTAAATGATATTCTCATTTTTTAAATAAAAAATTTAAAGCTGGCAGCTATGTTTCACTTATTACTAACTGCCTTCTTAAGCATTTAGCATAGGGCAGAGTTGAGTAACACACATGAAGATAAACTTTAACTCTTTAAGGATTTTTTTAAGGAGAATAAAATGGCAAAAAGATTGACAAATTATAAAAGACAAGAAGATTTCCATAAAGGTAACATGTGGTGCTATAAGATGGAAAGAAAATTGTGTATTTTTAAGTAAAGCGATCCACAATTACCTAGAAAGTTCAGGAAAAAGACTGAGATTATTTTAGTAACATTTTATTCAGTAGCCGTTTCCTGAAATATTCTTCATAATAGAAACAGCACATATTACACACACACACACACACACACACACACACACACACACACACGTAGGACTGGCAAACGATAATGTCAAAAACTCCACAAATATCTGTGAATTCTGATTTACTTTTATGAAGTTTCTCAGTAAAATAACATTGAGAAATCTACCTAATCTTGTTTGAAGTCTAAGATATCTGGTATTGGAACTGAACTTTTTTCATACAAAAGTTTTTGTTTGTTGGTTTTTCAGAAGACACTATATATTTGCAATACTAGGGAGTTCTTTAATTGATTCAATGATGTATTTATTGTTTCTATGTGTCAGGCACTGTGGTAGGATCTAGGGAGTTACAAATTATTAACTTTTAAAGTATTTATTGGAGCAATGGACAAATCAGCCAACAATTACAATTTAATTTGAGTGCTATAAATACTATTATTACTATTAACAATAATACCAGCTAAAAACAGACAAATAGGATTACATCAAACTAAAAACTTCTGCACAGTAAAGGAAGCAGCCAACAGAGTGAAAAGACAACTTATGGAATCGGAAAATGAATTTGTAAACCCTACCTCTGATAAGGGGTTAACATTCAGAATATTTAAAACACTCAAACAATACAATTGTAAGAAAACAAGTAACCTGATTTTAAAAATGGTCAAGGAAACGAAATAGACACTTTTAAAAAAGATATACAAGTGGTCAACAGGTAGATTAAAAGAATGCTCAACAGCACTAATTATCAGAAATTGCAAATCAAAACCACAAGAAGATACAACCTCACACCTGTTAGAATGACTATTATTAAACAGCAAAAGTTAACAAGTGTTGGCGAGGATGTGGAGAAACAGGATCCCTTGTACACCACTGATGAGAATGTAAATTAGTACATCCATTATGGAAAACAGTATGGAGGTTCTTCAAAAACTTAAAAATAGAACTACCATATGATCCAGCAATCCCACTTCTAGATATATGTCCAAAGGATATGAAATCAGTATGTTGGAGAGATAGCAGCACTCTTATGTTCATTGCAGTATTATTCACAATAGCCAAGATATGGAATCAACCTGTATCTATCAGTGGATGAAAAGATAAATAAAATGTGGTACATATACATAATAGAATACCATTCAGCCTTAAAAAAAAAAAGAAAATCCTGTCATTTGCAACAACATGGATGAACCTGGAGGACAATATGTTAAGTGAAATAAGCCAGGCACAGGAAAATAAATGCTGCATGATCTTACTTATATGTGGAGTGTAAAAACGTCAAACTCCTAGAAACAAAGAGTAAAATGGTAGTTACCAATGGGAGGGGGTGGTGGTGAGGGGTTGGGAGATGTTGATCAAAAGATATATTAATAATTTCAGTTAAATAAAATATTTCAAGAGATCTATTGTCCCTTATGGTGAATATAGATAACAATGTGTTGTATAACTTAAAAATTACTGAGTAGATTTTAAGTGTTCTCATCCCCCAAAAATAAGTATGTGAGGTAATGCATATGTTAATTAGCTTGATTCTGTCACTCCAAAATGTGTATATATACATTAAAACATATGTTGTACACTATAAATACAGACAATTTTTGTCGACTAAAAATAATAGTACCAGCTAATAGTAGTAGAACACTTGCTGTATGCTGGACTCTGTTCTAAGTATTTCGCATGTATTAATTAAGTTAATA
This sequence comes from Pan troglodytes, assembly GCF_028858775.2. Classification (NCBI taxonomy): domain Eukaryota; kingdom Metazoa; phylum Chordata; class Mammalia; order Primates; family Hominidae; genus Pan; species Pan troglodytes. The sequence continues at coordinate 24,223,711 of NC_072402.2, read as the reverse complement.
ATATAACACTGGCTGCTTCTGTAATGCAACAAGTCAATTGCTGTCTGATCCCTATGACACCAAAGAAGTTAGTGATTGTTCAGAGTCATAAAACTTAAATAATTCCTGGCCAATTCAAAGAAGCATTGAAGAAATAGTCTAAATAGAGGGAATAGCATTTGTAAATGCGTGGATGCATGGACCGTCCATTGAACTACAGATAATTTAGTATATTTGGAGCATTGGGAATATGAAATAGTGGTAGGAGGAAAGGATGAAAAAATTCAGCAATTGTATCTTGAGGAACTAATATTTTATGCTGATGAAGTTGGAGTAGACAGAAAGTGAAGGGAAACTATTTAACAATTTAAAGCATGGTATTTACATAATCAGAATATTATATTTTAGAACGACTATTCCAGTGGTCATTCCAGTTGGTAAAGAGAATGAATTAGGAAGGAAAAGTTGGAGTTAGAGAGTTAAGAGACTTTTGTAATAGTAAAAGCAGGAGCTAATAGCCTGGACATAAAGCGGTAGAGAGGGGATGGAGGCAGTCAATAAAGTCCATAGATATTAAGAAGTAAAATAGAGGCCAGGCATGGTGGCTCATGCCTTTAGTTCCAGCTCCCTTCTGGAGGTTGAGGCAGTAGGATGGCATAAGCCCAAAAGGTCAAGGCTGCAGTGAGCTGTGATCATACCACTGCACTCCAGCCTGGGTGGCAGAGCAAGGTCCTGTTTCAAAAAACTAAGAAAAAAAAGTAAAATAGAAAAGGAATGCTAATCAATTTTGTGGTGAGAAATTCTGATGGTTGATTTTATGTGTCCCCTTGTCTAGGTTAAGTTACCGAGATATTTGGTCAAACATTATGTTAGATGTTTCTGTTAAGGTAGTTCTTAGGTGAGATTAAAATTTAAATCAACAGATTTTTAGTAGAGCAGATCACCCTGCTTACATTATGAGGTTACTTAGGTTGCATAATGTGGATGGGCATCATCCAATGAACTGAGGGCCTTAATAGAAAAAGACTGACCTCCCTGGAAGAAGAGGGAATACTGCCAGCAAGCCTTTGAACCTGAATTGCAATGCTTCCCCGGGTCTCCAGCCTGCTGGCCTACTCTAAAGACTTTGGACTTGTCAGGATTTCCCAATCATGTGATCAAATTCCTTAAAATAAATCTTTCTCTTTATATATTCTGTTGGTCCTGTTTCTCTGGAGAAGCTTGACTAACATGGAGGGTAATTGAAAAGGAAGAGTCTAGGATTATGCCTGCAATGGATAGTTGTCGGGGCCATTCACAGGCATTGGAAACACAAAAGGAAAGATGGGAGGATATAAAGAATTTAGTAAATCAGATGTCTGACCCACATACAAATGGAGAGGATTAGTGGAAATTTTATAAGGCTAAAAGTCAAGCAAGAAATCTGGGATAGATATTCCACTCTGGGAGAGGGGTTCTGTATTTGGAAAAAACCCATTCAAGAAAAACAGTAGCATAAAGTTAAGAATAGAAGCCTGGGATAAAGTAAGAGAATGAGGAGACTAGCAAAAACCTTTTAGGGTTGAAAATAAAAAACTGGGACAGAGTAGAATCACAGAAGTCAAGAGAAAGAGAATTTTAAGAAAGGATGAGTCAAATGCTACCAGACTACATAATTTTGAAATTAGAAGGAAATCAGTGCCCTTGGGAAGAAGAGTTTTCAAGACCTATAGATTTAAGATCGACAAAAGCCAAACAGCAATTACTACAATAGAGTTCAGAAAAGCAAGACACATTTTTATCTATCTCATAGCCAGATTTGTAATGAAATTAGGAAGGATATTTTCACTTAGCATACACATATTGATTTGATGTGCAGAACAACTTTGAGGCTGAGAGAGTTCAGGAAACTCACCATCTTCCCTTGTGACAAAATGGCATATCCAGAATTTGAACTTGTGTTCAGTGCTCCATAAGAGAGTCATAATACATTTATTTGCTGTAAAAGAGCAAAACAAGTAGCCACATATAGCAATAGCTGAGAAGGAAAGAGAAAGAGACACAGGGAAACAAATAGGAATAAATAATCTTACACACAAACTTGCACTTATTTATAAGAAAAGAAACAATATAAAGTATCTTAGACTGGGAAGAGAAGTTGTTAGCTGGCCACATGGAAAATACAACAGAAGGATTTCCACAATGGTCATTATTCGGGAAAATGTCTAAGTATAAGATGAATGATCGGGAAATATTGGTTTATTAAGAATCTGTGCCTTTAGGTGACTCAGAGAAGGAAATTCAAATTTCTCAAGTGGGGCTTCAGAATTCTGCATCAGTACTACTTTGAGTTATTTAAAATAATTATTCGGTTGCAAGTCAGAACTTTTGACTCTAAATATGTGGGAATGAAGATCTGCTTTAAAAAACTCATATGTAGGACTTATCTATATTTTATATGTAGACACTCAAATAAAGCATCAGTGCGTTTAAGGGAGGATGAATGAGTATAAATGCACTCTACATGTTCTAGAAATTAGATGCATTAAAATGCATGTCAGCATTTCTCAAATAAAAAAATTAAAAGTATGTGTTTATATAATTGTATTTTTTCAATTCTGTTCTACATCTATTGTTTTTATAATAAATTCCCATCTAAATCCGAAAGAGTGGTAGAATTTTCTAATTCTTTTGAAAATCAGCTGTAAACTTCTTCTAGTGTACTTGTATTGTGACAAAGTTTAAGAGTTGGCTACAATAATTTTTAGCCTCTAAAATTTTGCAAGTTCCATTCATTAGCAAAGGTAGGAAAAGATATTGTCCAAAATTTAACAACAAAGAAATTATACCAATCATGTATCCTTTAAAATATTATATAATTTATGTATTTGATATGCTTGTTTGCTTATTAATAATTTAGAGTAGTAAATCAAAAATGAGATCTTAAGCATTTAGAAAAAGAATGTATGAGACAAAATAATGGGTGCCTACAAAAACAAACTCTAATGCTTTTATATTCTTAATGAAAAATATTGCTTGTAGGTATTAACATATAAATGCCTGTTCTCCACACCCAAGTTCACATTGTCAACACAATTATCTAGTAGGTGTATGCATTATTTCAACATACTTTTAGAGAATATAAATTCTCCAGTTTTAAAAATTCAATTATCTTACATATTAACCGACTTATATGTAAATATAGTTGAATGACTTTTGCTGCTCAGCTTTTAAATTATTTTTGTTATTTTATTAAATTATTATTTTAAATTATTTTATTTAAATTATTTTATTAAATTATTAAAATAATTTTTGTTATTTTATTTCACTAAATAATGTAAATTAAATAAATGATATAAGCTACAGATATGCTTAATCTCTACTTCCATTAATAATTTTACTTTTATATCTATCCCAGCATTATTAGACCTTTCCATACTAGTAGAACGGTTAGTTAAGGCAATCCAGAAAGGAGAAAGAAAACACAAATGCATGAACTTTAAACTTTTTTAATTGAGTATTTTGTATTAAATGAATATTTTGTAATTTTACAGGATGTTTTCCTGTAAAATTAAATATGTAAGCCAAAACCCAAATTATTTCTTCATGCATTTTTTTTTTTGCTCAACCTCTAACAGTTATTCCAATAATTTATTCCTTATGAGGTAAAAACTTCTGTATTTTGGGAAGTCATCTAAATTAAGTAACTATGTTTGTGTGTGTCTGTGTGTGTAATTTCAATTATAAATTTATAGATTATATGACTTCTATGTGAATATAGATGAAGTTCCTCATATATCATTGTATTCAGCTCATATTGCTGAAGTTTAACAAAATTTAACCCTGAATACTTGTTTTTGTAATTATACTTCAATCTGTGCACAGAATTTCTTGCCATACAAAAATTATAGGCTTCTAGGTTGTGGGAGTGGATCATTGATTACAAACAACAAGATGGAAAAATGAGTGGAAGTAATTTATTTTACAGATAATTGTGAAGTAATTTATTTCAACAAGCACTTTTCTTTAAAACTGCTATATAATGCAGCAGATTTAGTAATTTATTGCTTCGTATTAATAACAACCAATATTTTCAATAAAAACACTTCAGAAAATTGCCCTTATTGGAGAAAACAGACATTGCATTTTATTTCCAAATAGCTTTCTAAGTGACAATAGGAAAGACACACCATTACGTACCATTTCCTAACGCTAAAAATCATAAAGCAAAAATGTTTTTTCTTTCAGGCCTACACGGAAAACATAAAACTTTCCTTTTAAAATAAGAATCTCATGACCCGTCCTTTAGTCTTCAAATGACCAGGTGTTTTATGACAAAGATTTCCAAATGTTCTTAGTTTTCAAATTTCTATCAATTTCCTCTTAATATAAAACTCATGCTGTCTTTGATTTTTTTCTCGCAGAAATCCCAAATACTTGGATATTCTCTTCTCTTTGAATATATTTCATAACTGTTGTTATGGTAAATCCAAATTTACTTTGCTTAATCTAGTTATCTATCCATAAAAGTCTTCCAAGTATTCAGTTCTAAAAACAGCCTTTTATTTTTCTTCTCCACTGACTCATATTTTAAGCAAATTGCCTATTACTCATGCTTTGAAGAGAATGTTTTTAGTTTGCTACTTTACTTTTTCCTTAGGGGAAAAGAAACATTTTTCATGTTCTAAATTCTTAATTTAAATTAAGACTTTTTGGGGGTGGGGTGGGGGACTTGTTTATATTGACCACTTCACTCCATGTGTTTCAGGGTTTCACAGAAAAGCCATAGCAACTAGGGGACTCTAGTATACATACTGCCACTTAGCCAATGGTTTAGAAATTTTCACAAGATTAGATTTAAAGGAAATATTAATATATTGAGTTTCATTGAATTTCTTCAACACAAAGTGATACTGTCACATCAAATTTGAAACTTATGTAACTTTTAAAAAAGTTACCCTTTTGTGAGTTTTTAGAGTTGTGCTTTTAAATAAAATTGAATAAAATCACACAAGGAGCAAATTTAATGCTATTGTAATGCCTCTAGAGGGCAGTATTAAATTATTTGAGATTATAACAGACTTTTTCTCAAGCAAGTCACTCAATATTTGAAGAGGTGACAATGAAAATGGAAGAGGGTAGTGTTCTTTTTGTAATCTTATTCATGGATGCAAATGGCTGTAAAATCCAAGTCCTCACATTTGAATCAACAAGTGTTGTGGGAAGAGGATTTTTTTAATTGAGCTTCTTATCTGCTCTGCTGAGAAAGAGCTTATTTTCTCCTACTACTAAGGTCTCTGGACTTTTATTGGCACACTCAAACTACATGATGCTTAGAGAGTGAAAACAAGTACCTGTTTTCCAATAAGGACTCTTTCCCTGCAGACCACTGTAAGAGCCACACTTTTGGCCGGATCACATTATGTTCACATTTGTGATTTGAATTGCGGATTTTGAAATATTCAAATAAATTAATTGTTTCAATAATCTTCCAAATTGTATCAGCTGCAAGTATAATTTTTATCCTATGAGGACTCTTTTTCTCACTACATAGAGATATAACATTTTTCAGGTGGTTTCTTAGCTCTCCAATACAATAAAAAGAACACGTAAATATAGAGGATAATGAAATCCTTACTAACAGGTGTCAGTTAACTTTAGCCCTTTTCTCGTAGAAACCACACTTCATCCCTGAAGTACGAGAGACTCCTGAGACAAGGGTGAATTATTTGCCCTGTTCAAATAGATAACTATAATTTACAGTTTTTCATTTCAGTTCTTTTCTTTGTAGATGTATCTTTCCAAAGTTATAAAGTCAATTTGATTTTTCCTAAATAATCATGTTACACCCTGAGGTGATGAAAGAAGATTCGAGAACCCAGCTGCTTTCCTGTATTCAAAACTGGTTGAAAGCATGAAGGTTTATTCTTCTTCTTGTTTATATAAAAGGTAGGATCAGCATGACTGCTTTACTCATTCTTCTGACATTCTCTTTGGGAGTGTAGAATATATTTTCTTTTATACAATATGCTTCCAAACTGAATACAGAATCTGAAGGATGGTTTTACATTTCTTCCAATAATTTTTGTGAAAGAAATATTAAATATGCCCTTTAAATTTGTAGCAGCCATACTTAATTTAAAACTAAGTACATAGGAATTGTTGATTTTGGAAAAAAAACTTATTTGTTAAGATAGCTTATATAGTTTATCTTCTTAGTACTCTATTTGTACAATATTGTAAATATTTTATGAAACCTTACAGTATCTATGTGAGAAGTATAAAGCATTATTCCTGCTTTTAAATGGAAAACATTGAATTCTAGAGTCGAAAGTGACTTCTGTAAGGTTACATATAGATCAACATTGGCATGCATAAGAGAAAAGTTTTCTAATTTCTGTTGAAAACGTCTTATTTGAAATAAATCCTTTCTGCATCAGAAAACAGACATCCTCTAAAAGTAAAGAAAAAAAAGCTATTTGTTTCCAACTTTCTCTTAACACCTGGAGTCTCCTCAGAAGGCAGATCTCCACTCCTTGAGTGCTACACCCTTGTCTGCCCCTCTTGCCAGCCAGTGGTACAGAATATACCAAACTGCAGATATTTCTGCTGTAAATGCACTGATAGTTTTGCTTCAGAGTGCAGCCACTGTGGACATAAGAGAATGATCGGTCAATAAACTCAGGGGTCTTCTGATATTTTTAATACACTTGGATACAATTGGCATTAGCATTCCAGGAAAGTCCCTGATTTGGAACGTATCACTAATATCTCCCACTGGCCCCTGTGGCATAAGGGATACCGTGATGTACATTGTTTCAAACATTGGACATTCACACCTGGTGGGAGTACCCTGGATTTATCAATGGTTCTGCTCCTCGCATACGCCTGTACATACACTAGTTTGTGAAACTTTTGGAGGCCGCATGGCTTGTGAAACACGTGGAGGTCCAGCAAACTCAAAGAACTCCGTTCTCCAAACTCAAAGAACTCCATACAATCACTGTAACCATTTACTGGCCAATCTCTTAACCTGTTTTTCAACCCCTAGATTCTCGCTTTCTACCCTAATACATCCCACCTTCTGCCTCTGCTGTTCAAAATGTGTCCAGACGCAGCATCCCAAGCCCCCTATAATCTCATCCCTTTTACTTAATATTCAGGTAAATATCCATTTCTCATGCAATATCTACCATCAAAACAAATCGAGTCATGGGTATGCCAAAAACTTCCAACACTCTTTGTTCAACCCAACCCTTGCTTCAGCGTTCTAGACTTGAATATATCCAGTAGTCCCTTTGCATCAGTATTTAGATGCGCCATAGAAAAACTGACCTCATCCGGAATGTAATTCATCATCTCCATACACAAACCTATTTTTCTTCCTGTGCTTCCAATCACAGTGAAGAGCATCACAATTCAGCAGTTGCCCAAACCTGGAACTGCTGCTTTCTTCATCCGTAACTTCTGATTATTCCTGAAATCCTAAATATCTCTTGAATCCTTTCACTTTTCTCATCTTTCTGAGTCTGGCTCACCATCATCTCTTGAAATGACTCAGAAACAGAAAGCCACAAACTGCACGTTCTCACTTACAAATGGGAGCTAAGCAATGGGTACGCATGGACATACAGTGTGTAATCATAGACCCTGGAGACACCAACAGGTGGGAGGGTGGCAAGGGGGTGAGGAATGAACTACTACCTGTTGGGCACAATGTAGATGATTTAGTGTATACTACTTAGGGTACACTAAAAGCCCAGACTTCACCACTGCATAATATCCATGTAATACAACTGCACTTGTACCTGCTTAATCTATTTTTAAAAATTAGAAAAATAAAAATAAATAAATAATAAAATACTACAGCATTTCTCATAATGGAATCAAAATAACTAAAACAAAATTTCTTCACTTGAAACTCTTAAATGATTCATTTTTCTTTCAGGGTGAAGTCCATATCAATTATATGGTTTTCAAGATCCTGCATTATCTGGGCTCTGTTTATTCAACCAACCACAATCTTGGCTTTCCTAAGATTGGCACCAATCATGAAAAAAATCCATTTTTCCCTACAGGAAAACAATTCTTACCTCGATTTCTAAATGTGAGGGAATTCATGGCTCTGAATTGTGGTAATCAAGTATTCTCAGTTTGTTACAGACAGTTGCCTTATCTTATATTAATATTTCCACATATTCATTTAGACACTTCTCCATGTGGATCACTTCTCTCAAGCACATACTATTCTAAACAGCCAACTTGCTGTTTAACTCTTCCTCAAGCATCAGGCTTTAGCTTAGATACAAATTTTTATAGGATGCCTACCCTACAAGGTAGGTATGTGGGGTCCTACCTGCATGTGCACATAGCATCCTGCATTTCCTCCATCGAATGGTTATTATATCTTGATTTCCTATTCACTTAATTGTATTGTCTACTAGACTCTCAGCTCCATGAGGGCAGGGGCTCTTTCTCTCTTGTTCACACATCTGTACTCAGTTCTGGATAGTGCTTAGAACCATTAGGTGCTCAATTAACATTAGTTAAGTGAATTAATGTAGCAAATATATGTTAGAGTTCTAAGCCTTATGTCATATTGTTCCTTTTTTGGGAAAGCCCACATTTTTATTTATATTTTTGTATTAAATATTATTTATTTACAAATAATCTCAAATATACAGAAAAGTTGAAAGAACAGTGTAAAGAATTTTTTTTCCTGAACTATTTGAGACTACATTGCCAAATTGTTGCCTCATGATCCCTTAATCTCTTTGGGCTGCTGTAACAAAATACCTTAGACTGAGAAATTTACAAACACAGAAATTAATTGCTCAAAATTCTGAAGCCTGGGAAGTTCCAGATTAGGTGCAGCTCTTTCAGTGTCTGGTGAGGGTCCATTCCTCATAGAAAGTGCCTTCTATGCGTCCTCCTATGGTGGAAGGGCAAGGAGACTCCTCCTCCAAGTTTCTTTTAGAAGGGCATTAATTCCATTCCTGAGGGCTTCACTCTCATGACCTAATCATCTTTTAAATGATGATTTTAACCCTGCCTCTTAATATCATCCCAGGGTGGCTTAGGTTTCAGTAAATGAATTCACAGGGTGGGGAGGGGACACAAAAATATTCAGACCATAGTAACTCATAATACTTTTAACATGTGTTTTCTAAATGTTTTCTAAAACACATGGACATTCGCCTATATAACCAACATGGAACCACTGAAATTAGAAAATACAAGATAAGTGACTACTAATTTTCAGACCCTTTTCAATTCTTGTCAAATGTACCAATACATCCTGATCCATACATGGAAATGGCAGGTCTGTTGGATGGAAGAAATGAATTAACCAATCCCTGAGCTGCCTTAACTCATGACTTTTTCTAACATACATAATACATTTTTATATTGTTAGAGCCACTTTGAATTGACTTTTTAAATATTTGCAAATAAAGGCAATCTCATTGTTAAATAATATTTAAACAGTTGTATGTTGTTATTTTATGCATTTTGGTCGTGTATCTCCATTTAAAATTTTAAATCCTGAAACATATGGACCATAATTAAGAATCATTTTCCGGCCGGGCGCGGTGGCTCATGCCTGTAATCCCAGCACTTTGGGAGGCCGAGGTGGGCGGATCACGAGGTCAGGAGATTGAGACCATCCTGGCTAACACGGAGAAACCTCGTCTCTACTAAAAAAAAAAAATACAAAAAATTAGCTGGGCGTGGTGGCAGGTGCCTGTAGTCCCAGCTACTCGGGAGGCCGAGGCCAGAGAATGGCGTGAACCCGAGAGGCCGAGCTTGCTGTGAGCTAAGATTGCACCACTGCACTCCAGCCTGGGAGACAGAGCGAGACTCTGTCTCAAAAAAAAATAAAAAAGAATTATTTTCCATATTTCCCAGCATCAAGCACAGTGTTTGCTGCATAATAAATATTTGATAGATATTCGTTCATTAATTATATTCTCCTTTAAACCTTATTAGATTGTTCATTTTTTTCTCTTAAATTTGAAAGGTAAATATTTTATATACTTCCATGACCATGAAAGAATCATCTAGAAATAAGACTATCAGAGCACACCATTTTAAGAGCAGAAATGTTTTTGTTAAAGAAATGTATTGCAAGTTTTCTTTTCTCTTACTTTAGTATAAGAGTATAAAATGTCAGATTTGAAAAGGATCTTATAGATGATCTAGCCAAATTCCATTTTAAAGAATTATATTCCATGGCTCAGGAAGAATTTATGGTTTTAGTTATTTTTTCACCAATCTATAGTTAGCCCTTCAAAATTGTCCTATATACAGTAGTCCAAAGTATTTGAAAACCCACAGCCTTGACTACTACATCATGCTCTTTTGAATGATCTTTTTGATCAAGTACAAACTGTTACTTGAAAAACATCTACACCTATTTAACATTTTGACTCAAATTTCTTCTTTGCTCCCAATAGTATGCTAACATACTTTATGTCATAATGAATTATTTAGCAAAATATATTATCTTTTTCCTTGTGTCGTCATGCTTCTCCTATCAAGCAATCTATTGTCTATAAAATATGAGATAAAATATTATAGTTATTAAGAGCATGGGCTCTGGAACCACACTGACTGGGTTAGAACACTCATTTCTCCATTTGCTCCTTGTGGGAACCTGAAAAATTTAAATTAATCTCTCAGGGCCCTTGTTTTCACATATACAAAACCAGAAGAAGAGTAGTACTGGCCTTCCAGGATGGTTGTAAGGACTAAACTACTTAATACATGTACAGCTCAAGGAAGATGATGAGCACTTAATGAGTTAATCTCTTATATTATGGTGATTGCTACAGATCATCTATTTATAAAAACAAAAGCACATTATTAAAATACTATGTTTAAAGAAAGTTGTCCATGATTATTTCAGAACCGTATATGCATCTGTGTTCTCCTACACTGTGTTCTATTCTAATAGATGAGCGCTCACTTCATTTTATATGTTTGTCATTTATGGAATTACTTGTAATTTCTTAAGATATTATTTAATAAAATGTATCCTTTTTTGTATTGTCTCAGTATATTTTTAACTTATTTAATGGCAAGCTGCTTTTGAGTTATGAAAATAAAAATCAATAGTAAAATACTATATATCTTTATACAGGCATACTTCAAAGATTTTGTGGGTTCAATTCCAGGACACCACAATGAAGCAAATACCATGAAAAAACAAGTCACACAATTTTTTTGTTTCCCTGGTGCATACAAGAGTTGTTTACACTATACTGATCTCCATTAAGTGTGCAACAGCATTATGTCTAAAACTGTACATATCTTAATTTTAAATACTTTATTGCTAATAAATGCTAACAATCACCTGAGCCTTCTGAGAGTTGTAACCTTTTTGCTGGCAGAGGGTCTTGCCTCCATGTTATTGGCTCCTGGCTGATCAGGTGGTAGTTGCCAAAGATTTAGGTGGCTGTGGCAGTTTCTTAAGACAACAATGAAGTTTGTTGCATCTATTTATTATTTTTCTTTTCAGGAATAAGTTCTCAGTGACATGCAATGCTGTCTGATAGCATTTTACCCACAGTAGAGCTTCTTGCAAAATTGGATTCAGTCCTCTCAAACCCTGCCACTGTTTTATCACCAAAGTTTATGTACAATTCTAAATCCTTTGTGGTCATCTCAGCAATGTTCAGTGTCTTCACCAGGAGTAGACTCCATCTCAAGAAACCACTTTCTTTGTTCATTCATAATAAGCAACAAATCTGTTTTGTTTTTTTATCGTAGAGACTGTGGTAATTTATATTTTCAGTTTTAGTTCTAATTCTAGTTCTCTTGTTCTGTCCACCCCATCTGCAATTACTTCCTCTGAAGTCTTGAACCCCTCAAAGTCATCCATTAGTGTTGGAGTAAACTTTCCAAATTCCTGTAAATGTTGATAGTTTGACCTCCTCCCATGAATCCCAAATGTTCTTAATGGCATCTAAAATGGTGAATCTTTTCCAGATTTTTAATTCACTTTGCCCATATCCATGAGAGAAATCAGTATCTATGGCAGCTATGGCCCTACAAAATGTATTTCTTAAATAATAAGACTTGAAAATCAAAATTACTCCTTGATACAAATGATCAAGAGCTGCAGAATGGATGTTGGGTTAGCAGGCATGAAAACAACATTAATCTTCTGTGCATCTCCATCAGAGCTTTGGGGTGACCAGGTGAATTGTCAATGAGCAATAATATTTTGAAAGGGTTCTTTTTCTGAGCCTCAGGTCTCAACAGAGGGCTTAAAATATTTAGTAAACCATGTTGTAAACAGATATGATGCCATCTGGGGTTTGTTCTTTCATTTGTAGAGCACAGGCAGAGTAGATTTAATGTAGTTCTTCAGCTTAAAGTCACCAGCTGCATTAGCCCTTAACAAGAGAGTCAGACTGTTCTTTGAAGCTTTGAAGCTAGGCATGGACTTTTCCTCTCTAGCTATGAAATTCCTAGATGACATTGTCTACCAATAGAAACCTCTTTCATCTACATTGAAAATATGTTTGGTGCAGTCACCTTCATTAAATATCTTAACTAGATCATCTGTTTAACTTGCTACAGCTTCTACAGCAGCACTTGCTGCTTCACCTTGTATGTTCTTTTATGAGCCAACTTCTGCTAGCTTCCAACTTTTCTTCTTCAGCTTCCTCACCTTTCTGAGCTTACACAGAATTTAAAGATTTTAGGGTCTTGTTCTGGATTAGGCTTTGGCTTAAGGGAATGTTGAGGCTGGTTTGATCTTCAGTCCAGACCACTCAAACTTTCTCCACATCAGCAATGAGGCTGGTTTGTTTTCTTATCATTTGTATGTTTACCAGAGAACTACTTTTAATTTTCTTCAAGAACTTTTCCTTTGTATTCACAACTTGGCTAACTGTATGGTGCAAGAGGCCTAGCTTTCAGTTTATTTTGGCTTTCCACATGTCTTACTCACTAAGCTTAATCATTTCTAGTTTTTTATTCCAAGTGAGAGGCACATGACTCTTCCTTTCAGTTGTACACTTAGAGGCCTAATTGTAATATTGTTTTGTCTCAGGGGATAGGGAGGTCTGATGAGAGGGAGAGAGATGAGGGAAAGCCTGGTGGGTAGAGCAGTCAGAACACACAGAACATTTATTAAGTTCACTGTCTTATATGGACATGGTTTGTAGCAGCCCAGCACAGTTATAATAGTAACATCAAAGATCAATGATCATAGATCACCAAAACAGATATAAGTATAATTAAAAAGTTTGAAATAGCATGGAAATTACCAAGCTGTGACGCAAATACATGAAATGAGCACATGCTGTTGGAAAAATGGTGCCAACAGACTTACTCAATGCAGGGTTGCCACAAACCTTCAATCTGTAAAAACTGTAATACCTGGAAAACACAATAAAGTGAAGTGTGATAAAATGAGGTTATGTCTGTAATTTAAAACTGTTTAATGAACTTCATGATAAAATACTATATAGATTTCTAGAAAAAGTTATACAGATACTATATACTAATTGATATAAGACTAAAATGAATCTATTTTTTGTTACTGATTTTCTTAATAAAAAGTTTAATTTTTCAACTGGTTCAAGTGTGCAGCTGCTTCTTGATACCTCAGGTATCTCTCAGACTAGGGATAGATAATTAAGAGGCATTAATACAGAATGAATAGTAGGGCAAAGAACTGTTCATGGAAACAACGTGAAAATAAAGAAGAAAATTATAGCTTTGGAGAGATCAAAATAGATAATGGTAAAGTCAGTATAATGTTTTACGGTTTACAATGTGCTTTCATATACGCTATTATTGTTAACATGTTTCAAGGAAGAATTTTTAAATTTCTCAGTCCCTACCCTTTTGAACCATTGAAAGGATGTATTTGTTTATTATCTGATATTTAATTTTTATTTCTCCTTACTTCAAATATATACTTTTACATGCATTCAAAATAATTTTGTGTTATCTTTCATCTTATGTAATTCTGAATAACTCTGCAAGAAATTCTCATCTATATACTTTCCTTATAGAAGTTCCATATTCCTTGTGATGAGACATTTGGGTACATAAAGAAGAGTTGCTATAGCTAGGAGCTGCTAAGAAGCATGTTAAATCCCTGCTGAGCTTACTTCAGTTAGCTAAGGGATGGGTGGTGGGGTTAAGAAAAAAAGAATAGGAGGAGGAAGAGCATATATTTCTTCCTCACATTTTCATCCACTTGGCAACTCAATCCTTTTGTGTTAACAAGCTCTTTGGGGAATATAAGTAACCACCAGGAAGGCCAGAACTGTGGATGATTCATTTTTTATCTTTTGTCTAAATCATATCAACAGCTAGAATTGACTAGGGATTATACTGCTGTATGAGAAGATGGGAAAAGAACTGGTATATAGGAAAAATAGAGAAAAAAAGGAAAAGAAAACTGTCAAATGTTGCCAGGCTGGTTAGGCACTTAAAACTAGGAGTACTATCAGCTTACAGTCTCTTCGATAACTCCTCCTTCGTTTCTCTTTCACTGTTGGTAATGTTACTGGACAGTGGTCCCCATCCAGACCCCAGGAAAGGGTTCTTGGATCCAGCACAAGAAAGAATTCAGGGCAAGTCAGCAGTGCAAAATGAAAGAAAATTTATTAAGAAAGAAAAGGAATAAAAGAATGGCTACTCCATATTCAGAGCAGCCCCGAGGGCTGCTGGTTGCCCATTTTTATGGTTTTTCTTGATGATATGCTAAACAAGGGGTGGATTATTCATGCCTCCCCTTTTTAGAGGGTAACTTCCTGATGTTGCCATGGCATTTGTAAACCGTCATGGCGCTGGTAGGAGTGTAGCAGTCAGGACGACCAGAGGTCACTCTCGTGGCCATTTTGGTTTTGATGGGTTTTGGCCTGCTCCCTTACTGTAAACTGTTTTATCAGCAAGGTCTTTATGACCTGCATTTTGTGTTGACCTCTTATCTCATCTGTGACTTAGAATGAATTAACCATCTGGGAATGCAGCCCAGTAGGTTTCAGCCTAATTTTATCCAGCTCCCATTTAGGATGAAGTTGCTCTGGTTCACATGCCTCTGACAGAAGCAAAGGATTTCCTTTATTCTTGGGCTTTCTATAAGATACTTATGATAGATGTGGAGATTCTCTTTTATTTATTCAGTATCAAGCTTCCACTAGGGATACACATTGGGGAAGGGGTGCTACTCAGAGTGGTTAGGAAGTGGGTACCACCTATTTCCCAACTTTCTCTTTCTTTAAACTGAACTCAAATTGAATCCTAATAGGTGTATATTGCAGAGTGACCAAAAAGAAAAATAAAAGGGCAAGATTTGTGTTATGACCTAATTCATGCTCTTGTACCAAAAAGAGGAGCAGGGCTAATAGCTTTAGGACTTCTCTACGTAATGCCTCTCTTCCAGATCTTAATCAGTGCTTCTAAAATTTCCCTGCCCTGCCTCTCCACACACCACAAGTGTACATGGGTGCACACACACACACACACACACACCCCATTCTCTTCTAAGACCATCTCTAACCTCTAATATTTGATTCATTAGGACCTTTCTGTGTCCAAAATATACCAGTATTTCTTGTGTTCTCCACTTTTCCTAGGCTTCAGTCTCAGGCTTTTCCTCTCCTTTTTTATGAACTTGGATTCTGTCAGGGGTAAGATACGATGTGAGTAGTATAGAGAGCCCTGGAAAATTTCTGCAAGAGTAACTTGAAAGCAGGAACACTTACCATAAGACTCAACATAGCCTGGTCTCATGAAGAAGGCACATCCCTTTCATTAATGTGACTTTGACCCTACTCCTTGAAAAAATAACTAAACATTACTTCACAATAGAGTATGTATTTTACTAATTTCTAAGCCAGTTTATACAAATAGGATGCTGTATAAGCTGAGAAGAACTTTGTGTCACTCAGAATAGGTGTCAGTGATTTACAGTGCAATCTGACTCTCTTTGTCTCCCAAGCAGAATGGATCACTTTGAATTCATCCCATTATACAAGGTGGGGAGGAGACACTCCAGCTTTCTTAAATAACACCTTGAAGACCAATTTAGTGTCTTCAACTTAAGTTTTCTGTGATAAGTTGAGAGATTTTGTATCATGCATAAGAATGACAGGAACTTACTAAGTGTTCAAAAGTATTTACTGAGTTTAATAGAAATAAGATTGGCAATTCTTACCTATATTAAATTTCTTCAGTATTTGTCATATGAGGCTACTCATCCATGCAGCAAGTAATTATTGAAGGCCTACTGTGTGCCAAGTACTGTTTCATAATACTGTTTTTCAGTGTCCACTCCCTGTCATGTGTCTGCAAGATTTACACACAAAGCATGACTTTAGTAATGCCTCTCATCATATATAATAATTTTCAAAAGGACCCAAGAAAGGAATGTTCTAACAAAGAATATGGGAATAGCTGGTGGCAGGGAGCCCCGTGTAGAATGAAAAGCTCCTGACCCCATTCTCACATACCACTCTGATATCTCAGACACTTTAGATCCTCTACCCTACCTTCTTAGATATCAAAAGCCAGGAGCAAAACAAGGCCAACTAACAAACTTGAATTCAGCTAACATATAGTATAGTGTATTTTGTAATTGACAGTAATTTTTATAATCACAAGGTTTCAACTTCCTTTTAATATAATGTTAAGTTTAAAAAAGTTTTTGTGAGGTACTTTTCCATAATACAAAAATTATATTATGCCTAGATAGAAACTTTAAAATGAAAAGAAAAAGAGTTAATCTAATCTTCTTTTCTACCTTTTTTAGTATTATGTTTTCTAAAAGGTTTTACTGTCAGTTTATCTTATGTTAAGATACTCAAATTATTTCTCCAAGTACATTGGTGGGACTTTTGAGAAGCAGATACCACACACACACACACTGAAGTTACATCTCTTCTGAGTGTTTAGGAACTAGGATAGGTTGATTTGCTTTATAGATGTTTGTTTTCTTTTAGCAAAACTTTAGTAGAAAATGATTATATCATTAAAATTCTCTCATGATAATAGATTCATAAAAGATATTACTAGATCCAGAAATTATAGACCTTTATTCTGAGATAAGATTGTGTTTTTACTCATAATTGAGAAAATTATACATTTAAATATTAAGAATTAGTGTGGGAATCAATATAAAATGAAAAGAAAAAGGAAGAGAAATGTATAGCAAGCCATCATTTAAAAATAAAAAAATATTTTTGTGGCATGAAAAAGATGGCATTAACACACCTCTCAACATAATTAAATTTTAGACAGGCTTCTTCCTCACTCAGATCTCCATTTTCTTAAAGTATTTACTTAAGAAAACTTATCACTGTAAATCTTTTCTCTGTTTATTTGAGATGTAAATCTTTTAGAAAGCCTCTTGCCAGTTTTATAGCATAGGAATGTCTCTCTCAATGACTTGGGAGCCATCCCTTCGAATGTACTCAGCAAGGAAGATAGGATCCCTATCCCTCCAGTTTCTCCAGCAGGATGGGAGCCTAATTTCAGTGGGCATTTTGCTCTGAGTTGTAAAACTACTTCCTGCCTGAATATATGAGAAAGTTTACTTTTCCTCTGGGTAAGGCCAGTAATCACACATAGGTAGCCTATGCTCCCCTCCCACCCCCTACTCTAGCTGTTAAAGTCTTGAAAACTTCAGCTCTTTGTTTCAATGGCATCAAGGTCAGGCTGAGTTCTGGTCTCTCTCCTGTATTCCGCTAGTCTAGAATAAAGTCTGCCTTGCCTGTTTAACTTTGTCTAGTGCAATTTTTGTTTTCACAAGCATTATGGCATATGATTGGTTATTCTATACCTGAAGTAAGTGGTTCAGAAATACATACATTACTGAATAAAATATTAGTATTTTGTTTCTTAAATAGTATTAGTGGGTTAGCCACCACAAATTCTACAGAAATTATATTTTATGTAATGTGTTCAAATTAAAACTCTTCTGTATCTGAATTTATCATAAATGTATCTGTTTTATATGGGGGTATATAGCCTTGTATTTGTTCCTAAATATGTGATACATTTGTTTGTCTATGGAAGAAAACACAAAAGGCATCTCTTATTCACTTAACAAATCAGTCAATAAACCCAGAGATGCTGTATTTGAACTTTAAATTTCTCATGCAGAGAATCCAATAAATTCTTCCACAGATTCCCTTTGGCATCTGAGTACATTTCTAGTGCCCTTTAAATTTTTATGGCCATTTCTCTTCCTGTCTTACCCTAGAGACAATGTTTCACTATGTTCACAATATTTCCATGTCTTTACTTGCTAACTCCCCCTCCCCCAATTCTGAATTAATGCATAGCTGCTAGACTTTGCTAGTTTCCCCCCAGAATATCTCTTTCTGGCCCTTTCACTCTCTCTCTCTCTCAACACTCTATTGTTGCCCTTAATGCACAAGTAATAAGAGATTCCTAGTATTCCCAAGGATTAACCCAAAATGTCCAATGCGCACACGCACACACATACACACGTATATATAATTGTATTTACTTATGTTCATGTTTATATTTATAGAGGCATTCAATTTTTCACAGGATCATGTAAGAAAACAATAACAAAAAGAGACCTTTATGTTAGAACATATATTGATTTACAAGAAAGGCTTAAAGATAGAGTTCATTATGTCAGAAGCTTATATATCACAAATTTGTTTTTATAAATTTAATGAATAAGAAAAACATTAGACATGTTTGATTAGTTTTAAGTCTTTAGAAACTATGTGATGTAAATATTCTTTAAAAAATGTCAAGGTCAAGTAACAACAAGGAATGGAAAAATTGTATTCAGTTGAACATATTCATTTGATAATTCAGAACTTTAATGTAAAGTGAACATTGCTCCAATAAGTTCATATCTTTGTGTACTATATCATTACATAAAATATTAAACAAAATGTAGAAGAAATCACTTTTAAAGTACAAAATACAGAAGCTGGTCCAAGTTATATAAATTGGTTTGGCTGAGTTCACTTTATTAGTTCTTTAGTTTTAATGATGATTGTGGATCACCCATTATTGATTCTGCCCAAGTGGTGAGTAGTGATGTTGAAGAAAAACATGGTGATTGCATTGACAAGTTGTCACTTACTGTGTTGCCCTCATATCAATGGGATGCTGATGTAGTATTAATGATTTGTGCAGAGAATCCCTGAATCCTCAGTTCTAGCAATATTAACTGAAGTAAATAAAGTATTGGTAATATACAAAACCTCTTTTCTACTGTAAGTTAGCAGCTTCTTTAGCTTTTGTAAAAAATAAGCTACATTATTTATGAATTGGTTTTAATTTCAATTGATGAGATTGCTAGTAATATACTCCTTTTACCTGTCATGAGACACGTCCTGATGAATGCAGATGATCGTTGATAGGTAGCACCTCTAATGTGCAAAATTTTACTGTGAAATTATGTGAATTTGAATGTTACTTCTGTTTATGTTGGATTAAATTCATATTTCTAAATTCAGCAGCCTCTTCTCTCTCTCTCTTGGTTCATTTTCAACTGTCAAAAGTCACAGCTTTCCCCAAAGCATTATAAATAACATAAAACAAATGTAAACGAATGAGAAATAAGAATGACAAATTCCCAAGTTTTTCGAGGGGCAGGAGAGGAGGTGTATGAAAAATACATTCTTTATCAAATCCACAACTAAATTCTGTATCATTTTCATAGGTTCAAGAAATTATAAAACATCAAGAAATCTTACAGATTTTCTTTTATTCTTAGGTCGTCACTGATATTTCTCTCTCTTAAATAATAAAAAGTGTGCCCCACCCAATTTTTATCCTCTGCATCACAGAAAATATATGGCAATTATAGGTAGAGTATTAGTAATCTATGAATTTTTTTCTTTTTATTCATGTCAAAATATATTTGCTGCATTATAAGGATTTAGAAACAAATTTCCCCCCATAGAAAAAATTAACACTAATAAAAGAAACTCTCATCAGAGTGAACAGGCAACCTACAGAATGAGAGAAAATGTTTGCAGTCTATCCATCTGAAAAAGGGTTAATATCCAGAATTTACAAGGAATTTAAACAAATTTACAAGAAAAAAACAAATAACCCCATCAAAAAGTGGGTGAAGGATATGAACACTTCTCAAAAGAAGACATTTGTGCGGCCAAGGAACATATGAAGAAAGGCTCATCATCACTGGTCATTAGAGAAATACAAATCAAAACCACAATGAGATGCCATCTTATGCCAGTTAGAATGGTGATCATTAAAAAGTCAGGAAACAACAGATGCTGGAGAGGATGTGGAGAAATTGGAATGCTTTTACACTGTTAGTGGGAGTGTGAATTAGTTTAACCATTGTGGAAGACAGTGGTGAGTCCTCAAGGATCTAGAAACAGAGATACCATTTGACCCAGCAATCCTATTACTGGGTAGGTACCCAAAGGATTATAAATCATTCTACTATAAAGACACATACACACGTATGTTTACTGCAGCACTGTTCACAATAGCAAAGACTTGGAACCAACCCAAATGCTCATCAATGATAGACTGGATAAAGAAAATGTGGCACATTAACACCATTGAATACTATGCAGCCATAAAAAAGGATGAGTTCATGTTCTTTGCAGGGACATGGATGAAGCTGGAAACCATCATTCTCAGCAAACTAACACAGGAACAGAAAAGCAAACACTGCATGTTCTCACTCATAGTGGGAGTTCAACAATGAGAACACATGGACACAGGGAAGGGAACATCACACACCGGGGCCTATCAGAGGGTGGGGGGCTAGGGGAGGGATAGCATTAGGAGAAGTACCTAATGTAGATGACGGGTTGATGGGTGCAGCAAACCACCATGGGACATGTATCCCTATGTAACAAACCTCCACGTTCTGTACCTATATCCCAGAACTTAAAGTATAATAATAAAAAAAGGAAAAAAAAAGAAATGTGATCAAATACACTGAATTAATTTTTTTGATAATCATGCAGGAATATTTGCTCTTGAATCATATGTGAAGTATATCTTTGACAACATAAGCCACTAAAATTTAATTAGCGACTGAATAATGTTGAATAAATATGTTTGTTCTACAAACGGAAAACAATTTTTTATGTCTAAAGCTTTAATGAAATTGTCACGAAATTTAATTCATTTTTTTTCAAACATTCTTCACACTAAAATTTAAACCTCTTATGTTTCCTTTAGGATGTTCTTGACAAGAATTAGAACATGTAAGCATTAGAATTATTAAGATCTACTATTCCCATACATTAAAATACACCAAAGAATGCTTAATGTTTATGCCAATTGATGTAGCTGAGGTATAATTTTTATTGTTTTTAAGCTAAACTAAAACTATGCTTTAGCAAGTGCAATTGAAATTAAAAAGTGATGTGTAATTGGAGGCCATTTTTAAGACTTTTGTCAATATTTAATGTCTACAATTACTGATATTTTGTTATATCATCATCTACATTTCAAAACTCACCAAGTACTGTTAAAAGTCTCTATGGCTGCATAACAAACCACCCTAAACTCAGTGGCTTAAAGCAAACAGCATCTTATTTGCTCCCAGTTGTGTTCCACAGTGTCAAGATCTTTAATTGGGATTTCAGGAAAGATTAAGGCATAGCTGGGACAGCTTGAATGGGGCAATATGTGTGGGTCATTGGCTATAAATATTGATTTAATTTCTAGGGTCTCCTCCATGTAGCTACTCTATGTGTCCAGCTTCGGCTAGCTCAAAAGGTGGTGGTTTCTTGGTTCCAAGAACAAATCTTCTAAGGAGAAAATCTTCAATGTGCAAATGTTTTAACAAGCCTCTGTTTGCCTCATTCTTACTAATGTCCCATTGGTCAAAGCAAGTCACACGACCCAACCCAGAGTCAGTGTGAGAAGAGACCACACAAGGATGTGAATATCTAGAGGTCTAAGTCATCTGGCACCACTGAAGTTAGAGTCTACTACAGAACTGTTGTTGGGGATATAGAATTCCTACTACTAGGGATCAAATTTGAATGTAGGCTTTCTAGTTTAATTTCTTATTTTTATTGTATTTTTTCCCATTTATAATGTGAAAATCAGAGAAAAACATGAGAAGCTAAATTTATACTGAAAAGATAGTGGTGAATCTTAACAAAATCTTCTCAGTAGTTTTAAATTAACAATTGGAAAGGAAAATAAAATAGAATTGTGGACTGAGGTTTGGAGTTATAGATATAATCAATATTTCTTCAGAAACAAACCTAAAGCCAGCACATTAGACTAAGCTATCAATATGAAAATAGCAATGACATCTTACACATTTTAAAGTAGTAATAATGAGTACTATACCATTTTCATCAATCTTTTTGCACTCTCTAGAAACTTTTAGGATTCTTCTCTGCAGTTTAAAGGAGATGTTCATAATCAGTTTTTCATTTTTTACATAATAAGCACACTGGGTAACTTTTTAAAAATCTCTACTATATCTGTGCCTTCCACCAAATACTTGATGTTTTTGTGTTTTTATAACTTAAATTTGTTGATTCACAACTCCCACTTCTGAAAGTGGACTATAAGACACAGAGTGACTTGGATGTTTAAGCTACAGAATGGCTCGTATCACTTTATGTGCCCTCCTCAACATCACCGAGTAGGTATTTCACAGACTGCCTCCTCTGTAGCCTGGGTTTCATATTTTTTGCAATGGCACACAAATAACTTCCTGTCAAAGCATTTGCCATCAATCCATTTCCTTTCTCATCTGAATGTGGTTTTCTGATTTGAATCGTTTTTCCTTTTCTCTCTTTATCTTTTCAAAGATTCTATTGTAAGAATCTCTATTTCAAGACAACCCACTTTAACTTCCTTTTGAGGTTCCCAACACCCAGTTTCCGTTTTCAAAATGATCTTCAATAGAAGTGAGTGGAACTGATATTCTAGTAGTTGCAAAAAATATCTAGAAATAGATTTGCATATATTTGAAATTCATATAATAAGAACTAAAATTGGAGAGGGATTACTTTATATGTAAAAATACTTTTTGGATTGTAAAGTGCTATACAAATTTAAGGTGTTATGAATAATAATAATAGCGATGTTGATGGTGATCATGAAATCAGTAGCCTTTACTAAAGGGTATTTCAGCCATGAGGAGTTGTTCAGTTAATTTAATATTCATCGAAGAATACTTCCAAATCATTGAACTGTCCAGATTATAATAGCAGCTATTTTAGGAATATGTTTTACATAAGTTCATTTACATATTAGAGTCTTCTTAAAAGTTCACTTTCAATGCCAATCCATGTAAGATGCAAGTTAGTAACTTGGAATCCCTATTTTCAGGTGGAATAATTAGAAGATAATTTTATAATTGACTAGGTCTGATATTTTTATAGATTGTTTACAAGTCTGTAAATGTTGGGTTTATTTTAAAATATTCTACAACAAAATACGGAGATAATATGTGTGCTATTTTGCACAAAACAAAAAATCAATGGCAAACCTTAAGTAGTGAAGGGACATCATTGTAAACTAGTTATTGATGTGCTAAAAGTCATTTACACCTGCCATGGAAGATAGATTGTGACACTATTAATTTAACCGGCAGTGGATATACTAACATAGCTGCCATGTAAACCAGCAGTCCACCATCTGTAAAATTGTATGCATATTTTGTGCAGATTGCTATACAATATTTTGACAATCCCAAATCAGCTTTAATCTATCAATTTCAAAGTTTGTCACCAGAAAGTTCATCTGAAGGAGAGTGTCTGTTCAATTCATATTAAATACAAAATGATTACAGTAGGTAACGCAAAATGCACCATTTCTTGGAAAAATAAAGTTGTTTAACATGGTTATTATGTACTTTCAAGGCATAATACAGTTTTTTTTAAAGCACATCTTAAAACACCAATTTACAGTAGTATAATGAAAGATATATTTTCTCACGGAAGGCATATGGCAATAGCAGTAAAAGTAAAGATGCTTTTCTCTGCAATAATTCTTCATTCACATAACAATATGTAAAGGGATAAATGGTGTAGTGCTGAATTTTCATTTCTGGTTCACTTTGAGGGAGGCTTGAGAAACTATCGCAAAGTGAACGTTTTTTCAATAGTGTCCACAGCTTTTTCATCCTTGGGCATTTAATATCATTTGGCTTTTAGGAAAGTGTGGATCCTTTTAAAAGAGAGACAGAGCTGTCTCTGCAGTGTCCCCTCTTTAACCATTCCAAGGGTAGCATTAAATAGCAGTTGAAAACTACCGAGGTACACAAAGGATCTCCCTCAAAGAAATTACAGTAAGAAATGATGTCTCGAGACAGCATTATTGCTAACATATGATCACTTAACACTTTTTATTTTTTATTTTTGTTCTTGCCAACCACCCGGTTTTAATCTATTTAACTCAGATGTTGCATTTGGTGAAATAGCAAAAGGAAAATAATACTTCATGAAAAAATGATTAAAAAAACTAATAAATATCATGGCTCTTCAAAAACCGTAATAAGGCGTAATCACACCAAGTACATGAATGGTGCACATATTTTGCTTGATATTAGGACACATACTCCAGGTTAGATACATAAGGATTTTGCAATTTTTTTCCTTGTCAAGTATGCTTTTTAAATGATTAAAAATCATTCATCCCAATCTTTCTTATTGTACAAGAATTTTTGGACCCATTTTAATGAAAGTTTTTTGTCCAATATGTTTTCTTGTAGTTGTGTAACAGTTGAAGAGCACTTTCCATTAAAAAAAAAAAAAATAGGTTTAGGGCCGGGCGCGGTGGCTCACGCCTGTAATCCCACCACTTTGGGAGACCAAGGCAGGTGGATCGCTTGAGCACAGGAGTTTGAGACCAGCCTGGGCAACATGGTGAAGCCCTATTTCTATAAAAAATACAAAAATTAGCTGGGTGTGATGGGGTGCAGCTGTAATCCCAGCTACTTGGGAGGCTGAGGCAGGAGAATAGCTTGAACCCGGGAAGCAGAGGTTGCGGTGGGATGATGAGATCATATGAGACAAGATCCAGCCTGGGTGATAGAGTGAAACCTTGTCTCAAAAAAAAAAAAAAAAAAAAAAAAAAAGAAAAAGAAAAAAAAGAGAGATTTAGTTGGGTAGAAGGAGAGTGAGCTTGTGCCTTGGCTATATGCTGACAGCGGAAAGATTTTACTGTTCTATAGAAAAACGTCTGAATATAAATTGGCACACACAGGATGTATTAAATAACTGTTCAATATTTTCTTTATCCCTATGTGTGGAAATTCGTAATTACAAATGTTTTCATTTACAGATCTAATGGTATTACAGAATCATGTCTACAGATCGTGCATAGTGAAATCTATTTCAACAACTCAAAGAGTTTAAAGGACATATCCTTCAAAATAGGAGCCTACACCTCATTGATTATATTGCCATCTTCTACTCCTTACTATTTCGCGGTTGGCTTTTTATCCCACTATTTTTTTTTAATTATCTATGCAAGATCACAAATAACCTCTTAATTGGTACGTTAGTACCAGTTTTCATTCTTTTTCCTCTTTTTCCTTTCCCTAGTATTTAAAAATGCAAATCAACCACTACTTGAAGCTTTTGTTTCCTTACTTAGATGATCATTTTTTCTGTTTTCCCTTCATAGTTCTTAACCAATTTCATGATTCCTGAATATAAACAATCTTCATGGTTAATTTTTTACCTTTCCTCCTTCTATTTTTACTATTTCTAAATAAATTACCTAGACTCTTTAAGAATGAACCATTTCAAATCTCTTCCTAGCCTACCTGGCCAGTGTTAATTCCTTTTTCTAAATGTCTACTAGACATTGGCCAATTAATGTTATTCAGTGGTAGCTACATATACCTTCAGGCTTATCTTTGGAGACAAAATAGTGAGGAAAAGCAAGATAGCCATTGCCATCAGGGTTCCTTAATTCTTATGGGAAAACTAGAATTCAAATAATCACACAAATTAATGTAAAATTAAATATGTGATAAAGTGTATGAGCAAGTATGTTATAAGAGCATGACCTAGAGAAGGCTGTTGCTGGAAGTCATGTTTAAAGTGAGATGTAAAGACTTTTAGTAGAAATTAAGTAGGTGAAAAGGAGAGATATGGTGTTCCAGACAATGAAAATCACAGGTTTAAAGGTCATTAGCGAGCATGTCCTGGTTTGTTTGTATCTGAAAAAGGCCAGCGTGGCTGGAGCACATGTGAGATGAAGCTAGCTAGGAGATGACAGAGCTTAATGTCCTTTGTAAGCTGTGACAAAGAATTTTTATCTGTATCCTAAGAGCAAATTTTTAAGCAATGTGAGGAGTGGTGTGGTATGACAGATGCTCAGTTTGAAAATATAATACTAGGTACAGATTGGAGAAAATACTTGGGGGAGCCAAGAGAGGTACAGAACAGTGAAGAAACCCACTGAGGTGGTCTAGATAAAGGGTCATCACACAGCAGGCTAAGCCATAGTGATGTACTGATTTGGAAGTGGCAGTGAGAGAAAGGAGGTTCGATGATGAAGTCTTCCGAAGAGGGTTGTCAGATAAAATAAAAGGTGCCTAGTGAAATTTGAATTTCAGATAAACAATAACTTTTTTAGTGTATGACTCATGCAATATTTGAGAGATATAACACATGCATGCACGCGCGCGCACACACACACACACAATTCAAATTTATTTGCTAAATCTTACAACCCGGTTGCTGACTTGCCATTTCTGATTTAGAAACAATGGAAGAGAACCAGGAGAAGAACAGGAGTAATGTTTTGCTCATGTTTTCCTTTTAACTCCAGACACCTGAGAAGAAATGTGAACCAGGCACTTGGACCTTGAATCTGGAACTGAAAGGAAAGGTCTGGGCTGAAGTTATTTTTGTGCCGTTTCTTCAGAAATATATCAAATTTCACATGTTCTAAACAAGCATATACTTTTAATTATCAAACCATTCCCTTCTATAGACTTCATCTTTGTGTTAGTGATACACAAAGTAGCAGATATAACCTCTTATTATCCCCAAATAGCCATTATCCACAAGTAAGCAGAAATGATGAAACAATTATTATTGTATGTTTTGCTTTTATTTTGTCCTACTGATCCAGTCAATTATCAAATCTTTCTACTTATCACCCCAATATCTCTCAATATCAGTATCACTCAGTATGTCTATTCTCTATTTTTTAAATCACATTAGTTAGAACACTCATTTTAAAAATAAATTCTAATCAGTCTCTA
The DNA here is from genome assembly GCF_028858775.2 of Pan troglodytes. Taxonomy (NCBI): domain Eukaryota; kingdom Metazoa; phylum Chordata; class Mammalia; order Primates; family Hominidae; genus Pan; species Pan troglodytes. The sequence continues at coordinate 24,196,554 of NC_072402.2, read as the reverse complement.
GTTTGTTGCTTCTAGGATCAATTTTTAAGCTTGTAATGCTTTGCTATTTACAATAAAATAAAGATCACTATGATCTTAATATTTTTGCCCGAAGTAACTAAAATAATTTTTCTTGACCGTAAGAGTCCAGAAGGCCAAACAAATCTTTCTATAAATGGAAATATTTATGCTAAATGGATTTTCACTTTTACATGTAGTAAAGCTAAGCAGTTGAACACATAGAAAAATTGTTTATTTATTATCCAAGAAATGATTGCTTAAGAATGGATGAGATAAGAGATAAGATAGACAAAAGTGTTAGGAATCAACCTGACAGTTTAAATGATAAACTTTTGATTTATGATCATATTGACCACTTAAGCATGAACCTGTTAACACAGGATGTGAGTATAGTATTAAGAAGATACAGATCTTTCAGAGGAAAAAATATTTATTGGTATTTTTCACCTAGCAATTCATAATTATTTTGAGTTAAAAATGATTTTCATGTCTCTCCAATCCCAAAGTACACAACTATCACTCTTACAGTGACACTATTGTTCAATTTTCAGTAAGTAAGGAATGCTTCTAGTTTCACAACTGTGCTATTACTGGAGACGAGGCTTATCGCACACTCACTTTTGTGCTGGGAGTACTTCTATTCTGCTATTTCAAGCATGAACAGCACACTATTAGGTAAATAAATCTGTGCACAGTGAAGAATGAGCATGACCTAACAAAAAGCAGTAAAATAAAAACCAAAAGACTTCCTGAGTTACTTGATCTTTATTGGTAGAGATTATCCATCAATTTTCTTATAACCTAATGTATTTCTGAATCCACACTGGGGATATTATCTAATCTTTTTCTCTTTGGGTAGTTAGATCCATACCTGCATGCTCTAAAGAAAGGATTGGACCATGTTGTAGAAAGTGGACAAGATTACTTTTAAAATAGAATGAGTTGGAGACCACTGAGATAATAGAATATTAAGATAAATGGTCATTACTCATATGGTAAATGCAATTGGAGATTATTTGAAGGCGGTCACCTGCTGGGAAATAAACTTTCAAGAAAAATATAACTTCTCGATGAAGGCTGTCATTTGACCCCATTATTGTACCTTGTCAGTGATATCTTTCATCTGCAATGGGATGGCATGTGCTAGTCAGTTTTGTGGTTATATGTCAAGTCATTCAATTCCTGTATATGTCTTTCAAAACATGGAAGGGCAGGGATGAGAAGGGGGAAGGGATATAAACTGACTTTGAACTCAAGATGGACTCTGTGGTTACTTTATCAAAACATAAGAGTCTCTATTCCCATGACCTTGTCTAAACCTTTCTTAACATTTCATTTTTTCCTAGCATACATCAAATCTTCATGCCAAACTCACCTTAAAAAAAGATATCTCCTTTCATTCCTTTTATTCAAATTTGTTTCTCCCCAGTGGCTCCACATCTAGAATGCTGTCCCTTCCCATCTCTGGCTGAATTCTTAATTTACTCCTCTCACCCATAAGCTGTTGTCCCCTGAGGTGACGAAGTAACAGAGACTTGCATCATTTGACTCTCAGAAGCATAAAGACCAGGATAGAAATAAAGTTCATCCCGAAATGACAGTCAAGGGCTGTCCAAACGCAAGTGAGAATCAGAGAAGAAACTAAAGCAATATTCGAAGTCCCTTTGCAATAGTCTTCTCCAAATTCTCCCAGTACCAAACCCTGAGAATTTGCAAAGAAAAAAGAAGGGGCAGGTGGCTAACATGTATCTTGTCCTTTGCCACTTTTAAAATCATAGCACCAAGGCAAAGCCAGATGCCTCTCCACCTCGTGCAATATTGAGAATCCTGAAAGGTGCAGATATTGCCTACCAAGGAGGGTTGCCTTCCCTATGTCTTCCTTGATCATCAGGGTTGTAAAGAACCCTAAGCAAATTTGCATCCAGACGTATGCAGAGGAAATCTAATGTGATTATCTTGGGTCAAAAGGAATAATAGGACAACATTATGTAAGGTATGGACACGATGTTATGCTTTGAGAGATTAGCAGATGTCGAGGATGATTTGAAGAACATGATTCAAAATAAAGGTAAGGAGGTAGGCAGAAGTGTGACCATGGAGGACCTTATCAGCTATATTTAAAATTCTGGTATATATCTTAAAAGTCATTTAAAAATTCTTTAATAATAAATGTCTATCATATTATATGCTTAATGTAGAAGATCTCATTAAAATAACATTCCTACAGCAAATATTTGTTTGGTGCCTGCTACATACAAGTCACTGAAGTGCTTCCTCCTCTAATAATTTCTTGACTCCTCAAATGAGATTTGAACCCTGCTTCATCCAAATCCTTATAGCATTTTTATCATTAGTTTTAAATTTCTTATTGTGTAATATATATTTTAAACTTACATATGACATGTTAACCTCTGGCCCTTTGTCAAAATTTACAAAAGATCATTATTTCTTTATTGTTGTTACTTTTCCAGTTAAAATACTCCCTAGAACAATATTGTTTGTACTATGAGTTTATTTTTGGGGTTCTCTTTAGCAACAGAGAAGCAAGAATTATTAGGAGATCAAAATGACCCTAAATCCAATTTTGATATCCTCTGTATTTTAAATTATAAAGGAGATCTGACACAATATAAAGTCCTCAAATTCCAAACTCTCACATACTGAAGTCCTTTCCAGAGGTGCTGATGTTGCTTAACTCTTCATTTCACTGTCTTTCATCTGTAATTTAACAAAGACATTTGAGATCAGTGACCACAAGCAGATCATATTAGTAGGCCTGCTATCAACTTGTCATATCAGTGCTTAGTTACTCTCACTAAATTCATTTTGTGTTGTTGAGTAACATAGGCAAGGAGTTCAGAGAATTCATGATAATAATCATGGAGATGAAAAGATTGGCAGGGAGGAATCATTATGGAGTTAAGCAAGTTTACACCCTATCCGATTAACTTCAACACTACTATCAGAGTTAACAACTGAAAGTAAAACAAACAAAAAAAAGGCTTCATCACCAAGGAAGAATAATTCTTTATAAAAATAATTGATACTGTATTCAAGTATTTCTGAACATGTGTCGGTAAACCAGAATCATCTCAATGAAGTAGGTGTCACGGATCGTAAATATTTCCTAAATACGCTGCTATGGAAATGATCATTACTTTTTAACATTCTCTAAAGTTAAATTAAAGAATGAAGACTCCAGATTATTGTTTCTCAAAGATTGGTTCATGGACAATTTGCATCAGAATAATGTGTGCTTTATTTATTCATTCATTTGTTAGTAATTTATTCACTCATGCTTTCATCAACTATTTATTGTTTATCATAGGACAAGTATTGTTTAATGTTCTGGAGTTGTAGTGGTGAAACTAAGAAAGCACCTTCTCTTGCTATTAGAGATGGGTATTATTAAAAAGTAAATTATCCTAGGCCCAACACTGACCTACCAAATCCGAATATATGGTGATTAGACCACCCAAACTTCTGTCTTAGATTTATAGGTAAACATTGCAATTGGGAGAAAAACTGCCCACAGTTAATCATTTCTGTGAGATACAACTTTTAAATAATGTACATTTTTCCACCATTTGTTTCCCCAAAACTATATACTTGAAATAAATAAAGAGTTCTCTTTCTTTATGTATAAGCATATGTATAAACACAGACAACCCTACGATTTTCTCACTCATGTAGGGGACTGAAGACACAACTAGAAATATATAATCCTCTTTTATTTGGGCAGGAGGCTTCCGTTAAGCATTACATGAACACTTCAATAGACTTATTCAAGCCTGACCACTTTTTCTATGATTTTTACTTTTGATTACTTCTGTTCTGTTTGCATCCCCTGACCATCTTTTAAAAAATATGTATTTAGTAATACAGATTGGATGTGACTTATTGTTTCATCTGTTTCACAAATGACATTCATATTTTTCAGATTATAAATTTAGCCTAATGTCAAAGTTTTCTTATAGTGATCCTACAATTCTGCCTCTTTAATTACAATTTAAGCCCAGACCTCTTTCATGTTTTCTAACTGGATTCTTTTTCCCCCATAGCTTTCCTAATTATTCTTTCACTCATGCCATTTTTGGGTGGGAAGGGGATCAATATCTTAACTAACTTTTTTTCTAATGTGTCACCTTCTGGTGTTAGAAGGCTTAGGCCCCACACAGCCAATAAAGTTAGCAAAGTCACTGCCCCCAAGATAAAGTGAGACTAATTTGCTTTGGCAGCCAACATGTCCCAAGAGATTTGGGAGCCCAGCCAACCTGAACTCGGAAGCAGTGATAAAGCTGTCGACTGCCCAAGATTCCCCTCAGTCTGATTCAGTGCAAAAAGGGTGGTACAGGACAAAGTGGTACCCAAATAGATTTTTTGCAGCCTAGATTTCATCCAGAGTATGGTGCTATGAACCAAGCCACAATTAAGACAGGAAATAATGTAGAATAAAGCAATGCATCTCTGACAGAAAACATTTTAGGGTATCAAAATAGTATGCTAATTATACAGTGATTTTTCTGCAACTGTGGAAACTACAAATACTTTCCTAAGTATAATTTAAATGGCTTCATGTAGTTGCATTTTATGACCCCCAATACTCCTGTGAATTTACGGAAGCACATTTAGAAGAACAGAGTTGCGATGTCACCTATTTACTTGAAGGCTTTCAGTTGAATATATTTTTTCCAGTGGATTACCATGAAATACCCCTGCAAAGAGCATATTCAAGATGTTCTTAATTAGCTTCAGAGCAGGTATGCACTGCTAGCAATTTCACAGTGTCAGGGTCAAATATAGTGATCATCATTGCATCACTTCATACATGGAAATTCCCTTAGAAAAGTTAATCGTGTAGAAATTTTAAAAATTCTGAGCCCTGACATTCAATGTGTACAAGAAGAAACAAATATGACCAAATGGAACAAGATAGTAATAAACAAATAACAATAATAATGATAAATGTGCATTTTTAATAACCATTAAATTTAGAATCTTTGATTCACATTGCATATGTATACCATATAAAACTTATTTATAGCTCTGCAAAGTTCTATGGGCCTAATTTTCACATTTTTCATAATTAAACTTGAAGACACATTTTAGAATTTTGTAGGAATTAATAGAATGTACTTTCCGTGATGCTATCTTAAAGATTCTTAGAAAATTGCTTGTATTTTGAAGTATTTTATGATGAATGAATCTTCTGTATATTATACAAGATACCACAGTTTGCTGACATTTGAGGTTTTCTTTGATACCAAGGCAAGACAATGAAATACTTAGATTCGTATTCCTAATTTCTCTCCCCATTTATTTCTGTCATCCTGCTGTTTGTCAGCTGCAAACCTAGCTCTTACCTCTAGGCAAGCAGGCAAGCAAGCATCTCTTTCCTGAACTAATAGCCATGTAGCTCCTTGAATTAATTGGCAAGTCAATGGTGCAGCCTGTGTGTTGTTTCCCCAGGAGACCTGGTACTTCACATCAGCAACTTTTTGAATTCAGTTTGGCCTTAAGTTTGCTCCCAATCTTAACCCTTTTTTGGCCTCTTATATTCAAATGGATGGTCATATTGAGTATATTGCATATACAGTACAGGGATACATCTATCAATAAAACTCGAGAAAAGTGGGAAAGAGCCACTGATTTTTTACAAAATAACTAAAACATGCTTTTAAGGAAGTCTCTTTTAAAAAATTATCTTTTGTTTTGATGATTTATATAAAGGAAGATCTTCAAGAGACTCTTAAGAAAACCCATTTTTATGTGTTTTGCTGGATAGTTTCTATTTTAAATTATTTAAATTCTTAATTCCTTATACTTATTTAATCTTAGCAGAATAGATTGAAAATTAGAAGTTTTACTCCTGACTTGATCACAGACTTTTAAAATAATCTTGGAAACTCAACATAAAGTAGGTTTTCTTCTGTGTAAGATTAACAATTTAGGTAAGGTAAGACCTTTTCCAATTCCAAATTTCTGGATATATTTTAAAAATTCAGCCAGTGATTTGAAATATATTGTCAGTGATAAAGACAGAGCCTCAAATGCTTTTAATTATTTTAATTAGTTTTTCTGCTTAACAGAAATAACTTCACTGGAGCTCAGGTGTTCTGCTTCATTTTTTATTCAATCACTACCTGAATTGAATGATTCATGAGTAATTTTAGCAAGAACTGCTTGGAAATTATTCCCTTCAAATGACCCAGTGTTTCAGATAAGAACCATCCAGTGGAAAATAGTTTGAGTCACATAAGTAATTTTTTTTTCCCAGAGATGGGGTTCTCGCTTAGTCACCAAAGATGGATTGGGTGTGATTGCAGTTGTACAATCACAGCTTAGCTCACTGCTGGCTTGACTTCTGGCTCAAGGGATCCTCCCCTCTCAGTCTCCCAAAGTGCTGATTAGAGGCATGAGCCACAGTTATTTCATATATTTATTTATTTATTTTTGAGAAGGAGGATCACTCTGTCACCCAGGCTGGAGTATAGTGGCTCAATCACAGTTCACTGCAGCCTCCAACTTTTGGACTCAAGCAATCCTCCCACTTCAGCCTCTCAGATAACTGGGAACTGTAGGCGTGTGGCACCATGAGAGAACCCACCTAAGTAATTCTAAATTTTCTAGTAGTCACATTTAAAAACTAAAAAGAAACAGATGCAATTATTTTTAATATATACTTTAAGCCAATATATTCAAAAATTGTCATTAAGACATATAGTCAATATTTTAAAATATATTCATAAAATATTTTACATTGTTTCTTCTTGTATATTTTATATTTTCAGTATATCTCAATTTAGGCAGTAAATTTGTATCAGAAATAATTTATCTGTATTTCAAATGCATAACATTTACAGTTGAAAAAGTGAATTTATAGCCGCAAGTTATTCCACACATACTTACAAAGCTTTTAGTTAATTTTAAAATTAAATTAAATTTAGTTAGATTTATATTAAATTACAAAATTGAGTTTATTAGTGACACTAGCGACATTTCAAGTGCTCATGAAGCACATTTACTGCTGTATGTGTGGGTATCTACACATAGATCCACTTCTCATTGGAGATCAAACTTGAACATTTTCTGGCTTCTAATTTACCAACAAAAATTCTACAAAGGGCAAAAGAGATTTTCTGTTAAATACACACGGTTTAATGAAATGTTAAGATAAATAGTTTTGCCTGACTTTAAAAAAAATTTCTGGTTCTCCTCTACAAATATGTGTTGCTTATATGAAAAGTAATTATTATCCCAGACTTTTTATTTTTGAGGTAATCCAAGTCACCCACCCTGTTCTTTAAGTAATCTAAAATAAGAGGTAATCCTTGAAAAATATTTTTCTATTTTTTGCTGAGCTTTTACAATTTTGCAGGATAAAGCCTCTCAAGAGTGGAGAGAGAATATTGTCTAAATCAAAATATTTAAATATACTTGGGCCTTGATTTCCTAAGTACATATACTACAAATGATCTTTTTGAAGCTCAGATTTCCTAAGCTATGAGTGAAAGTTACTGGAGAAGAGGAAAGGTTTTTAACTTTGGATATGGTATTTTTTTTTAACAACAACTATTTATTCATTGCGAAAAGCACAGCTAGACATCAGATTTCAGAGCTGAAAGAAAATGAAAGATCATCTAAACTAAATCGCGCATTGCACAGGTAAAAACACTGAGCCCCAGAGACGCAAAGTGACTTGTCTAAGATCACCCATAATTTTGTCACACATCTTGGGCTGGAACTCAGGTTTTTTGATTTTTCTAGTCAGTACTTCCCCCAAGCATTATGTATTAATGGATGATCATAAATAAAAGATTGCAAAATTGGTATACTTAATTCCAAAAGGCTGGTACGTAAGGACATAGAACAATAGAAAATTTAATTCTCACTTCTGCATACCAAAGCACATTCCTAAATCGTAGCAATAACTATTTTGCTCATTAGATACTTTTACTCTCTCTAATCCTGAAGAAGTGCTTAGAACCCCATATAAATGTAGACAATGCAAACTAAAAACATCATAAAATTTACTATAAAACTTTTTAAAAAAGAGTAAATATTGCAAATGAAGTCCTCTTAAAGTGGAAGGTGAAGATCAATATATTCAATAGGGCACAAACACCCTTTGCATATAGAGGAGCTTGTTTTAACTATTCATATGAAATGATAACAAAATGAATATATCAGTTTACTTCACCAGATACATTATATTTTACCTACAAATAGTAACCTAATTAAAAATACTGAATCATATTCTTGTTTAAAAATGTGTATAAGTTTAACACAGATGTTATCGAAGTAAAATTCAGAAATTCATTTACAAGTCAGATTTGTTAGATGCCTGTAGATTGATAATAAATTAATTTTCCAAACATTTCAAGTTTGTAAAGAATGAATATTTCAGGCTGATCTAAACTCATGTAATTCTAAAAAGTTAATCAAAAATTACTACTTAAAATATTGATAATTATGGAAGCTAAATGTTGAATACATGGTAGTTCATTCATTTATTTTCTCTACTTTCATATATATATTTAACATTTTCATAATACAAAACCTAAAAAAAGATAAAAAATAAGATGCCTATTTCTCAAGTTAATGTAATTGTAATACAGTCTTTGTAGAGACGTGATTAAAAAAGAACTACCAGTAATAAAAAATGTTCCTAAGTATTTTGTGTAATCATTGTAAGTTGAGAATACCTTAAAACATTGTTGCATATAGGGATTTAAGAAAAAGCTCACAAATGGAAACACCTAGGATGGATCTATGCTTTTAATAGTAGGAGCTCCTAGACATTCCCCAGAGTGTCCACTCTGATGTTAATGTGTCTTAACCTTAACTTTTTCAGCTTTAAATTTGTAATTCAAATTCTTGAGAACAATAGCTGACTCTTTACTTGAGTCAGCCAATGGACTAGCTTATTCTAGGTCAACTGACCATTTCTGGTCCAATCAACTGAGGCCTGAGGAATGAGGCTGTCTATATGATGTATGTGGGACCATTCACTTCAGTGCAGTAGATGGCATAAGTTATTTCTGAAGGGATACAGATGGAAAGGAAATAATGTATATTTAAAGATTACCTTTTCTGCATTAGTACTGCACTGTCTTCCATGTTTCTGCTGGCCTCAATGTGTCTGCTTTTTCATCAAAATTTATGATATCCACAAATATATATTTACTTACATTAACTTATTCTTTTTATTTTAGTATTGTGCTGACATAGTATAATCTGTTTTTCTACCACTCCAACTTGTGAGTAATAAAAGGGTCCAGAAAAGTCTGTAACAAGATGGCATTTCTAAGGCTATCCACATCCAGCTTCAGAACTTAGTTTCTTCAAATATCTCCTCATTTAATTCTTTAGGAGCCTTTAGGAGTATCCCATTTTTTTTCCTTTCGTTTGTTTTCTTTCCTGAAAACATATGTCTTTCGCAGTAGTTTTTTTCTCTTCTTTCTGACAATGCTTTCACAAAGATAATAAATGTCTAGGCTAGACATTTGAGAAGCCATCACATGTCTATTTTCTGTCACCACCAAGGCTTCCAAAGCATCTAGTGCCAATACTGCCTATGTATGGAACTTATATGGCTCCATTCAGATCTCTCAGCAATTTCAGCATTTGCTTGTTGATATTTTGTTTTTATTTTGGGGGCATCTCCCCTTTGGGTTCAAACTTATGTATATGTGAACATTTAAAATACATTAACTTACTCATTCAATATTTTTTATTTTATAGTAGGTGTATGAGTTTTTTCCCCCTGGTTCATCATCCCTCCCTTTTTCTTTTGGCAAAGAGTTTCCAGTTTCCCAAAGGAAATTTGCAAAATTATATTTTCTGCCACTGTGGCTTGGCTTGGGGCTGACTGCCTCATTGTAATCTCAGACGTTAGTAGATGATTCAGCCAATAGGTATATCCCATCTCCTTAACCATACTTGTTGGTTCAGTGATGAACATATGACCCAAGTAAAGCCAATAAAAATCAGCCCTAGGACTTTTAAAGACACATTGAGAATAAAGCAGTATCTTTCCCCTGGGATTTGTGAGATGAGACAATACAAGCCTGAAATAGCTATCTTTGTCATAAAATTGGGAGAATTAAAAAAGTGAAGATGAGGAATATCAGAAAAACTTGAAGAAAAATTGTAAGTCTAGTAATGCTTTTACAGGCATGGGGAAGGAGGGATAACTCTTGTTGAGTTTATTATAAACCCTAAGTCATTTAATAGTCTTGTAATTTCTTTCTTGTTTTTATTAAAATAAAAATAAAATAGAAACAAGCACACAAGCAAGAATATTAGTCTTAGGTGTTGAAAAACATGTTTATACACATTGGTAAGTTTTCATTTTATTAGTAAGTAAATTTTATTTTTTTAATTAGTTTGATTTTTTAAATGTTATTTGCAACCCAAAGAATCCTGAATAACACAAGCACTCTTATGTATCAGAGATATGCTAAAGACTGAGTGATGGAATGAGAGACATGCTCCTTGGCCTCGCAGAATTTATATTCTTGGGTTACTTTCATTCTATGTGACAAACATAAAATTCTGACAAATCACCTATAAACACCTATTTTTCGTTGTTGTTGTTTGACAAGAACACTGTTGATGTGGGCAGGAGATATGGAAATACTGTGTAGAAGGGGGCATTTCCCCAGCAGAGTACTGACGCCCAAGCCTGGAAACCCTCAGCCCTAAATGAGAAAAGGCATTCCAAAATGTTGCCTTTTTGCCCAGCATGCCCTGCTATCCTGTACCCATATAAGCCATATAAGCCCCAACCCCAGGCTCCACGAGCAGATGGGCAGATGAGCAGATGAACAGAAGAGAAGAGGAGCAAGAGAGTGGTGTGGCCGAGAAGGAGAGAAGTGAGGGAACATCTGAACATCAGGAAGGGTTCAGCTGGGGACGGTCAGAGAGGAGATTGGCCATGGGACAGCTGAACTCCAGGGGAAGGTCAACTTCCCACTCCATCTCCTTTCCAGCTCCCCACCCATATCTCTGAGAGCCACCTCCATCACCCAGTAAAATCCCTGCATTCACCGTCCTTCAAGTCCATGTGTGGCTTGTTATTCTTTCTGGACGCCGGACAAGAATCTGGGTACCAAGATGGCACTGAGCTGGTTAACACATAAGCCGTCTACAGATGGCAGACCTAAAAGAGCACTATAGCACACCAGCTGGGGCTTCAAGAGTCCCAGGAAAACACCCTTAGATGCCACTGTGGGGCCAGAGCCCAAAAGCACTCTCCCTGGCTCCAGCACCCCTGCCCATCTGCGTGCTCCCCATCCTGTAAGGGGTTTCAGCAGCAGTGGCCCCTGTCACACATCCTGCAACTGGAGTCAGGGAACTGTTCTGTTTCACTGTGACTTTATAAGATCTATTTGTGGAAGTTGAGTGAAGATTATACAATAATTCACTATAATTTTTTCAACTTTTCTGTAAGTCTAAAATTACTTAAAAATGAAAAGTTAAAAAATAAAAGAAAATCAAATTTAACAAAACCAACCTACAAACTTGTTTTTTGGATGTTGCATCTTAAGAGAGGTTGTGTCCTTTTCTAGTAGTCTTAGTAGATAGACCACATAAAAATAAACGCTGAAAGGCTCCTTTCTATGATCTCTAACCAAGATGTGAAATTCATGATGTTTAATAGTAGTTTGTATAACACTTAATGTAGATGTTAGATAACAGTCCAGAGTCAGGGAGAGAGTTGCTGCAGATATTTAGTGACACAATGATTTAAGAATACTGAAGGAGACTATCAGTGATTTTTCTGGGGTTTATTTTATATTGTTGAGATGGCTAATGTTACTCCAAGATTTATTGTCACGTGATTGAGTTCAAAGATAGAAAACAGGCAATAGTTTTCCAACAATCATACTCTTACATCACCTTGACCAGATGTGGGTCACAATCTCATGCCTGAGATCAAAGGATCTCCATTCACTATCCAGTCAAAATTGGGATTTGATTAGGAAGAAGGTAGGAAGTAGTTTTGGTGTAAACATTAAATGCTATACATGACTCTACCTCTTCATTGTAATGTAGACACTAAAATTTTGATGGAATTGACTTTATCCTCAGTGGCCCTTGATTAGTGAAAGCCAATACGAGTAGTCCCATTCTTCTCTCCATAGTGATTAGTTCAGAAATTTAGGACTAAGACAATTGGTAGATGGTATGACTGTGGCCACGAGTAATGTGTTCAGGATTTAATTTGGCAAAATTAAGCTGACAGCCTTTGTGAGATTTTCCAGGAGACAGAATCTCTCTCCTCCTGAAGAATGCCTTGTGCAGGGAAAGTTCTTTGAGCATTTTGTCTCAATAAGTAAGAAGGGACTTAGGATAATTCTGACCCTACAAAAGGCTGAGTAGAGAGAAGAAAACAAGTTAGGTTCAGTGTTGATAATGTTGAGCTGCTGAATCAAACCAACAGTAAAGGCCACCAGTTAGGTGACTCAGTCAATTCCTTTTACGTTGGAGTTAATTTGTTTAGGTGCTTCTACTAATTGTTGGTCCTAAATAATATTGCAGGGATTTGATTTATTGTTAACTTAAAAAAATAAAAATTATATGAAAAATAAATTTCAATTTTGAAGGAAGATTGCTCTAGCAAATCTATTGTAAAAATTTGTTAAAAGTCTACTGATATAGTTTGGCTGTGTCTCCACCCAAATCTCAAATTGTAGCTCCTATAGTTCCCACATGTCATGGCGGGGACCCAGTGGGAGGTAATTGAATAGTGAGGGCTGGTCTTTCCTGAGCTGTTCTTGTGATAGTGAATATGTCTCATGAGATCTGATGGCTTTATAAAGGGGAGTTCCCCTGCACATGATCTCTCTCCTGCCTGCTGCCATGTAAGACATGATTTTGTTCCTCTTTTGCCTTCCACCATGATTGTGAGGACTCCACAGTCATGTGGAACTGTGAATCCATTAAACCTCTTTATAAATTACCCTGTCTTGGGTATGCCTTTATTAGCAGTGTGAGAACAGGCTAATACATCTTCCCTTTTCATAAGAATGAAAAAAAATTAAAAATATATTTAGCTGTAAATGATGATAAATTTTTTAGTGCCAAGTTAGCCAGTCAACATCTAAGTAAAGCATTTATTTTAGGATTTTTAAAAGAGAGATGCTATATATTTCCTTGTTAGTATTTTATGCTATTTTTAGCACTATTTTAAAAAGTTTTGTTTTACCATATACATAGTATAAGCATGTTTGTACTATGTCCAGCCAAAAATTTTAAAGTTTATTCCTCTGAAGTTTATAGATACCATAAATGTGATTCTAACATAGCACATATTGAATATGTAATTTGAACCTGCCTAATGGCAATACAGTCATGTGCTGCATAATGCTATTTTGATCAACAAAGGACGACATATACAGTGGTGGTCCCATAAGATTACAATGCTATATTTCTACTGTACCTTTTTCATGTTTAGATATATTTAGATACACAAATACTTATCACTGTGTTACAATTGCCTATAGTATTCAGCACAGGAACGTGCTGTACAGGTTTGTAGCCTAGGAGTAACAGGCTATAACACACAGCCTCAGTGTATAGAAGGCTGTAACATCTAGGTTTGTGTACTCCTTGAGGTTTGTAAAGAACAAAATCAGCTAACAAGGCATTTCTCAGATTGTATTCTCATTGTTAAGCAATGCATAATCATATAGAAAACAGTGTTATTGAAATCTGATCACCTCATGTTATTATTCCCAGTAATTCATTCACAAATCTGTTGCAGGAGGTAAGGATATCCCTTCTATGAGCAGCCCTTTGTTTGGAGGCCTGTAGCTTGGTCTTCTCTTTCCACCTTCACTGCTGATGCTGCAGCTGCACCTATTATCTTTGCTTTGAGAGTGCCAACCTTGCTTTTCTTGGTTAGGCAGAGTGGCCCAAAATCACTTCACTCCCATAGGGGGATTTCTTTGTTTGGATTGTGTAACAATTTATATAAAGAGATTGTCTCATGATTATTCATTAATAAGGATACTTGAGCTGTTTCCAAATACACGTCCATTTGTTATATTGGCCTGTAAATACAGACCCCTTGCACCCAATGCCACAGACATCCAGACAAAAACACACTTTCCTGGTTAGTTTATTAGAGCTTAAGGTACAAGTAGTAAAGTTTGGGCTTGGATAAATTCACTCTCTGGGGTGATAAAATATGAGAAAATTCTGTTCGGCTTATTTTCCTAAAAAGCCTGAGAATCTGGAGTAGATAGTGCTTGGGTTAGCAACGATGTTGCTGACCTTCTAGCTCTGGCCTTTCACTGAGCGCTGGTCTGCTTAAGATGCCATCAGAAGGTTTAGCAGGCTTAAGGGAGGCATTTTAACATTTAGAGAAACCAAAATATATGACCTAGAAATTTTTGTAATATGGACTTTTTTGCTAATTATTTTTATATAAACTCATATTATCATTTACAATGCTTAATTTTTCTGCATATAATCTTTATCTCTAACCAGGAAAAAAAATTTCTTCACAGAAACTCTTTTTGTTATCATTGTTTTCAAGTGTGTTTTACATACACAAGAGAAATTGTATATGGATATTGCTATATTAACAAATTTGATTGAGTTAGTGTTCTTATTTTTAATATTTTCTTAAAATGTAATGGCCAGATGTACATGAAAACTACATTTAATGAACTAGCACCACCCTGCTGAGTCTTAACCATCAGTACATGCCTGTGCTAGGCCAGGTTTCATTTCTAGTTTATTTCAATTAAGTGTCTGTAATGTAATTACATGGCACAGGAAGGATCTGTTGATGTTGTGAATTTGATTTTTAATAAGATTACTCTAAACTATAATCTGCCTTTATAACTTTGAAAATTCCTGTTAGGTAATTATCTTTCTATCAACTGTTAGGAAAAGACCCATCTACACAATTACTGGGCAGGATTTCCTTTAAGGTGGGTTACAGTGGTGAGGGTATTAGAATCACTTCTTGGTTTATTAATTGCAAACACTTTCTAAATACAACTGGCACTTTTGGGGCTAGAGGTAATTTCAAAATATCATATGTGGAGAAGTACTGTTATTTAGAGTAAAAACTCCCCATTATTTGGATTTTTAAATATTTTCTTAATTTTTCTCCTACCACCTCTATTACCCACCCATATTTTCCTTACCCTTTCCTCGATTTTCCCAGATATCTCTTGGGAAATCAGGTTTTAGGGGCTGGCAGTTCTCAATACTTAAGTTGCTAAAGAGTACTTGGCTTTTAGTTTGGGGACGTCATTTCTCTGCAACAATCACAGGCCAGGTGACCTGTAAAGGGATTTTAGTCAGTTACACTGTTCAACTGACAGCTTTTTGGTTTATGTTTTCGCTAACATTGAGGAGGGAGCTGTAAAAATTGGCTCCTGCAGTGGAATGTGTTGTTGAAGAGAAACTTCCGCGGTAATAATTTTATATTACTTGTAATATTCTCTATTATCTTAAATATTGAAGAATATATACAATAGTTCCATTATTTTATTATATTGATTTATATGTTCTTCCCAGAAGATTTTTTTAAAAAAAAAAAACAAACTTTTTCCGCCTGGCTCTGTGTGCATGTGTAAGTGTGTGTATAGATTTTTTTGGTCACAATAAAAACACGGTAGCATATTTGCAAGAATGACTAATTAAGGTCAGTTTAAGAGCCCTGAATTGAATGTGTCCTTTACCCTAAATAAATACAACAAATGGATAACCATCAGTTTGATTTTATTTTGTGACAAACTTGTACTGAAATACAAATGGAATAATTTTCATTTTAGGAATCTTTATTGCTTAGCTATATCAGCATCTTGGAATAAGTCAGTTTTATTTTAACCCATTTTAGGTAAAAATTTTGTCCTATATTTTGTTAGAAAAATTACTAATTTCTATGTGTGTAGTTTCCTTAATATTATAATCTAAAACTTTAAGAATTAAATACATGAACGGGAGAAGGTGGCATTTAGATAACTGTACATACTAATATCAAATACACTATGAGGATAAATCAAATTATGAAGATTATATAGTGTTTATTACATAGTGAGCTTACCTTATTCTTGTCTTCTTATACTTAAACATAATTTAAAGATAGAACAGAATCTAATTAAGTAAAGTATTTCTATGGTTATTGATAGCGTATTCAAAGTAGACTTTTTTGATATAAAATTTTAGGAAGCTAAAATAGGTTATATAATTGGAACAATTTTTAATTTAACTTATTTGTTAAGTTCTTACCATAATGCAAATGTCTAGATAACAAACTTAAATCTTTTGCATTACCTATTTGTCACTGTGACTTCTTTCAGCTTGAGGATTGAAATTGACCTGTAGGCACTGTCCCCGCAATAAGAACCTTGGCTGAAATCTCTGACATTGGAACTCTGTCACTCTTTCTCTGGGACCTTTGAGACTGAAAGCTGCCGTATGATGCGAACTAGAGTCAGTTATATACCAACCAGTTTTTTTCACCAGGGATCAAGACTGAGTAGCTTTGTAGACTTCTGAAATTAATAGCCATCTTGACAAGGGTTGTTTATCTTTTTCTCTTATTTTAATTGATGAATGCTTATTGGATCTTTAGAGAACTGTAAGTGACTGGCTGAGGCTGGTTGGCCCATAATACAAGATT
This sequence comes from Pan troglodytes, assembly GCF_028858775.2. Taxonomy (NCBI): domain Eukaryota; kingdom Metazoa; phylum Chordata; class Mammalia; order Primates; family Hominidae; genus Pan; species Pan troglodytes. Next base: position 24,179,903 of record NC_072402.2, on the reverse strand, counting down.
TAGCCACTGCGTTTTAGCACTTCAGTTTTCTTTTCCCTCTCGGCTTCTAAAATAAGAGTTGAACAATTAATACTGTCTATTTTTTAATATGTAATTTTTCATATGTAGTGCCATGTTGATTTTGTTTTTATGTAAATGAACCAATGACATACTCATTCTAAATTTATTTGTTAAATACACCGTACAAATAGAATGATTTACTTTCTGAATTTACATGGGGCTGTGCAACTAGGAGGAAAACTCTCTCTAGGTATACTGAGTTACCTTTATAAAATCTCAATCCTGCAACTAAATTTTGAAATGGCATTTACCAAGCCTTGCTGTTTAGTAATATCAATGAAAAATAGTTTATTAGGAAGAAAAATGGTTTTTGGAAAGGAATTTTAATCAGTACTTTTATATATGTCAAGATGTATTAGTTATGCAGTGACCTGGTGGCTACGAACTTTATCTTCTTTTCTAGAAGAGAGAAGGCCCCCCATCAGCCAAGGGCAATTCTGTGGAGAAGGGGTCAACTGTGAGCTGTTAGAAGCCAACACTTCTAGTGGCTGATAAACAGACTGGGAGACAGATGTGCCTGACTGGTAAATGGAGTCTGTGTGGAGCATCACAGGGTTTGCTGTGGTTGGAAAGGAGTATAAGAACTATCTCTAAAATCATAAAATGTCACATAAGATAACATTTTAAAAGTCTACATTAATACTATGAGGGGAAACTTTGAAAATTGAGTAGTTTTAAGACAAATTTAAAAATGCTTTTCTATGTAGTGATTAATCATTATCACTAACCTAGCAGCATCATAGTCAATGAATATAAAAGTTAGTTTGGGTAAGTGTATGAGTGAAGATAATCACAAATGGTTTGGTGGGAAGCTGTAATAATTCCACCATTTAAGATTATTATTTGGAAGAATGACTTTCACTTGGAGTGTCTGTTGACAATAAAGACTAAACATGATCTGGTACTACAATAAGATATGTATTATGTTTATAATCATTCATGCATTCATTTGACAATTATTTATTGAAAACCTACTATGTGCCAAACACTGTGCTAAAGATACAATACTCCCCACGAAAAAAGCATACAAATACTCAGAAATAGCATACACAATACACAAAAAAGATACAATACTCCCCATAAAGGCATGGGGGAGATGATTGTGATCCAGTAATCATACAAGGATAAATTCTGCAAAGGAAAAGTTTGTGAAGGTATAAGAGCACATTTGCAGTATGAGAGGGTTAGCCTTAGGATTTAGAGAAGAGTTCCCTGAGGAAATGATGTCTGAGCCATGGTCTGAAAGATGACAGGTTTTAACTTAAAAAAAAGGTGGACTTTATCCCAGGAACATTAAACAGTGTATTCAGAGGACATGAGATGGAAGCGTTCTGTCAAGGAACAAAATCCAGGGTAGAAAAGGATTTCAGAATATGGTTTTAAAGTGATAATTTATAGATATACATAAACTAGCTCATGAAGAGTCCTGTAGACCATAGTAAAGATATGGATCTTTATCCTAAAAGCAGTTGGAAATCATTGATGAGTTTTAAACAGACAAAAAACATTAATGGATTTTCATTTTAAAATGTGTGGTTTCGGTGGGGTGGGGCAGCAGGAGTGGAAACTGGCAGGGCAGTGAGGAGGTTCTTACACTTGTACAGGTGAGAGAATATGAAAGTTTAGACAAATAGGAGGTTAATAGTAAGAATAAAGTGATGACTTATCTGTTGGGGGTAACAGACAAAGGCAACATTGAATCTTACATTTCTGTTTGCTCTGCTGAATAGATGACTCATGGCTGATGGGAGTGTTTTTCTCTGCTTTGTCAACAGTCTTGGCTATAGCAAGGGCTAAAAGTTAGCAGAGGGGACACGGAAGTGCAGTGTTGCCTTCAAAGTCCTAGTGAAGAGATACACGGTTTTCTAACTTTTAGTAATTCTGGCACATGTCACATTTCTACACTTCTCTAACCATTTCTTTCAGGAAGCCAACAGTTTATTCTGAATCTGTGGTTCTCCCAAGCCCATTCAAAAGCATGTTGATTGGTGGCTTTAAATTACCTGTCATTCTAGCAAAGAGTCTGGCTGGATCATCAATGTGTTCTCTCAAAAGCTTTGTTTTGTTGTCTCCTTTTTCTTTTCTTTTTTTCCTTTTTTTTGCATTATATAAATTTTTTCTTTATTTAAATTATACTTTAAGTTCTAGGGTACATGTGCACAATGTGCAGGTTGGTTACATATGTATACATGTACCATGTTGGTGTGCTGCACCCGTTAACTCGTGAGTTACATTAGGTATATCTCCTAATGCTATCCCTCCCCACTCCCCCGACTCCACGACAGGCCCCAGTGTGTGATGTTCTCCTTCCTGTGTCCAAGTGTTCTCATTGTTCAATTCCCACCTATAAGTGAGAACATGCGGTGTTTGGTTTTCTGTCCTTGCGATAGTTTGCTGAGAATGATGGTTTCCAGCTTCATCCATGTCCCTACAAAGGACATGAACTCATCCATTTTTATGGCTGCATAGTATTCCATGGTGTATATGTGCCACATTTTCTTAATCCAGTCTATCATTGATGGACATTTGGGTTGGTTCCAAGTCTTTGCTATTGTGAATAGTGCCGCAATAAACCTACATGTGCATCTGTCTTTATAGCAGCATTATTTATAATTCTTTGGGTATATACCCAGTAATGGAATGGCAGAGAAATGCAAATCAAAACCACAGTGAGATACCATCTCACACTAGGTAGAATGGCGATCATTAAAAAGTCAGGGAACAACAGGTGCTGGAGAGGATGTGGAGAAATAGGAACACTTTTACACTGTTGGTGGGACTGTAAACTAGTTCAACCATTGTGGAAGACAGTGTGGCGATTCCTCAAGGATCTAGAACTAGAAATACCATTTGTTGTCTCCTTTTTCTATGTCAGGCAATACCAATCCCAAATACCTAGGGATTGGGATTGTCCCCAAATGGTAGGAGCAATTTGGAAGCACATGGAGCAGAGCTAAGTAAGTAGCTTATGCATACATTTAACAGAAATTGCTAGAGCCCTTGTCTGATCTCTCAGGTGCCTCACTGATGGTCAGTGTTAAGAATCATTAAATTGATGGCATGTTTATGGATAGTGGAGTTTCAGAGGAGCACTTTGGAGATATCAAGTAGGCCACTCTCAATGGAGTTCTCTGGGTCAGGTGCATGGTTGGTATAATAATATAAATTTGAGAATCATTTGCATAGGAAGAGAGATGGATGGAGTGAGTTACCATGTAATTTATTGCCCAAACCAGAACACTTTAGAAAGTAAAAGTGGTGTTTTTAAAAATCCTACTGAGACAATAGGCAACTGAGGATGTCCTAGAAGTGCCAGGAAGAAAAACTAGCAAAATAATAAAGGAAATACTAGCAAAGAAAGAAACCTGAGATTTGAATGATCTTGTCACAAATTCCTTTACCAATATTTCATCAATGGAAACTGGCATTGTTTTGGATTAACATTGCCATATAAAAATCACTGTTATTTGCAACCCATTCAGGTAGGAAAAAATCAATAACATTGCTTTAAACTAAAATTGAAAGCCATCCTTTTTTGTTAGGATTGAAACAAATATTGTAGAGTCACTGTTTAGATATTTTTGTCAAGCTTTATTTATTTATTTTTTAGTTTTGAAAGGCTCTTTGTAATTATAACTATAGAAAGTGAACTGATTTTCGATGAGATATATCATTCTTAGTGGCTACTCAGCACCCTTTGACAATTTTTCCTTTCCTTTCTTTTGACACATGCAATCCAAGGCTCCCTTGCCACTGTGTGCCAAGTAGCCTGCTGGGAAGCCTGTTACTTTCAGTTTGAAAGTGACTGTCATGGTTGATACTGCTTTTTCCCTTGTCCACCTCTGATATACAAATGATACCTAAGCTATAGGAGCAGTCTGGCATCAGTGAGGGAAAGGCCAAAAATAGATATATTGGACCTGAATTATTGAGCTAGTTAGATGGTATTCAGTGTCAGTAGCTATTTTTTTGTTTTGTTTTACATGTGAGAAAAATGAGCTCCTTTTATTTAAGACACCATTTATCAGTTTTTCTATACATTTGCAGCAAAAGCGTTTCACAGTGATGCAAAGGGCCAAGAGGTGGTTACTAAGGACCTATTCAAAAAACTCTCTTGCAGAGAAGTTGCTCAGCATTCATGTTCATGACCACTGATTTCCTTATGATGGATTTTAATTTCCTATACACTAAAATTTTAATGTTAAGTGATAACTTGAATCCGAAAAAAGTCAATCAGGATGTGGAATAATGTTTTGGCAAGAGGAATGATATGACTGGGGCAAATTTGGATACTAATTTTTCATCAGTTCCCTGGATGCTTCTGAGGGATTCAAATGTACCCTGGTAATGGTTTGACAACACCTGGGTGGTGTTTGTGCGCTCTGGTTTATATACTAATGGAGGCTGTTAACGGTCCTATGGGAGTGATTCACAAAATGAATTACACTGCCCATTTTGTTGTTCCAATCTGGATCAGGTAGACAGGATACTGTGGAGGCAGGGATCTACTTTCTACCTCCTTTTTGCCATTACCAAGCCTGCTGGGTGGAAGATGAGATTCAAGATCAAATCCAATTATATCTAAAATCTCATTCCTATGAAACTTTATGAGAAGGTTTCACTGTACTCCACGTCCATACTCAAAACACTTGTGTTCTTTGCAGCAGTAATAGCCTCTCATGATAAGGTTCTGCCTTCCTTAAAAGGTGAGGGATATATGGCACTCACCTGACTTCCCTTTAACCCATATCCCATGTACTTAGGTTTGTGGGATGGAAGGTAAGTTTAACAAAGAGTACCCTCTTGGCTATATGCTTTTCTATGAAGGCCACAATATGGAATCTTCACTGGGCTTTAGTCTTAATTGTCTTAGGTTTTTTTTTTTAACTTTTCCTAAGAAATCCATTAGGCCAAATATTGGTTTTATTTTCTACTACAATGTCTTCTAAATTGGATTCTGTAGTCATGTGCTTAGATAAGTTTGGAAAGGGTAAGCATTAAACGGTTATTTTAATTTTAAGTCTTCTCAGAATTGTCATTCTGAGCTTTTAAGATTGGTCGTGTAGAGAACGTTTTAGACACATTTGATCACCAAACTCTTTCTTTTTTTCTTTTCTTTTCTTTTTTTTTTTTTTTTTTGAGACGGTGTCTCGCTCTATCGCCCAGGCTGTAGTGCGCGATCTCGGCTCACTGCAGGCTCTGCCTCCCGGGTTCATGCCATTCTCCTGTCTCAGCCTCCCGGGTAGCTGGGACTACAGGAGCCTGCCACCACGCCCGGCTAATTTTTTGTATTTTTAGTAGAGATGGGATTTCACCGTGTTAGCCAGGAAGGTCTCGATCTCCTGACCTCGTGATCTGTTCTCCTCGGCCTCCCAAAGTGCTGGGATTACAGTCGTGAGCCACCGCGTCTGGCCACCAAACTCTTTCTTATGGAGAATATTGTGGAAATAATGTCTCATGAAACACACATGGAATTTTGGCAGATTCATGTGGTAAATTTGGAGGTGTGTTTTCATTCTGGAATGAGGCAGTACTATTTGCATTCTGCAGCCTCTCTTTTTTGTGTGCGCCCTGTTCAAGTATTAGGTGTTTTCCCTTTCCAACATTTTTGTATTTGAAGACTAGTATCAAAGGAAGCTCATGATATGAACTTGATTGTCAGAGTGGGAAATGCACTACTCAGTTTGAAGAGTCTGAAGCAGCAATCTGGAGACCCATGGGCTAAATGTACAATATGACGCACTGTCTGATTGAAAAATGAAAAATGCAGTAATGAGTGTTAGAGCTGGAAGATACTTAGTTAACTATTTTACTCTTCTTATTTTACAAATGAGAAAATTAGTGCTCATTAAAGTAGAGTAGCCTATTCTTGGTTAGCAGCCAGTTAGTGAAAGAACCAGAATTAAAACCATTAGCAAATTAGTATTTTTTCCCACTACAATATTCTTTCTCACAATTCTTATAACATAATAGTACTGTAGTAAATGTTTATTGAATAAATAAATGATTACATTAATAATAATAACTGAGTATTTTCTCTAAAGCTGTCTGTCTATATTTTCCTTCGACATCTCTAGAATCGTTCTCCTATAGTATTTTATAGCCTATCCTTCTAAATCGTAATTATTCGGATATCAAGTGAATTAATTTGTCATCCAAGTTTTTTCTTAATAGTCATAAAAATCAACACTTTATTTCAGAATTCTTCCACAGTTACCCATAAGGGAAATAAGAAAGAAACTGTATGGCATGGATGCTTGATAATAAAGATGAAAGTGAGGCTGATAAAGTATTCTTTGAGAACAAATTTCTCACTCCTGCTTCACACTCTCTCCTACCAACTAATGCCTAAAGTGGCTTTTGTCACTTACAGATGAACCATCATGATAGCCAAATGAGTTCACAGTAGACATTTCTCTGGTGTTCTTAATTTGTGAAGTTGCAGTGGCCTCTAAATCACTGGAACCACACTTCCCTCTTATGGTCTTTCATCATTGTGTTTTCTGGGAACAAGTAGCACACGCTGAACTTTTTGTATTCTATTTGGGAACAAGACCTGTATTCAATCAGAATGACCAAGTCTGACATTTTAGTTTAACCATTCATCCAAATCTGAATTAAGAGACCCATATGTGTGAATGCAAAGACACATCTGCATGCTATTGGGTGAGCAAATTTGTATATCTGTGTATCAAACAGGCATATAATGAAAGTCACAAACATTAGGTAAAAAAGCTATACCAATGCACTGTGACCTTTTTGGTGGATATAATGTCCTTAGTAATCTAAGACTTTGAAGAGAGTCACTCTCAAGTTGGCAGAAGGAGGTCAGAAAGAAGCTACTACACATTCTATAGTGACATGCTCCCCAAAGGAGAGTGAAAACGCTTCAGAAAGATAAGTTGAGTACTATGAATTTTCTTCATATGGAATGTAGTGTGCATCTGAACCTCTTCTTTACAATTGCTCCCAATTTCTCCCAGCTGTTTCATACCTGTTACTGTCTCATTCTAAGCCTCACTCCAGGGTTTTGATTACTGACATTCATAAGGTTAACTCATTTGTATAAATAGCTTGATGTCTCATGACAACCTACTGTGTTCAAGATATGAGTATGCAATATTTTGGCAACTATTCCTGATGCTAAGTTTTACTTTTACATTCTTTAAGTAGTGGTGCTCTTTTTGTTAAGTAAGAAAAAAAACGACCCGCAAACCTCTTTATGAACTATACAAAGTAACCAATTCTGTCAAGGTAATCTCATAAGCAAACAGAAAATGATGTCCGAAATGATATAATTCAGTGTGACTCAAAAAACCTTCTGCCTTTAAACAGCTGTTTTTTTTTTTTTTTTTTACATTTTCAGTTTGTTTTGGGGGGTGTGTGTGTGTTTATGTGTGTGTGTGCACGTATGTGCACACATGCTCAAATTAGTCATGATTTAGTGTGAAGCGTTTCTTTCATGTGGTCCTCTTTTAAAACAGAAAGCTTTAAGAGAGAGTGAAATAGTAAGCTCTTGATATTCTACCGTCAATAAACTTATGAGGTATTTTTCTCATCTGAGGAAAATGAAATTGAAATATTGAGTTTAGAGACACCAAAGACAGTTTTTGTTGATTTTCAAAAGTTTAAAATAACAAAACTTTGGAATTGGAAAGAATGAACCCATACTTTATAGTCTTAATTTGTATTTGTGGGTGTTTGATATATCTTGAGGATACCATTAAGAGTAGGAAATAGTCTTTTCACATATTGAGGTGGGTTAAGTGGAGTCCTCATGACTTAATTGTAAGAAGTATATTAATTTAATAGATGCAAAGTCAATAGCACTCAAACTACCATTTAAGTCAAATCACCCTTTATTCTTATATCCTGCACTTGATACTCAATAAGTTGAATCAAAGATGATTTTCAAAGTGAGTTGACAGTGGTCAGATTTCTTTTATAATCGGGTGCCAAGACGATTATGCACACATCACATTTACAGAGGCCTTCTTCTCAAGTAGTAATTTCTATAACACTGGTTAGAAAAAAGTAGACAAGATGTGATTTTTGAGTACAGGTTCTCAAAAAAAAATGTGCAAAGCTGGAATGTAATTGTAGGCTGTATTATTAACTCAAAGGCTGGCATCATTTCAGCATAAAAAAATAACAGTTATGGGAATGAGGACCCCCTTTTTTAATCATGAAAGAGCTTGTGTATGGATATTATGAGGGATTTTCCCGAGCCTTATTCTTAAACAGATTACACTATTCAAAGTCTCAAAGAATCAAAATCGTGCTCAGCTGGGGCAGTCAATGTGCAGTCTAAACATGTGACAGATGCAGAGAAAACTTCAAAGATGCCATTACAAATGCCTGTGGAGATATTTAAGGAGCCAGATGCTACTGTTTCATGTCTTCCGCAGCTCTGAATGTGTCCTGTGATCACCTTCCAAAGAGGAGGTGTGGTTCAATATGGTGAGGAACAGAATGCCACCTAATCTTTTTGTTGTTATTGCTTGCATACATTGTATGGTTGGGATGTGAGGGTTTGGGATTAGTGATGCTAACAGGGAGGATATGTATATGAATTTGCTGTTCCTTATAAAAACATGAAGGCACAACTGCAGCGAAATATGTATATGATATATTCTGTGAGAGCTCTCCTGTCTAAAAAAACATGATTTATAGGTGTGTATTGCCATGGAAGCACTTTTTTTTCTTTAACTTTCACCATTTATTTAGACACTAAAAGAGGTAATAAATATATTCATTATGGTTGGTGTTTTATTTCCAATTTTGTTTTGATGTTGAAAAATAAATTACTTGAGACAACATATTATTAAGTGCATGTTTCATTTTCATCACTACTGCATTCTGGAGAAGAACTTAAATAATATTTTGAGATAGAATGAAGCCCCAGGTAAATACAAAAGTGGTGAGATTTAACAAAAATTCTACAAAACACCACCTTCCTTTATTTTATATGGGTTCTTTATTTTTAAAGTTTTCTTCTCCATAATAGACTATGGGAGAGAGTTTATTCTATCTCAACTTTAAAAAATACAATTTCATAGGCTTATTATTCCAAATAGAATAAAGGGAAAATAAAGACAACTTCTAGGAAAGATAGAATATAGCAAATAAAACAAACCAAAACATTTGAGTCACTATGTAATGTTGAGCATATTTTTTACATTGCAAAGTGATTCTGTCCAAATTTATTCTTTTTAATTACATGTATGATTTATCCTAGCCTATCTTCTGTTAGATCAAACCTATGGAGAGATTATTTTATTAATTTCTAAATTGAAATTTGTGGCTTATTATAAAAAACTTATATATATAATTGTCTACATGTAAAGGGATGGCCATAAGTGGAAAATAAATAGCAAAGGATATTTTTCTTTCTAATGTAAACATCTGGCAGTAATCCTTGCTTACACAATTAATGGGCATTTAATTGGCAATGATCAGTTTATTGCTGCAATTTGAAGTGAATGTTTCCCCAGGAACAAACAGATGTTGCAAGAATTTCACAGTGATTTAGCAAACACCAGGTGATAGCTGTATCTAGAATGAAGTGCTCTGTCTCTCAGCAAATCACAGTGCACTGGAAAAGAAAAGAAAAAACAAAACTAGGTTAAAAGTAGCATAGCTGGAGAGATTGATTGTCATTGACATTAAAATCTATCCGAAGACCAAACTTAATAAAACAACAGATTAATTACATTAGATGGTATTCAGGTATTCGTGCCTCAAATAAAAAGAAAGAAAGAATTTCTCTAAGAAGCTAATACTAAGTTGGCATGACATTCATCTATTTAAAAGTAGTATTTTGTGTCTTATTTTAGAGATATAACAGTTGATGAGATGTGTTTCTGTATTCTAATATTTTATCGTTTTATAAGTCTTAGAAAATTTGATAGTCATGATTCTAATTTTTTGATTAAAAAGTTATTGAAGTCATTCAATGATTACTGACAATTGTATTTTTCTTAATAGATTTTATTCAACTGTCTCAAATTAAATGTACCACTTTTTAATTTGCATTGCTTGTGCACTGCTTTCCCATTAAGTTTTAAATAAAAAGTTTTTCATTTTTCATTATGCATTCTTATTACTAATTTAATAAAATGATAATAGCTATGCAAACTTTCTGTTACTACTCAGCTTTTGGCATAGATTAAATTATACATTTTAAATGTAGCACACTGGCAGACACTGTGATTTCATAAAGCTGAGTTTCATTAGTGAAGAAAGTAATTTTGCTTTAGCAAAAAAAAAAAATGCTTTTATTTACTATGCTATTTAGTATTAGCTCATGCTAGAGTCTATGAACAATGAACTCAAATGAACAAAGCATCAAGGGCCAATTTATAGAACAATGCTTTTATTTTTTCATGCATGCATTCTGCAATAATTCATCTCCATGACAAAAGCAGACAATCAATCATCTTCTATTGTGCCTTTCTCAATAAAATTACCATTCTTGATGTAACAAAAGAAAGCTGCCTAAGTAACAGGAACAGTTTTACATGCTCAAATCAATAAATTGACCATACTTCCAAAAACCTTTACCCATTAATATGACAATGCAGTTTTATGTTTAACTTATCCGTATTAGTATTAAATTTTTGTTAAGTTCCATTGTTCGTTTTTTTTCATTCAAGAAAATGAAAAATTTAAGAAAGTATTTTAAAGGAATGCTTTCAATTGTGTCAGGGACAAAACTTTCTGGCCTAAGAGTATTGAAATACTATCATCTTGTAATTTTATGTAAGTTGAAATATGTCATATTTAGCAAATGAAATTCCTGTATGTGTAATTCTTAAAATCATATGGCATCTATATACTACTACAAAATGTGTTGTGAAATCATGTAAAAATAGCAGATTTAAGTTGATCTTGTAATACATGGTGTGGTTCCTAAAGTAAGATGTTTATATTGTAGAGTATGTTAAACAAAACAACTTGTCCACATATTTCAAAAAGTGTAATATGTAAATATGATGTAAAGAAAACTTAAGTTCAAAGGTTAAGTACAAATTTCCACAGCAGGAAAATCATGAGGAAATGTTATAGATATAGCTACATACCCATTGTGAATAACTAGCTATTTTATTTTCAACTAGAATGGTCCCATAAAAAAGTAAAGACATTAGAAATTTACTAGCTAATGTAGAGTACAATACAGAGATATGTATTTTGCTTTCATATGATTTATGAATGCAACACTATTTTTGGTCTAAAGTATATCTTAAAGAAATCCAATGGAATTACAACAAAATTGTTAGATTAAAATATGAATAGTTCCAAATAACCTACCAAAGCAACAGGATTAATTTGAGCTAATAACACTCATGCCATTAACCACTCCAAAATTCATAGCACTTTAGAACCTCTGAAGACTTTCTTTAATTGTATTTTTTTTTTATTTTTTAGTTAATGAGGCCAGGCCATAACATGTTTCAAGAAAACGAAATCCTTTGCTACAGAAATGCAAATGCAGTGGCTTAGTATCTAAAATACTATAGAGTATAAATGACTGAGAATAGTTTTATTGCAGTACATAGGCCATAACAATATTCATAGTTCACAGTAGTTTATACATCAATTATCTAATTAAATTCTGAATATTATCTGCTCATAATATTAGTGGTTTCTGAATTTACAGTATCTTCATGGATTAATTCACCATGTCACAAGAATGGCATTCTAAATTTGAGAGTAAAAAATAAATTACTGTATATTTTGTCAGATTTTTTAACCACTAGCAATTAATTTGGAAAATTGCAATAAAAAGTACTCCTATAATGGAAAGTTTAAAGTAAGCAATGAAAATTTTACTACATTCTATTGTAAATTAAATGTGTTAAAGAAAATATTGGGTCATAATAGACTTGAAAGTTTTTTTAAAATCTTGTTTTCTTTTCCCTATGAATCTGTTAATTCATGTTTATTGAGTTCCAGGTTAGTGGGATGTAATGAGTTATCTACTGAGAGAGATTTATTATTAACAGTCAGCTGTTATTAAAAATATTTTTTATTTACGTATTATTCTAACTCAATTCAAAGGAACTTATTTCAGGGAATACCGGAAAGTCATTTTATGTTGGATACTTCATTTTTGTCTTAACGATCCTTAGCTATAGTTGCTGAAGAAAGGAAAAGCAGAAGATATAATTCAACAAGAAAACATAATGTTGTTTGTCATACCATGACAACTATATTGCTGAATTTTCTTGAACTGTAACTTAGCTTCATAGAGACTTTATGCCAGGGATCAAGATTCGATTATTTCTCCACATGTAGAAACTTTACAGCTCTACCAGTCAATTGCTTTCTCTAGTAGCCATCTCAGACTCTTTCCCACACTCCCATATCCTCTCTCCCTTTCTCTTTCTTTCCTTTCCCCTCCTCCTTCCCTAATGCTGCCAGATCAACTAAAGTGTAATGAACAACGTACCTAGGATTTCCTTACAACCTTCACTTTGAAGGCAGAATGGAGAGCCCCTGAAACTCCCATCAAGTGCCATTTCATTAGCCCTGGGACTTTGTTTAAATTACATAGCCATTACTACTGTCTGTGAAAGCCCTTGGTTTCTTTCTCTTATGGATTGTAATATTTATTTCTAACACACCTTTCAATAGCAAAGCTGAAGAAATAAAGTCACCTATGCTGGAAGGTATATAAACCAAGAGGATTCTATCAAAATTTGAAGTGTTTTTGTTTTGTTTTGTTTTGTTTGCCCCACTTTAACAGCCTTATTCAGATCAGTAGAGTGCTTCTTATTTTGGGCTGTACTTTCACTGAATCTTAATCCTGGCTAATCTGTCCTTGTTAGTAAGATATTGGTTTGAAATTACAGTTTTTGAAAAAATTTTGGCAGATAATACAAGTTAAAATCATAATTATCAGAGAAAAATCCAGGCTGACTTTTTTGACCAATCAACTTGCACCTTGAGATTAGTGTACTGTAGAGCCTCTCACACTTTAGTGAGCATCAGATTCACATGGAGGGCTTATTAAAACACAGTTCACTAGCCCTCACTCCGAGAGTTTCTAATTCAGCAGAAGAGTGGGTGGCAGAGAATTTGCCTTTCTAACAAATTCCTATGGTATGCTGATTCTGCTGGTCTGGAGACAAGAGTTTGAGAACCACTGTTGTGTCAGTTGATCTAAAAGATATTTTAAATCTTACATTTGTGAACCCTAAGATCTAGTGAATATATCATGTCATGTTGGGGTTTCTAAAAAAATATGACTTAATAGTTTGCCAAAGACTACATTATTTTGTATAATATGAACTGCATGCTTGATGTTTTTGACTCAGGCAGTTTGTGCCTTCAGGCTGATGTCACCAAATCCTAAACTTATTCTGCAAAGCTGGGTATTTTTACCAGATGTTGCTTTTGGAGATTAAAATTATTTATAAACCATAGTTGTCAAAGTTCTGATTAAAGACAAATTTCTTTTTATACTTGTACTTCAACAAAGTCAAGATTTGTAATGCCTTGACTCATACTTTTCTTTCTTATAATTAAATCTTCCTGCTTCTACCTGCTTTGCTACCCAGTGGAGAATGTGCATCATATCACTTCAATCACTCTCTTGCCAATTATCTCCTTTCTGATTTCTGTTAGCTCTTCAAAAATCTAACTCTAAATACATTCAATTATCTCTCTTTCCCTAAACTATACACAGTCTGCTCAGTGCTGATGAAAAGAAAATCACACTGCATAACTACCACAAATCTATGACCTCCAATCTCAACTGGGTCCATCTTGCTATCTCTAGCAGCCCTTTCTTCAGTTGCTTTTTTTTTTTTTAACCTGCTGTACCTATTCTAAAACTTATCTTTCAAATTTACTAGGCAACCACAATATTCATCACTCTGCAAATATCTGCTTTACAGAGAAAGTACTAGAAATTAAATAAAACACTCTCTACCGTCATATTCACCCATACCCCCAACAAGAAGAAAGAGAAAGTTCTCATTCTTAAAGCAAATCCATTTTCAGTGTTTTGGATGTACCTCTTCGTAAGACCTCATTTCCTTGATTATTCTCCATTCCAACCATATATTTCTTTTTCTCTCCACTTTCTTAATATCGGCATTAAAACCATAGTTAAATTTCTTCCAGTTTTTCCATGTTTCTTTTTTCTAGAGACCCACCTTCTCATCCTTTCCCTGGCACACTTATTAAAGGATTTGCCTCGTCTCATCCTCACCACTTCTAATCTATTTAGATTAGCCACTTCTCAGCTCATGGCTAACAACTCTCTTCTTGAAATATCTTCTTTCCTTACATTCTCCTACATTTTGACTGCTTTTTTTCACTCTATCTATTCTTCAGATACTGTTCTCTTTGCTGGTTTCCCAAAGCAGGGTGATCTCAACACCCAGTCTTTGTTATATTTTCAAATATAGCTTCCAGCCTGCTTTACTCCTTGAATACAAACCGGTGTATCCAACTACCAACTGGAGATCTTTCCTAGAAGTTCCACACTCTCTCCAAATTAACCTTATCATCTTGTTCCCTAAAACATGCTTCTTATCATGTGGGTTTTTAATTCCATGAAAATGTAGGATAACACAGTATATAATATTTTACTTGGAGCCAACAGGTCTTAGAGTGCCACACTGCCACTACGTGAGTTGGTATAAGTCACACCACTACATCTCTGTTTCTTCTCTGTAATATTAGAATAACAAAATACACAAAAATATTTATATTTTGTTTTACATAAATTATCTTTTCAGATGCTTAAATGTTACTGCTTTATAAAAATGCTGCTTGACTTGCTTAAAAAAAGCTAACATATATTCAAGACATAGACACAGTTAGGCTAGTGGCTAAGCAAAACTAGAGATAACAGGAGCAGCAAAAATAAGAACCATAAGGAGAACTTAATAGAATTGAGCTATTAATTTTAGGGAAGGAGAGAAAGCCATAACTTAGTGGCCTATGTGACATGATTGGATCAACAATAGTAATGATTTATCTTATCCAGTGACTATTGAACAGAAAAGTGTGGACCAGATAAAGAGAGATTGTGATTATATATTAATACATATTTTCTGACAGTGAGAATTATTAAACATTGTAATGAGTTGCTTTGGAGGTCTCTAAGA
Organism: Pan troglodytes; assembly: GCF_028858775.2. Classification (NCBI taxonomy): domain Eukaryota; kingdom Metazoa; phylum Chordata; class Mammalia; order Primates; family Hominidae; genus Pan; species Pan troglodytes. The sequence goes on along the minus strand of NC_072402.2, from coordinate 24,164,721 downwards.
ATTGGATAGATTTTCACTAGTCCTGCAAGATCCTGACACATGAAATTGCATAGGGATATAGTAGGTACTCCTGAGGCACCTTCATAATTCTATGACAGCTCTGAAAATTTGCTTGAAGATATTTGAAACAAGAAATTTAGATTAATATTCTTGGAAACATTCAGAAGGTTTAATTCAGTCTGAAAATTAACAATTAGTCATCTAACTCACAAAATGGCTTTTGTATCTTTTACTTTTTCCCCTGTCCAATTAATCATACAATCTATGTTTCAGATGAAAGATTCAAACATATGACTGTGATCAGATTGGCCCCATACTCAAAGACATTCACACATTTCTTGGTCTAGATCTTTACATCCTTGATCTGATCCCCAAATAACATTCTAGCCCAATCTCCACCTCCATTTCTTCATGAATCATAAGTGTAGACAACTCTCATCCCACTTATTGACAAACTGGCTCTATACTTTTTCTTCCTCCTTTTCTCCCATCTGTGTGTATGCCTATTGCCTAACTGTGCACATGCTATTCCCACCATATGCAGTGCTCTTTTCATTCCTATCTATAACAATTTCACTCACTGTTCACATCCTGTGAAGTTTTCCTTTCTCATCAGATGCAGGCCCACTATGCAGCTATCATTTGTTTGTACCTTTATCTCTACTTCTAGATTATAAATTCCACAAAGCCAGAGTCTCTTTCCTATAAATCATTATATTCTCTGTGGGGTACTGGCTGCTTTTACGTAGTACACAGTTTCTGCAAATTTGTCTAACTATAAGAATCACAATTAAGGATGCAGATTCCTGGGCTCAGCCTGGCTACTGAATTAGGATCCTTAAGAGTGGTGGTAGGGAATCTCATCAGAAGGAAAGTTTGGAAATAACAAACACTCAAGTACTTAGTGAAAGAGTGTTAAATGAATGAACACATTCCTTTTTGTTTCTTTGGAGTTTCCTATTCAAGAACATTTACTTGAGTGTATTTTTCTTTGGCTTTTCTGCCTTTCCTGTCCCTCACATCTCCACTGAAACACTCTAGTTAGAAGGGTGTTAAACTCAGCAAAAATTACTTTCATTAGACAATTAATAAATAATATTTGGAGCAACCTTGTAACTCTTACAAACAACGAGTAGTTTTGAACAACATTTTCATCTGGTAAGAATGAGTTTAAAGTAATGGGGTAGGCACAGTGAGAAGACTGCAATGGTGTGTCTCTAGATGTTTTTAAGTCACTAGGTCAATTTCAGCTGGATGGACTTCTTCACAGGCAGTTTAGAACTAAGGGAAAAGCCTGAACCAAAAGACCACTCATCCTTGTTTTATAAAAAACTTGGTTATGTGACCTTTGGAAAGTTCCTTAATTTCACAGAGCTCAATTTATTCATATGTAAAATGAGGGGGTTGGAGTAGCTGATCTCTAAGGTCTCTTTCAGCTCTAAATTCCATGATTCTCTGATTCTTGTTTTAGCTGAGAATTTCATTTGTCTATGTGATTTCTTTCTTGCCTCTGAAATTATAATTGAGGGTTGATTATACGTATCCAGCGCAATTATCCATAGATCATAAAGATTTTTATTATTATATGTGGGAGATTAAGATGTATGAAGGGTATAAGAATGAAATTTCTACAAAGTGTAATGATAAAAATAGTGTTTTATGTTATAAATTTTCTTCTTTAGAATATTATAGTGGCCCTTTATTAAAAAATTAAGATCAATACTTAATATTTCGTGTTTCCATTCTTAAACTAATAAGAGACCTGAATTTAAAATATTTATGTATTTAACATACTTTCATATAAATTTATGTTACATCATTATTAAAAGCACTGAGCCATGGCAAATGATCTATTACATCATGATTTACTGTCCTGTATTATCTTACTTGATGAATTATAGCATGTCATGTTTTGATACATATAATTTTTAAGATAATTAGAGATACAAAGCAAAAAAGTTCATTACTTTTGAGCACATAATTTAAATAGCTGATGGCACCATATGAGAAATACAAAAAGTAAGACATTTTATAAATTATTCACATTATATCTGTTTTTCTACTCTTATGTTTTAGTATTATATCAGCCATGTTCTTGGAAATATAATCCCGTTTTTCCAAAGTACTAAAGTATTTTGCCTACTAGCCTACTCAACTTTTATTATCAGCATAAACAATCTGCCCAATGAATCAACAAAGATAGTTCTTAGTTGAATCGTAGAAAAAAAAGTAACTTTGACAGAAAAATTATCTACACTTTTAATCTGATTAATAACATAATTCATATGATGTTAACTATAAATTTGAATGAAGTAGGAATACTGTAATTTGCCACAATTAAAAGGTGATCTGAAAACCTTACAATTTCTTAAATGCCAAATATTTATCATTTAGATACATTTTGGATGCAAATATAGACATTTTCCATACTGAGTTAACTTTTCTTAATGAAATGATTATAATGTAACAATATTGCTATTGAGTTGGTTCTGGGTATCTGGCAGAGCTAAATTCTGTTTCTGTCTACCCAATTTTCTAGCTTTATGGGCTAGCTAGACAACTACTTAAACTCCCGAAACTCACTTTTTCATATGTAAAATAGGGTTAATAATCCTCTACCTCTTAGTAATGCTGTAATATATGAAACTACACATTAACTTTCCCTAACAAATTGCTTGACTACCGAAAAGTTCTCAATAAATATTAGCTGTTTGCTTTAGGCTTGTGCAATACTTCTTATTTACTAACTGATTTTGGAAAGTTTATCTTTTCTTCTTTACTTCTTTTCATTCGAGTTTTGAGACATTCAATATGTACAAGGTTTTTTTTTTGAAAAGTCCAGATTCATCTGATTAAATCCTTCATCAGTTTAGAGATTATGCATCCTCTCAGACCAGTGTTTTCCTGATTGCATTGGCTTGGAGAATGTGAAACTATTTAGTCACTTCTCTACAGAAGTTTTTCTGTATGCTTATATTTTCAAGAGCCTCCATAGTTTAATAGAACTTAGAAAGACAAAACACTAATGGAAATATGAAAAAACTCAGTTTATTATCATATAACAAAAGTTATTATGACAGTTTATTTGAGTTATCTGTGTTGAATTTTTTTAAATTTTGAATTAAATGAGAAAACTTGTCCATGTATCCTCTTTTTTGGCCTGCATATGTTTTGAATACAAGGTAGTAGTATAGATTTTTAAATATGTGTGCTGGATATCTTTCTTCCATTTGCTTCTCCAAATACTCCATCCTTCACCTTTCTCTGTGTCCTAAGAAGTGTTTCTGAATGGATTATAACAATAGGGTTCTTGGACCTCTAGCTTCCTGTTGGGTTTATCATGTGGAATTCAACAGGGATGGGAGGGAAGAAAGAGAGGTTGGGGTTTATTCCTCCACATCCCTCCCTGCAGGTTTGTTTGAGGCTGGCTGCATCTCTCCATCACAAGTTACAGCTCATGCCAGATGGCCCTGCCACTCAGGCCTCTCCCTGTCTCACCTGGTTCTGGAAAATGCTGTCTCCCCTGCCCTTTCAGGCCAAGGGATAGGAGTGATAATGATACTTTTATATTTTTCTAGCCCCTAACCTAGTACTAACTCTGTGGTTTGTTTACATTCTTCCCACACTTTTATAATACTCACTTATGTTTATAATGTATTTTTATTATTATTTGAATTGTAATTCCTTTGAGAACAAAAATTTGTTACATTTTAATTCACCTCATTTTGTAATCATAGGGTTGTGGCTGTATAAGGATAGAAATAATGGGTAGGTTAGATAACAGTGCTGGAATTGAGGCTTTGAGTTGGGTAAGGTGTAAAGATATGTGCTGGTCAAGGGCCAAGGGATTTCAGGAGGATGTGGAGGGAACCTGGAAGTTTCCAGGGTTTCGCTGACAAAGACACTGGATTCTACAGGATTCTGCTGTCTCCCCAGTACACTGTAGCAGCTACAGAAGGAACACAGATAGGGAGAGAAAGTAGAGTTTTTTTTAATGTATTTTTTTTGTATATACTGCATGGTGTATATCCGATGACTTTGCTATGTTGGTGAGCTCAGCTTAACACCTTTCATGAGAGTACTCTTAGATACAATGGAGTCAAAGTATAAATAAAAGATCAACATTGGTGTTTTACTAAGATATTTCAGAGATATCTATTTCTTGGGAATGAAAAAAATTGAGTTATATACAATCGAATAGTCTTCGAATATATATATATTTCAATATATGTGTGTGTATTCATATATATATATATACACACACACATACATATGTTATAGTCAATTTTATAGAGGAAATAGCTTCTAAAAATATCTATTGATATCCACATACAAAAATAAAGTGTAGACACAGACCTTACATTTTTCACAAAAATTAACTCAAAATATAATACAGACCTAAATGTAAAATGCAAAAATATAAAACTTCTAGAAGGTAACATATGTGATAACCTAGATGACTTTGGGGTTGATGATGTGACATCAAAGTGATGATCCATGAAAGAAAGATTTGGTAAGCTGGACTTTCTTAAAATTAAAAACTTCTGCTCTGTGAAAAATATTGTCAAGAAAATAAAAAGAGAAGCTACAGACTGGGAGAAAATATTTTTAAAAGACATATCCAATAAAGGACTATTATCTAAAATCTACGAAGAGCTCTTAAAACTCAAAGATAAAAAAGCAAACAGCCTGATTAAAAAATCTATCAAAGACCTTAACAGACATCTAGCCTAAGAAGATACACAGAGGACAAATAAGCATATGAAAAGATGTTCCATATCATATGTTATCAGAGAAATGCAAATTAAAACAACAATTAGATACCACTGCCCACCTATTAGAATGACAGACCCAAATGCTGGAAACGATGTGGGGCAACAGAACTCTCACTCATTGCTGGTGAAAATGCAAAATAGTATAATGACATTGAGAAAAAGTTTGGCAGTTTCTCACAAAATTAAATATACTCTTATCATATGATCCAGTAATTGTGCTCCTTGGTATTTTCCCAAAGGAGTTGAAAATGTATGTCCATGCAAAAAACCAGCCCATGGGTGTTTAAAGCAGCTTTACTTATGATTGCCAAAACTTAGAAGCAACCCAAATGTCTTCCAGTTGGTAAATAGATAAAGAAGCTGGTACATCCAGATAATGAAATATTATTCGGTGTTAAAAAGAAATTAGGTAACCATCTACGAAAAGATATGGAGGAAATATAAATGCATATTCCTAAATGAAAGAAGCCAATATGAAAAGGCTACATACTGTATGATTTCAACAATATGACTGCTATTGATTGAATATGCTCCCCAAAGTTCATGTGTTGGAGACTTAATCCCCAATGCAACTGTGTTGGAAGGTGGGGCCTAATAAGAGGTGATTAGGCATAAAGGCTCTTCCTGCATAAATGGATTAATGTGATTGTCAAAGGAGTGGGTCTGTTAAAAAAGCAAATTCAGCCTCTCTTGCCCTCTTGCTCTTGTCCTTTCTTGCCCTCTGCTTTTGTTACTAGATGATGATGAAACAGCATGACGGCATTTGCCAGATGCTGGCATCATGATCTTTGACTTTCTAGACTAGAGAATGATGATCCAAATAAATCTCTGTTCATTATAAATTACCCAGTATCAAGTATTCTATTACAGCAGCAGATAATGGAAAAAGACAATGACATGTTAGAAAAGGCAAAAGTATGGAGGCAATAAAAAGATCAGTGGTTGCTAGATAGCAGTGAAAAGTAAGGGATGAATAGAGTGACTAGAGGAACACAGAGATTTACAGAGCCGTGAAACTATTCTGTATGACACCATAATGGTAGATGCATGTTATCATGCATTTGTCAAAACCCATCGGATATACAAGACCAAGAGTGAACGCTAATGTAAACTATGGATTTTGGGTGATAATGTCAATGATAGTGTCAATGCAGATTTCATCAACAATAACAAATGTACCACTCTGGTGAAGTTTCATCAACTATAACAAATGTACCACTCTGGTGAATGGTGAACAAAGGCACCATTATCTGCTGATAATGGGGGAAGTTGTGCATGTATGAGGGCAGCGGTTATATGGGAAATCTCTGAAACTTCCTTTGAATTTTGCTGTAAACCTACTCTAAAAAGAATAAAGTCTTTTTAAAGGTCTATGAAATCAATATAGAGTGTTTTTTAAGTTTGCTACTATATTCAACATCATTAATTAGTAGATGTGTTTTTGCCTAGAGTTTCACCAACTGTATGTTTTCTCAAGAATGTGAATATTTTGTAATGATTGCCTTTTGCAAGGTATTGCATCCACATAATTTCTAGGGCATCTATATTGCTTACTTATTAACAATCTACAGAATTGCAAAATTGGATCAGTGAAGAACTGAAGGTAGTAGGTAAGTCCAATTGTAATCCTTAAACCTGTTTAATCCCTAAAGGTACATTTGTATAAAAAAGCTGGAGATGAGATTATGAGCACATCATATATATTGATTTATCTATAACCTACAAATTTGAATGAACATAACTCTATTCCTTAATTCTAAATATATTTTGTGAGTCAAGGAAATAGAGCTGGGAGAACATTTACTTTATCACACAATCTTTTCCATGAAGATCCTTCACCTTAGATTTCTAAGCACTAGGGTTTGAATTCAAGAAAACTTTTAGGTTATATTTTGGATAATTATGAAAAAGTTAAGTAATATAAGAATCCTCTGCAAATATCTGATTAGAGTCAAACATTTAGGTTAGTGTGTCCTCATGAGAAGAGGAATCCTACAATTTACCATCATTTTACAGGAGAGCTTTGTAATGCACATGCGATTACTTTATGTTACAGTTTTAGAAGAAAAAAACTAAGGCAGAAGAAGGACAAGCATATGTAAATTGTATTATCCACTGCATTTAGGAGATAGTATGTAATCTTGACAGCCTAGAGAGAAGTAATTAGTTTTGTTTTCCTCAAAAGATGAAGAGGATTGAAAACTCTCTATATGCTGTTAAGTGACCTATTAAAGCCACACTCATCATTACTATAGATTTTTTTAGGGGGGATGGGCTTCTAGCTCATTTGAAGCTGGCTCTTTACTAATAGAAAAATTCAGATATTAACTGTTGAATTACATTTTGCCGAGTGACTATACTTTCAAGGGTAGAGGTTTCATTTTGTTAGGATGTTAGTTTACCTGGTATGGTTCAGCTTTTATGTAGGAAATAAAAATATATGCCATTAAATCTTGAAGGAAAGGCACACAAGAATAATTATGATTGACCAATTGTTAATATAACTTACATTACATTTGAGTGAAACCTTCAAATGATATATAGAGAGGGTGCTACAAGGGAACTTAAACAGAAGTTGACTATGGTGATGATATAAAAATATTTGATATAGTATAGGCACACAGAAATCTCCTACTGAAAATCCAAAGATAGTTTTATACGAAGAAGAATACATGTAAAAATTATTTAACTATTTTTCTTTATACAGATTCACAGAGAGGTTTAATATTCAAGAATGTTCTTCTTTTTTATTTGCATGCAGATGTAACATAATTTGCTAAGTGTCTTAAATCTGTAACATGATTACCTTCCTTTATTCTATGGGAAGTCCCTGCAGCAAGTTTTAACTACGATATTGGCTCAAAATATTGTAACTCATATGCTACTTAGCTCTGAAAAATACATGTTCATCCTCTGTTGAACAAGGAACATGAAATACCTTCCTGTCTGTGGGCTTTGTTCTACAAATGTTAATGCACACTTGAAACTGATTTGATGAGTTTTACCTTTATTTTAAAACTCCAGTGCTAAATTCCCATATTACATTTTCAGGCCTATGGCATCTAGGATCAGCTTTGGGCAAAAATATTTTATTTCCTATTTCATTAGTTTTTTTTCTGGCCAACCTAATATACCACCCATGCTTCTCAAAATAACCAAAATAAGCTGAAAAACTGGATGGCAAGTGAAAGCGAAGATGACTTAGTCTTCTCAGAATCTCGCAGAAACTAATTTATTTTCCAAATACTTACTAAGTAAGCATTTACTATACAACAGACATTTTGGGGGTTTCTCACCAACACTTCATTGAACAAAAATGGAAAAGACCCCTGTCCTGATCGCCATTACATTATAATGAGAAGGAGGTTAAGACATATTTTAAAAAGTAAAATTAAAATAGTGGTTTTCCAGGCTATGGAAAAGGATGAAGCGGGAAAGAAAACATATGAAGTATTAGCTGTAAGGTGATCAGGAAAGGACTGAATGAAAAGGTGACATTTGAGCTAAGACCTAAAGATGGAGAGAAGCAATCCTTCAGGCAGAAGAGAGGGTGAATGACCCCATTTAGGGAACACCTGGTAATTGGAGGAAGAGCAAGAAGACCAGAGGGGCTGGAGCAAAAAGAGTGAGAAAAACAGCAGAAGGGGTAGAAACAACCGGAAGTTGAATCTTGTCAGTTATGGTAAGCTTGTGTAAAATCAATGCTTTTATTCAGAGGGAGACAGATAGGAAGTCTGATTTATATTATTATCTGATTTATATTATTAAAGGATGATTCTGGTTGCTGGTTTGGGAAAAGATGATAGGCTATATGAGATGGTCAGTTAAGAGCCTTTTGGCAATAAGGCTAGAGATGAGGGTGAGTGGATCAGGCTGGAGATAACGGAGGTGGTGAGAAATGATTGGAAGGGAGATGATGTAGAAGTTTAATCTATGGATTGTAGAGATTCAAAAGTGCAAGCTCATTAGGAAGGCCTATCATGCCATAACTTAAAGGTGGTGGAATCTGTAAGAGTATTTTTAAAAATTCAGAAACAGGAAAACTGTGAGTAGAAATTCCCGTTTCACATGGATATATAATAAACATATTCATATAGTATTGTTATATAATATGTCAGTGGTTCTGTTATAGATTGCTTGACTGAAATTAAAAAAAGAGAAAAATATTTATCTAAATTGAAGAAGCTAAAGAATTAGCTGAGGATTATAATAGGTTAATAGTTTAGGACTTCATTGTCAAATGGTTGGTAGAATGCTTAATTGAAATTCTATAACTAAAAATAGAGTATGTTCATAAAATTCAAAGGAGGAAAAGTGTATTGACATTGGCCTTGGAAAATGGATGGCCAAAAGATCAATATTTGACTAGTTGAGAGAATAATACTTATCAATGAAAAGAGAATTACATGCAAAATCCTAGTGAGAGAAGGAAGAGAGGGAGAGAAGAGGCAATTAATTTTTGTTGAATGTTTACTATATTCTAGAAACTGTGCTGTGAGTTTTTCTTACATTATCTCATTTGAACCTCAGAATACTCCAGAAAATGAAATTAAGAGGAAAGCCATTAGGAAACTACTTAGTGTGGAAGGTAAAGCAACAAGGAGACCTGGAAAAGCAACCAGTTCTATGCGTGCAAGAAATTTAATGATGGGTGAGGAATGGAAAGACAGAATTAATGCTTTTATAATGAAGTTACTGAAGAAATTTAAGTAGTATTGTGACTACCATATTTGCATATGGTCATGTTGGTAGCAGTGTGGAGGCTAGGATTACAGAAAGCTAAGGCTGGAACAACAAAAAAGGACTAATTAGGAGGAAGCCGAATCAGTAATTGTAAAAAATTAGTATGACCTGAAGTAAGGGAAGTAACTAAGAAGATGCTAAGAATGGACTAGATTCAAGAAATATTAAGACATTTAAAACAAGAGAATTTGGTGATTATGTGGCAAGATTAGATGTGAGATTTGAATGAAGAGAGACAGATTAAGAAAAATTGTATACTTTTTGAATTTGTGACCAGGAAAAGGATATTTCTGTTTGAAGAGAGGAGAAAGAAAAAAAGAAAGAAAGAAAGGAAAAGAAAGAAAGAGTAAGATAGAAAGAAAGAAAAGGGAGAAAAGAGAGAGGAAGGAAGGAGGGAAGGGAGAGAAAACAGTATAAATTTGGGCTTCCATAAAAAAAAATGTTGGTTTTAAAGTTTCCTTTGGCCATCAAAATGTACACATAGCTTTAATATAGAGTTAAAAAGATAGGTCTAAATGAGACAGAGATTTGGGACCAATCCCTGTAGAAGCCTTAGACATAGATGCTATCATGGGACTTGATGAAAATGAGTAGAGTAGGACAAAGTAAAGGACAACAGCCAGAGAAAAGGGGGAAGAAAAAGGCATCCATAAAAGAAATTATGAAGGAAACCTGGAATGTTCATGGGGAGAAAGAAGAGAGCAGCATAGAAGCCCATGGGAAACAGTTTGAAACGAAAAGGAGGAGTTAACACATAAAAATGAAAGACAGTAGTCAGTGAAGGTAAGAGCATGCTTGTAACATTCAGCAGCAGGATATTCTTATGATCTTGATAGGAACATATTAGACCAATGACTGGGACAAACATCCAATGGAAGTAGTTTAAGGAATGTATTAAGAGTTGAGGAAATAGAGGGAAGAAAGGTAAAGCATGTTATTACTTATACTACCCATAATAATGACCCTCAAAGATATCCACATCCTAATTTCCAGCATCTGTATGTTACTTAACATTGCAGATGTGATTAAATTAAGAATCGTTTGATGGAGAAAGTATTCTGAATTATGTGGGTGGATTCAATATGATTTCAAGGTTTTTATATAGGAAAGGGGAAGGTAGAAGAGTCAGGGAAGGTATAAAAGTCAGCGAAGGAGATGTGATAATGGAAGCAGAGATCAGAGGGATACAATAACTGGCTTTGAAGAAAGAAAGGGACCATGAGTCAAAGAATGCAGGAAGCCACCTGAAAGCTGAGTAAAGCAAGGAGATCAATCCCTAGAGCCTCCAGAAGAAAGACAGTTCTCCTGACACCTTGATTTTAGCCAAGTTAAAACCCATTTTGGAATTCTGACCTCCAGAATTTTAAGATTATTTATTTATTTATTTTACTTTAAGTTCTGGGATACATGTGCTGAACATGCAGGTTTATTACATAGGTATACATGTGCCATGGTGGTTTGCCGCGCCTATCAACCTGTCATCTAGGTTTTAAGCTCTGCATGCATTAAGTATTTGTTAATTTATATTAATTTTAGCCACTGTCTTAGTCCATTGTGTGCTTCTATAACAAAATGCCTGAGGCTGGATAATTTATGGAGAACAGAAATTTATTCTCTCACAGTTACAGAAGCTGAGAAGCCAAAGATCAGGTCATCTTCTTGCTGCGTCCTTACATGGTGGCAGGAGGAAGGGCTGAAAAGGATTGAATTCTGTGTCGTCACGTGGTAGAAGAGCAGAAGCAAGAGGGCTCACTCCCGTAAGACCTTTTTAGGCCAGCATTAATCCATTACCTAAACACTTCCCATTATGCCCTATTTTCCAACATTGTTGCATTGGGGATTAAATCTGCAACACATAAATTTTGAGGAGCATATTCAGACCATAGCAATCACTAAGTTGGTGGTAATTTGTTATATAAACAATAAGAAATTAATATGTTACTTTTTTTTTTGAGATGGAGTCTTGCTCTGTTGTCCAGGCTGTAGTGCAGTGGTGCAATTGCAGCTCACTGCAACCTACGTCTCCCAGGTTCAAGGGATTCTCCTGCCTCAGCCTCCCAGGTAGCTGGGACTACAGGTGTGTGCCATCATGCCTGGCTAATTTTTTGTATTTTTAGTAGAGAAGGGGTTTCACCGTATTAGCAAGGATGGTCTCGATCTCCTGACCTTGAGATCTGCCTATCTCAGTCTCCTAAAGTGCTGGGATTACAGGCATGAGTCACCGCCCCTGGCCAAGAAATTAATATGTTACTTTTGTCTATAGAAGGGGAGAATGGGAGAGATAGGAAGACAGACGAGAGCACAGAAAATACACACAAAGACACACATGAGTGTGTGTATAGTGTGTATGTATGTATATGTGCGCATAATATGTGCATGTGTTTGTGTATATATAAATACACACACACAAATGCACTCATAACATAGATATAAATGTTTACACAATAAGTATATGTGTGTATGCATGTGTATTCATACATATATATGTATTTGTGTACATGTGTATGGTTAAATATGTGTGTGCTTGTGTATATATTATATATTACATATTATATATTATATATTTTTTATATATTGTATATTGTATATATATAAAATCATCATCATCACGGATCCTTCAGACTGCCCCATGACAATTGGATGGTAGATTGGAATCTATTTATTGGGATGTTTTAATTATATGCAATTATGTAAACAGTAACCACTCTATTATGATGATTTTACTCAGTTCTTGTCATACACATTTGTCAAGGACTAAAGAAGCAGAGTTGTCAGGTATACTGTTGGGCAATTTTATATTTGTGTACTTGTAACATTTGTATGCTCTCCTCTACAGACATTTCATTTTATATATGCAAATCCCTTCCCCATGTCATTTTTGTGTATTTAAAAGAAATCTCTGCTCAGAGTGTCATTATAATAACAGTGTGGTCCAGTTGTTTCTTTAAAAACTGATAGAAAATAAATTCCTGCAATATAATGAGGAGCCACGACACTATCAAAACTATCAAACGAAAATCATTTTCACTTGCTATTGGTTTTCATAATAATCCTTGACTAATTCCATTGCAGAAACATCAGAGTGGCAAAATGTAAAACTTCTCAATGTATTTCAAAATGACATAATACCTTAGGAGAATTGACTTAGTTTAAAGAAAAGTTCAAGTGTTTGCAATAAAAGTAATCAATTAAAGGTGGTTTGATATTAATAATGAAACAGAATTCTATTCTCCTACCCACTTATTAATTCAGACTTTTCTTATTGTTACATATTACTAACCATTATTATAATTTGTAAATATTTTAAATCGAGTGAAATAAGGTTTGCCTTTGTACTATGTACTATGCTAATCCTATATATACCTTCTTCCTCAGACTATTTCACTAAGCTAAAAATTAGTAAATTATATACTCTGTCCTCACAAATACAAATTAAATTTAGTTTAAAAGATTAAAATACAGACTTTAAGAGATAAAGTTAACTAGGTTTTTGGCATGTAACTGCTGTGTTTAGAGTTGCCCAAATTGACATGAAGTATATTCAAAACAGTTTCCTGTAACATGTTTAGATAATTCTATTTTCTAGTTAAACAATATTTTTCCCTCTAAGCAACACTTTCCTCTGTGATTTCTTTTGTCTGTGCAATTGCCTATGGTGATCCTTTTATGTGCAATTCTCTCTCCTCCCATCTTTCTCTGTCTCAAAGCCCAACTCTAAGTTGACTGTTTTTTTTTAAATTTTTTTTTTTACCTTTTTCTTGTTTTAAGGAAAATAAAATTCACCACTTTCTTTTGGAACCTAATATTATAGCTCTTCATGAATTGATTGTTCATTCCCTACTACGGAGTATAAGATTATAGATGGAAGGAATTATTCATCTTCTGATCTGTCGCATCTGTGGTCCCCATAGTGTGGGCTTTCAACACAGTAGAAAATCTGTAATGATTAAGTGAAGAATGAGGTTTTATTCTCCTCCTTTATTAGGTTACTCTATTTTTTTAAAAAATAGATTGTTAGTTATCTTCAAAGAATTGTTGTAATGGTCTCCTCTCTTGATTAATAAATAACCTTTAGTCGTTTTAATAGTAACATTGCTTTTAAAAATAAACTCTTCTTGAGAAATGTCTAAACATGGAGAAAATGGGTTTAAAATTCTAGCTAAATTTTACCTAAAAATACTCAGATATGTTTTCTAATGAATCAATTCATGATCATGATTCACCATTTATTTTATATATATATTTCACATTTCAGTAGAATTATTGGTATTGTCATAATTAATTTCATTTATTCTTAAAGTCTACATTTTATATAAACTAAAATAATGCTACTATTATGTTTTCATTTAGATCTCATAATCTTGATAAAATATAATGATAAGCTTCTTTGGTAATCAATATGAGTCAGGCTTTCTATATTAACTTATTAAATCTTTACACTTACTTTATGGAGTACATACAATTATGATCTACATCTAATAGATGAAGAAAGACATGTTTGAAGAGTTTAAGTAACGTGATTAAGATGACAAAACTGGTTAACAGCAAAGCAGAGATTTGAACCCATGAAATGTGTCTCTTAGCCACTAAACCTCAGTGCTTCCATACCCACTTAATAGTCTTCTTTGATTTTTGTTAGGAGATTCACACCACTTTTAAAAAATATCTTCATGAGCCCCTTCTCACGGCTTGAATCATGTATATAATTTTTCATATGTTATTTTTTCAAATCTTGTTTCACAAGATTTTGAATGCATTGATGTCAGGGGCAGTGTCTTTATCATCCCTTTGTCTTACTGCAACTAAGTTGCATTCACGAAGTTTAATTTTTTCCTCTGTCAAATGGAAATGATAATGCCCATATTCAAGGTTAATGAGGGTGCCAATTAAGGTAAAGAATGTAAAATAATTGACATATTTCCTAAAACATAATCATTGCTCAATGAATATTAGTTCTATTTTTCCTTTAATCACCTCTAATTTAGTATTTGAGAAACAGTGTTTATCTGTGTAGAAAAATGACCGTAAGAACACATCCTTCTAATTTGTGAAAATATTTTAACCAAAATGGCCTGTGTTTGATATGTAATCAATTGTTGAATGCATTTCCTATATCTTTCTCATATGGCAACACTAGAACTGTTCCTATCTACACTGATCATCTACATTTTTCATTTATTGATTACAAATCTGTGGGACTCAAACACAAATTAGGGATAATGGTAGATGCTATCGTGTGTATATATGTGTGTATGTTCACATGTACATATATGTGTTTATATTTCTAGTCTTAAAAGACACTGTGTGTAGGATTAATTATGGACTAAGGTAAAATATCTAAATTGGAAATTTTGTTAGTCATAATTCAATATATTGATCATAAATCTCAGTTTCAGGGCGCTGCTAGTGTTTCATGAAACGTAGAATGTGAATTACAAAAGTTCTTATCCCTGTAAGTTTTTACAATTCAGAATTAAATAAAGTAAAATATTGCTACTGAAGAATTTCCAAAATTATGGATGACCTTTCTTCTTCTTTGAAACACATATAATATTAATGCTTGCATGAAATACCTATTCGCCTTCCATGAAACAGTTTGGAAAATGTTGGTTTGAAGTGAGACAATTTAAGATGTTAAACCAATGTTTCCAAAGATACGCATGATATGTTAAAAGCTGTTACTTGAAAAACTGAGTTACATAGTCAGGTAAGTGTAGAAACTCAGTTAACCAATTTTTCTCTTATTGCAAGAATCCTTGGAAATTTTAATGTGTTAAATATGTCTGTTATTAGTATTTCAATATGTTAAAATCTCTAAGAGATACTACTATATGTAGCACAATCCAGAATAATTTGACTATTAATTGCTTTTCTGTTAAGAATCCATGCCAACATTTCTTGAAACACTGTCACAAAAATTCTGTCTTGGAAACTTTGTACTAGATCACCGGTTCTCAGAGTATAGTTCCCTGACCAGTAGTATCAGCATCACGTGGGAACTTGTCAGAATGCAAATTTTCAGGCCCCATCTCAGACCCAAAGGATCAGAAACTCTGGGGGTGGGGCCCAGGAATCTGTGGTTTAACAAGCCCTCCAGGCCATTCTGATAAATGCTATGGTCTGAAAACCACTATGTTAGAGATGTGTAAGAATGAGCACAATAATTAGTACAAATAGTTTTAACAGGACTAAAATTAGACATGTCATTTACAAAATAATAATATGTTAAAGGTTTTGTTATTACAGATTAAACTGTGTGCCAGCAAAATTCGTATGTTGAATTCCTAACCCCTAGGACCTTGTAATGTGATTATATTTGGAGATAGTCTCCTTAAATTAAGCTAAAAATAGGGCATGTCAGTGGGCCTTAATTCACTAGGACTGGTGTATTTTAAGAAGAGGATATTTAGTATACAGTGTGTGCACCCAGAGGAAAGGCCATTTGGGGATGTAGAATGAAAGCAGCCATCTGCAAGCCAAGGAGAAGCCTCAGAAGAAACCAAACCTCAGAACCCTTGATGTTGGATTTTTATCCCCTAAAACTGTGAGAAAATAATTTTCTAAAGCCACTCAGTCTAAGGTATTTGTTATGGCAGCCCTAGCAAACTAATGCAGGTGTATACATAAATCACTGAACTCTACGATTTAGAGTCAAATCTATTCAAGGTGCGCCTTTCCTACTATAAAGTACTATGTTTACTCTGAAACGTATTCACATAAAAACTCACAAATGCTGCAACGCTTTGGAGTCAATTACACAAAGCATTATTGCAATTGTTTAATTATATCCTGGGCTGTATCAGCCATAAGAGTCAAAGGAAAATTTAGAGCAGCGTTAGGAGCTGTTGGCTTGTGAATGCGGTTAGCCTTTTATTTTTTTCTTTCATTTCGTCTAATTTTAAGATAAAAGCTTATTTCCATGCCACTCATCCTCTTGGTTTGTCTGCTTTTCCAAGTTACAGTAGTAGTATTTGGCATTGTGTTCAGAAAAGAAAGGGTACATTAGAAAACACCTTATTTATTTGGTGAAAAAATTCATTGCTTTTGTCAATTATTAATTTAAAGTACACTAAAATGTACTTTGCCTGATTTAATAAATATTTATTCCTCATATCATTAATAGATTTAATACCATTATAAATTTATGTGATGTCTGTGTATTGAGTGGATAAGGCCTTAGGTGGATGGAGTTAATTCTTTCTATATGGCTGCTTGTTATGAGACTTCCTCTGACATATATCTCATAATGGTTCCTGTTGATTGATCTAATTATATACACATGGTTTTATTGGAGCTTTGTGAATCTGGAGATACCCATGTTTGCTTAATGTTCTACAAGCACAATTCAAAACCCTTTAGGCTTACCAGGATTGCTTCCATAATCCTTAATTGAGAAAAGTAAGCCTCGAGAATTTTGAAATACCCGGCCTAAATCAAGCTCCTGGGCCAGCATATTTTCCCTTTAGAATATTTCTTTTGTAAAGAAAAAATTGTATTTTTTAATACACATAATCTATTTTTTATATGAGTGTCACTTTGTAATTAAATGAAATACATTTATTTCTGTGAGTATGCGTAAAAACGTTCTTGCTTTTTGGTCCTTGGTTTTTATATTTGAGGAATGAATATTTTGAAAAAAGAATATGTAAAATAATATTACATCATAGTATGCAGTGAATAGCAGAGAAAAAGCAATATTTCAATGCAAGGCTAACAATTCTTAAATTACTACATTTTATGTATGAAGACAAAGAATTCTGTTATTTTAATAACTAAGTAATTTCATTAAACACTTGAATAGTAGATATGAATCCGTTAATCTGTTGTTTTTATTGGACTTCATAATACATTAAGAATATTATCCTGATGCTTGAACCTTGCAATTGTGTCTCATCTGTGATTTATCCTTTCTTTCTGCAGATTTAGCTATTTTTACCTCTTTTTTCTTTGTATTGCTTGAAGAACAGTTCTGACAACTAAGATTACTCTGTTTTTTATCTACTCCAGTGTTTTGGGGTTTTGAACATCATTTTTTAACAAAGCTTTAGCTCACTGAAAGCCCAAGACAAACCTAAAGTTTTGAAACTCACTTCCACAGATCTAGTAAATTTTCTTGACTGAATTATTTTATTTAATACACAAAATCTTGTGAAACATGAAACAGCAGAACTAGAGTAGAGCCAGCTGAAGCCTTTCCCATCAACCCTCTCTTCCCCAAAAATAGACATGTGGACTCAAGGAGTGGCTCTACTGGAGCTGAATAATTGGGGATTTGGGGAAAAGGAAGTGTCACTGCCTGAATGGGAAAGATAATAAGAAATGAAGACTTGCTAAAAAATGGAGAGCCTTGTAAGCAATAATCACATTCTTTAAGAAGTCTAAGTAGTTGCTTTTCTATTACTTACCTTGATTGGAGAAAAGAGTTGTCTAATAAACTCTGGAAATCTGAAGTGGGTCAATTAACCCCTAAAGGAAGGTAAACGGGTTCATTTGAAGTTTCAGATCAATGGATGCTGAAGGTTGCAGTATAACTTTAAGGAATTATTTTGGAAGTTTCTTTCTTTATGGAAAGACATTTTGATCAAGGAATTGAAAGCTGAAAGAGCTTTATGGCCCAGAAAGGGTCAAAAATCAAAAATGAGATGAGAACATTTAAGTGGGACTCCCAGTGTCAAAATGCATATGTACTCATTTCAGAATGTCTCCTTCTAGAAAATACCTTATGATTGATTCAGACTTTTTTATTTACAGTGCCTGCAGACATTTAGTGAGACTTTATTGTTAGGCACTCCATTAAGCCCTTTTAAAATTAATCCTCTTAAGAAACTTATGAGGGTAGAAACTATCTTTATCTTCATTTTACAGATGTGAAAACTGAGGCATAAAGAGGTTAAGTAACTTGCTGATGGCAGAAGGCAGGAGTCAATCCCAGGCATTTTGATTGCATTCTTATCTCTAAGCAGTATTGCCTAATTGTGAAATAACTGTTGAAAGCTTGAACATCACAAAACTAGGACATCTTTTCTTTTTTATTATCAAAAACCTCACCACACCAAACCAAAAACATTAAGAAATTGGCAGTCTCTGTTTACAAATGAAAAACAAGAAAAGATCAGTTTCTGTTTGGATCTTCAGATTTTGCTCTGTCTACTAGTTCCCTCTTAACCATTTAGAATATATTAATACAATCAAATTGAGATTCAAGAAATAACCAATAATTTGTTTTCAATATACTTCCTATACTTCCTAATTCATGTAACATAGGTTAAAACACATTTTCTTTTTTTCTTTCAAAACCTTTTTAACTGGACAATGCTTTTAAGTTTCTTTGCTGCTTGTAATTTTTTCTTAGTGTTTTCCAAGAGAATAACTATTAGTCTTTAAATCTGTTAATGATGGTCCTTTGAAGATTTAGGCAGTGATTCTGTTTTTGCCTAAGTGTATCTGTTCTGCCCAAGGAGATAGGGGAGAGAAAACTTGAAACAGCAGATATGTAGTTCTGCTTTAAATCTGGATTAACAGTAGTGTCTTGAAAACATTGGTTAAGTTAACAATATGAAAATGTAGTATGCAGCTGTAGTTAGTGAGTTTGCTTTCTTATGTGCATAATATGAGCTTGTAATGGAAGTAATGTCATATAGTATTTAACTCTGACATTTAGTGTTTGCCCTAGTAGATGGTCTTCCTTTTACTTAAGTGCCATTACTTTTATGTAGTCCATTTTCATTGCATTTAGTCCCATTTTAGTAATAATGCTTGCACGATTTACCAGGCAAATGCAATCTTTGCCCTGAATGGCACAGTGCAAGAAAAAATGGAAGCTGTTAAGAGGTTGAATGGCAAAAAAGTATTATTGACCTATGCTGGCAGTCATGTGTTTCAATTATTTTCAAGAATCCATTTGTCAAATAAGTGAAGCGATGTGGGACGTCAAGTTCAAGCTGGGGTTAGTGCCTTTCTACATCTGATATGATGTATCTTCTGTAGCCATTTAATTGAATTACCCAATTTACTTTTTCAAGCAACAATGCTCTACCAAGAGCCATGACATTAAACAATTAAATATGAGTTTAAAAGTCTGCATTTTGTGTAGTTCATCATTCCTCTGCAGCAGAAAGTGAGCCCAAGGGCCTGAAGATTTCTGATTCTGGTGTAGTAAAAGCTTACATTCCAGGGGAACAACCTCACTATCCCATGTGGAAACATTTAAAAAATAACAACACTTCATTATTCTTATTTCTTTCAGCAGAACAGTGATGTAAACATTGAGAATTTAACTGTGATTACTCAATAATTTCTTGAGATTCTGTTTGGAAAAGCAAAAAGCAAACTGCGCTGGGATAGCTGTAACTAATGCTCAATGAGTTTGATCAATAATGCTTTTTTTATTTGAAGTAGCTGGCTTTTGTGAATACAAAAGAGAAGTCCTAATGAAGTAAAGATATCAGACTTTCAAAAAATTATGAAGGGAAAATGCAGTTAAGAAATACTTATATTTACAAATCACTAAAACATTTTGGGCCATTATCACCTACAAAAATTCTTGAAACTTTTACAGAAAAACAAGTTAATCAACCATAATTCTTCTATTTGTAGAGAGGAAGGAAGGATTGCATGGAGGTAAAGAGAGAGAGAGAAAGGGAGAAAAAATTCAAATCAAATGTATGCTGACTTTAAATGAGATCAGTGTTGTAGAAATATTTTAAATTTTAATTTATATTTACTTGGGTATTAATTCTATGATAAGTTTTTAGAGCATTTATTTTAAGTTGTTTTCTTTTGTTGCTAACCTAGACATACAGATATGTTTTTGATCTGAGGAGAATAATTACTGTAACTCAGAGAACAGAAGCAACTTATATTTTTTTCAATTAACATTCAACAATTAAATTTTAATATGGTCAGGGAATTGTTCAGATCCTTTTGTATAGGGATACTGCACCTTTAATTATCTGCCCTCTGGTGCCAAGCCTTTTCTTTGAGTGCTTCCATAAAAGCTTATTGCAGCTAGTTATTGAGCAAATTAGTACTTGAGTTTTGGTGAAAAATGTCTTTATTAGTCCTAAAACCGGAGTCACTGTGCATTCCCAGAAGGCGTGATTTTGTTTGATGAATAAATCTAGTAATTATCCTGCTGTTAGGGCTGTACCGCAAATGTCATAAGCAGATAAACAGAGGGAGTAAGCCTTCCGTAAATTCTCTAATTATCTATGTTGGACTACTTATCGCCTGCAGATGATTTATGAGCGTATTGATATATCCTTAAGTATGTTCATTTGAGTTCACAGATGCAAATAATTAAGGCACTAGTCATTTGCAAAGGAGGCTTCAGGTCAGGGTCATTTCATTATAAAACTTCAGCCTGGCTTATACTATAAAACAAGATATAAGTATAATCTACTTGACCAGGATATTTCCTAAGAGACTTTTCTTTCCTTTATCTTTTTCTATAGATTTTATTATTCTTGCCCATTATTTTCATTAAATAAGACTCTTTCAACTTCTTTGTGTAATCTATTTTTTATTTTTAAAAATATTAGTTGTCCAGTTTTTAATTTAAACTGCTTGGTAAAATGATCACTAGGAAATACCAGAAATTCTTTAAGACATTTAAAATGGCATTTTAAAATTTCTAAAACATATTCTTGGAACTCAGGTGCTTTATCTTTTTTCTTCTTAGACTACTTCATTTGAGGTAACTGATGACTTTCTTAAACAGAATATTTTACAAAATGTTTCATTTTTATATTTATTTTGTAATTGACTAAGAAATCAAAATGTATTAATGCTTTCAAAATAATATGCTATCCTTTAAAAATGAAAGCTAATATACCAGTATATGATTGAAAACAAGAGTTACTTTGAAAAATTGAATATGAGCATTTAATAAAAGTATTTTATAAAAATTCTCTAACCTTCAATTATAAGCAGTTTAAGAAGATGAATGGTCCTAAAATATGTATCTTGGTACTTTTTCAGCTGTGGTGTTTGGGAGAAAACATACCAATTAAAGGAGGATATAGACACTGTAGTATATTTTACAAATTGCACAAAAAATTAAGCAAGCAGAGGCTCTGTGTAAGAGACAAATCTGTTTCTGACCAAATCCTTATTAAGGTGAAGTCTAGCTACATGATTCTTGAAAAGGAATACTGATAGTGTTCTCAAGAGGTTTGTTTCACTTTTGGGTCAATGTGTTTCCCAAGGTTTGATAAGGGCAAATTAATTGTAAATTAAGGCACGCGCGTGTGTGTATACATACACACATGTGTAAACATACATATACACACACACATATGTGTAAACAAAACAGGATCAATCCAATAGTCTCAAATTAAGAGGTACAGTGGCTCAAAGCCCTAGAATAAATCCACTCTACATGGAGCCCTTTATGAAATTGATCTGCCTCTTGATATTAAAGGCAAATTCTTGGTAGAATTGTTACCAGATTAAACACAAAGCAGAACAAAAATGAGCCAGGGTTGGGAGGGCACAGGCTCAATTGCTGAAAGTGTTACTTGGGATTTGTGAATGAATAGAAACCATTCAAATTAATTTATTTTTATTATTATACCAGAATTTCATAAATAAAGGGGCATTTGTCTTTAATGTATCAAGGTGGTATTTCATGAAGGCTCATAACACGGGGATTTTTCCTCTGAGGTGCCCTTTTTGCATTTTTTTTTCCATTCCCCTTACATATCTCCAGATATCTCCCACGTCCTATTTCACTCCGCTCTACACAGATGGCATGTAATAGAGATCACATTCAGGTGCTTGGGATTCAATGTATCAGATTTGATATTCCTTCTGTTTCATCATACACTAAAGCATTTGAATATTATAAAGTCTATTAAAAAGAAAAATTCAGTCAGCCTTTATTTTAGCTTGTCAACAAAGATACTCTGAATGCCAATCCACTTCCGGAAATTATCTTATCATTAATTCAGAATTGCAAAAATACAGCTTATCATACAAATAGTTTATCAGTAGTAAGTCATAAAAACTAAGTCTTAGAATAAGAGCCTGCAAAAATAATCACTTTTCACATTTCTAGCAGTCCTATGTAAAACTTGACATTTCTATAACTTTGAAAATGACTTCTTGGCAAATTGTTTTGCAGATTTCCCTAAATGAGGTAAATATGCCCTTAACAATAGTTTGATATTATCGGAAAAAGCATACTTTTTCATAAATAGAATACAGATTTATAAACTAGGTCCCAAAAGTCAGTACTTTAACGAGTAGACTTTTTTTTACTCAAAGTGTTATTTCAGCATATATGAAAATATATTCCTAGAAAAAAATACTTAGAAACAATTTAAAATTTCATGTTTTTTTTTTCAGGCAGATTAAGTGATTTATCCAAGATCATGTAGCTAGAAAAAAATTAGAATGTAGATCTCTGACTTCCAGTCCACTTTCCTGTACAGCATTGAGTTTAGTGTACTTCCATTCTTTAGATCTCAATAAACATACTTTCTACTCAGACCCATCATTCTCTTCACATTTATTAAATAACTCTGGGAATTGTATAAATATTCTTATCTTATTAAGAGTTACCATTTCCAGAGCATTTTGGTATTTATTGATTCCAAATACTCCACCAAAGTAGTAAGAATAGACTTTCCCTCAATTATACAAACAATTTTTTTCTATTTTATGTTTCAAAATATGAGCATGAAACACAGTAAAAAGAGATCAACAAATGTGGGTTAAGCAAATTTTTGCATTAGTTAAACAAACACACACACACAATTTTGCTTTAACAAATGCACTCATTTTTTTCATGGCTACTTTCTTTTATAGACTCTCGTTCTTATATATGCTACCGTAAGCAGAATGTCCAGGACATGGCTGACATATTACAGTAAAGAAGGAAAATGAAGCTACTATTTAAAAATTATTTTCTTCTGAGTCAAAGTATATTTTATGTTATATGCTTACATACATGCAAGTGTGTTATATACCTGTTATATACCCAATACATATGTATATGTTTATATTCACACACACACACACACACACTGGAACACTTTTTCATTTAATGTTGGTGCTTGAAACTGAGAATGCAGACAGAAACAGGTAAACAGCACTCTTTCTATGCAGCATTTAATCACTGTCAACAGCACGTTTTTGTGAGTAGTAAATTTACTTACAAATTAAGCACAGTGAAGAAAAAGAATATTATGCTGGAATGTGAATAACAATATATCACCTGACTGGTTGTCATGCATAAAACAGAATCAGGAGATTCTATTGGCCCTGTGATAGGACTATTAACTGACCTACAAGAATAAAAGCACAAACGTAGACATCTAATTCCTTTGCTCCTTGCCCAAGTGAACATTTTTCAAAAGAGCTAACCAGTTAGAATCATTGATTTTCCACTCTGCTATTCTAATATTCTCACCAAGATACTAGCTTATTTCTATTAACATGAGTCCATTAAATCTTATCATCTAACAAAGAGGTAACATGCTTGGTAAAGAAGTAAATAGAAGTTCAGGAATACCACAAATCATAACTTGCCATTTCTGTAGTTATCTAATTTGTTATGTCTGACAAAATGATCTTAGAACTTTCATGTTAGATATAGAATATTTTTCTGAACCTATTTTGTTTCTTTCCCTACCACTGAAGACTTTTCTTTCCTTTTCCTATCAGTGGACATTTTACATAATCTAGCTGAACAGTTGTTTGTGTGTGTTTTATTTGTTTGAAATAAAATTATTACCTTTAAATTTGTGTTTGATGATTCAAAAAAATGAAAACAAAAGCAAAACCCCAATCCAGCTCATCAGAACTTGGGGACTTGTGCTTCCTGTTTATATCTCCTCTGTGGTTGTAGAGTTTTAATTTCCTACCACACTATTGATTGAAAAATCATACAATGTGGTACATTTACATACTAAAGAAAATGTGTTGATTGGTTTACAAAGTTGAATCTTTCAAACTGTTAGGCACATTCTTCACACTCTCTCTAGTTCTTAGTAATTTGTTTTTTGTTAGTGTTTTGTTTCATTTGCTTCTGCTTCTTCCTCCAGAACTATGAAAAGTAAGAAGTGCCAAAATTTAGAAGGAGTTAAAAATTGAATAAACTATGAATAGATTTTATTCGTTTTAGATGACACATCTTTGCTTACTTAACAATGGGAAAAACAGGTATTTTTTTTTTAAAGCTTGCCAGTGTTTGTAATCTCTTACCCTTAAAAATAGCCATTTAGCGTCAAATGAAACATCAATAATAAATATTTGAATTGGCCAATAGATGAGATGTGTTTTGGATTTTCGCAAGTTGAATTATTTCAACTCATGTACTTTGGATTCTGTGGGTTGGCCTTATCCTGTGTGTATGTGCTGTTTTCAGCTTAACCAGAGGAAGCATTGACATCCATGAATAGCCTGTTTCCATGTCCCTCTGTGTAAGCTACACTAATCAAAGAAATTCACTTACCCACCAAAAACTACAGCTAAAAGATGTTAAGAATATGTTGTCCAAGTGATAATTTCAGTGGAAAATCTGTGAAAATCATGTACGATTTCTTCTGATATGTTGCACAAAATTTGAAGGGCAAGTAGGTCTTAAAAAACAGATAACATTTAGAGACATTACAGACATGTCTTTCTCTCCACCTTTTAATCAAAATTATTCTCATTTTTTGGCCAATAGTCACCAATCTCCAGTTTCATGGAGGAATATTGTTAAGTAGGATATTATAATTTGTCATTTAATGTAATGGCATAAAAATCAGAATAGGGAGTCCAGAAATAAACCCACACATATATAGGTAACTGATTTTTAAGGCGTGCTAAGAATGTATAAGAAGACAGGAATAGCCTTTAACAAATGATTCTGGGAAAACTGGATATCCACTTGGAAATGAATGAAATAAAATTAGACCATTATCTTATACCATACACAAAAATCAACTCAAAAGTGGATTAGAGATTTACACGTAAAACATAAAACTGTAAAATGTCTAGAAGAAAACATAGGGGAAAACATTATGGCATTGGTCTTTGTCATGATTTCTTAGGTACAACTCCAAGCAACGAAAACAAAAATAGACAAGTTAAATTAGCCGGGTGTGGTGACAGTCACCTGTAGTCCCAGCTACTCGGGAGGCTGAGGCAGGAGAATGGCGTGAATGAACCTGGGAGGTGGAATTTGCAGTGAGCCGAGATCGTGCCACTGTACTCCAGCCTGGGCAACAGAGCGAGACTCCTTCTCGGAAAAAAAAAAAAAAATAGACAAGTGAAACCACATCAAACTAAAAACTTCTCAAAAAAAAAAAAAAACCGACAGACAAAAAGACAACCTACAATGAATATTTACAAACTATATATCTAATAAAAGGTTAGTTTCCAAAATATGTAAGAAATAGCAATAACTCAATAGAAAAAAAAAAACAATTAAAAATGGACAAAGGACTTGAATGACATTTCTCCAAAACAGACATACAAATGGCCAGCAGGCATATGAAAAGATGCTAAACATCAATAATCTGATAATCAGAGAAATGCAAATCAAAACCACAGAGAGCTCTCACCTCACACCTGTAAGGATGGCCACTATTAAAAAAAAGAAAAGAAAAGAAAAGAAAAGAACAGCTATTGGCAGGAATGCAGAGAAATTGGAAACTTCATGTACTGCTGGTGGGAATGTAAAACGGTGTAGCCACTATGGAAAACAATTATGGAGGTTCTTCGAAAAATTAAAAATAGAACTATCATATGATCTGGCAATCCTACTTCTGGTTATTTATTCAAAAGAATTAAAATCAGGATCTCAAAGAGCTAATTGCACTTCTGTGTTCATTGTAGCATTATTTACAATAGCCAAGATCTGGAAACAACCTAAATTCCCACCAAAAGAAAAATAAAGACAATGTGGCATATGCTTACAGTGGAATATTATTCAGCTTCAAAAAAGAAGGAAATCCGGCAATATGTGACAATAGGGATGAATCTGGAGGATATTATGCTAAGTGAAATAAACGTTACTGAAGGATGCATGCTACATGACTATACATATGAGGTATCCAAAATAGTCAAATACAGAAACAGAGAGTAGAATACTGGTTGTCAGCGGCTTGAGGGGATAGGGAAAATGGAGATTTGCTATTCACTGTGTATAAAGTTTCAGTTTTGCAAGATGAAAAAGTTCTAGAGATCTGCTGCATAACACTGTGCCTATGGTTAACAATACGGTATTGTGCACTTGAAAATGTGTTAGCATGCTAGACCCCATGTGAAATATTTCTACCATAATACAAAAATAATTAAAAATTTTTCTTCTGCATGAAGTAATAAATAAAGTAACTTGGCACAAACCATTTTGGTGAATTGTACCATGGAAGATTATGTATTAAATTCCAGCTAAAATAGAAGTAAAAGAGGGCAAATAATTTTGATCGGCATAGATAGAGGCTATATGTACCTGGGAAAGCATGTTAATGACGTTTACTGGTGCCCTTTTCTACTAGAGATCTGTACACAGAGGGTAAAATATTCTGAAACTGAGAAGTCTTGACTGTTGATATTCACTCCCTTGAAGACATTTTAAATAAGCACCTTCTGTTTAAAACATCTTTTATTTCATATATTATTTCACAGGATCTTGAAGTATACATAAATGGCAGATTGGTGAAAATAACTAAATAGACTGACTTATTAATGAAAGTACAATTTTCATCATAGGAAAGTAATTTTTAAACTTTCTAACTATAGTCAGAAATTTGACATAATTTTAGATTTATACTATTATAAATGGTATGGCACACATTGCATTATTGTACATGTATTCCTGATCTGTTACTTTATTTTTTGTTGATTTTTTTCATAAATAAGTTATAAATATTTATAATCCAATACAAAATACTCTAATATGATATTTTAAAGATGTAAATCTAAGTGTAATTGCAGTCAGGTCTGAACTTCTTTCTAAATAGACTAGCAACTTCTCTTTGTGAAACACAGGGACTGCTTGTTATTTTTATTATCAGATACTACCTGCAACTCCATCACTAAAGAATCACTTTCTAAGTTAAAATACTGCTCCCTATAGGTGTCTCATTAAATTATAATCAATCGGTGTTCTGTTAGTAAAAGCCAATTAATATGGTTTGGCTGTGTCCCCACCCAAAATCTCATCTTCAATTATAATCCCCATAATCACCAAATGTCAAGGGTGGGACCAAAGGTGGAGGTAATAGGATCATGGAGTGGTTTCCCTCATACTGTTCTGGTGATGTTGAGTGAGTCTTATGAGATCCGATGGGTTTATAAGCATCTGCATTTCCTCTCCTTACACTTCACCTTCTTGCCGCCCTGTGAAGGTGCCTTTCTTCCCTTTCGTCCTCTGCCATGATTTTAAGTTTCCTGAGGCTTTCCCAGCTGTGTGGAACTGTCAGTCAATTAAACCTGTTATCTTTATAAATGACCCAGTCTTGGCTATTTCTTCATAGCATCACGAGAATGGACTAACACAGTAAATTGGTACCGGGAGTGGGGTGCTGTTGTAAAGATACCCGAAAATACGGAAGTGACTTTAGAACTGGGTAATGGGAAGACGTTGGGACAGTTTGGAGGACTCTGAAGAAGACAAGAATGATGTGGGAAAGTTTGGAACTTCCTAGAGACTTTTTGAATGGCTTTGACAATAATGCTGATAATATGGGCAATGAAGTCCAGGCTGAGGTAGTCTTAGATGGAGATGAGGAACTTCTTGGGAACTAGAATAAACATCACTCTTGCTATGCTTTAGCAAAGAGACTGGCAGCATTTTGCCCCTGTCCTAGAGATCTGTGGAACTTTGAACTTGAGAGAGATGATTTAGGGTATCTGGTGGAAGAAATTTCAAAGTGGCAAAGGGTTCAAGAGGAAGCAGAACATAAAAGTTTGTAAAACTTGCAGCCTGTCAGTGGAATAGAAAAGAAAAACCAATTTTCTGAAGAGAAATTCAAGCTGGCTGCAGAAATTTGCATAAATAGCGAGGAACCAAATGTTAATCACTAAGACAATGGGGAAAATGTCTCCAGGACATGTCAGAGACCTTCACAGCAGTTCCTCCCATCACAGGCCCAGAGGCCTAGGAGGGAAAAATGGTTTCCTAGGCCAGGGCCAGGGCCCTCCTGCTGTGTGCAGCCTAGGGACTTGGTGCCCTGTGTCCCAGCTGCTTCACCTCCAGTCATGGCTAAAAGGCACCAAGGTACAGCTTGGGCCATTGCTTTAGAGGGTGAAAGCCCCAAATTCCACATGGTGTTGAGTTTGTGGTTGCACAGAAGCCAAGAATTGAAGTTTGGGAACCTGTGTCTAGATTTCAGAGGATGTATGGAAATGCCTGGATGTCCAGATCGAAGTTTGCTGCAGGGGTGGAGCCATCATCGAGAACCTCTGCTAGCACAGTGCAGAAGGGAAATGTGGGGTTGGACACCCCCCCTCCCCCCCCACACACACAGAATCCTCACTGGGGCACTGTGTAATGAAGCTGTGAGAAGAGGGCTACCATCCTTCAGACCCGAGAATGGTAGATCTACCTACAGCTTGCACCGTGCACCTGGAAAAGCCACAGGCACTCAATGCCAGCTCATGAAAGCAGCTAGGTGGGGGTCTGTACCGTGAAAAGCCATAGGGACAGAGTGACCCAAGGCTGTGGGAGCCCACCTCTTGCATCAGCATGTTGTGGATGTGAGACAAGGAGTCAAAGGAGATCATTTTGGAACTTTAAGTTTTAATGACTGCCTTATTGGATTTCAAACTTGCATGGGGCCTGTAGCCTCTTTATGTAGGCCAATTTCTCTCACTTGTAATGGGTGTAGTTACCCAACACTTCTACCCCCATTGTATCAAGGAAGCAACTAACTTGCTTTTAATGTTACAGGTTCAGAGGCAGAAGAGTCTTGCCTTGTCTCAGATGAGACATTGGGCTGTGGACTTTTGAGTTAATGCTGGAAAGAGTTAAGACTTTGGGAGACTGTTGGAAAGGCACGAGTGTGTTTTGAAATGTGAGGACATGAGATTTGGGAGGGGCTGGAGTGGAATGATATGGTTTGGCTGTGTCCCTGCACAAAAATCTCATCTTGAATTATAATCTCCATAATCCCCATGGGTCAAGGGTGGGACCAAGGGTGGAGGTAATTGCATCATGGGGGCAGTTTCTCCCACACTATTCTCGTGGGATAGTGAGTGAGCTCTCATGAGATCTGATGGATTTATAAGTGTCTGGCATTTATTTCCCCTGCTCGCACTTCCTCTTCCTATCACCCTGTAAAGAAGGTGCCTTTCTTCCCCTTCACCTTGTGTCATGATTGTAAGTTTCCTGAGGCCCTTCCAGTAATGTGGAACTGTGAGTCAATTAAAACTCTTTTCTTTATAAATTACCCACTTTTTGGTATTTCTTCATAGCAGTGTGAGAACAGACTAATACATCAATTTATTGAGTTTTTTTTTTAAGTTGACAAGAGGTATAAATCAAAGCACTGAGGAAATAGATATTTTATAGAGTAGAGAGGACAATTTCAATTTCTAGAAAAAACTGAAAGTGGTTAATGAAAAAATTCGTCAACATCTTTAGGGGTTTTAACGTAATCAGAAAACAATGAGAAGTCACTGACATATATTAAGGAATGAAAAAAATATGTGATTGCTTTTGCATTTAAGGAGGACTTAAACTACCCCCATTTAGTTAAATTAGGATTCGAAGACTGGCTGTGGGCAAACCTGATGAGCCATGACCAGCGGGCCAAGGGGTTTACTGCACATCCTTTATCCTGCTAACTGGCCCACTATATCCACTGGGCATTTGCATTGATTTATATGAGTTTGATTTATCTTTATTTGGTTGATTGTTTTCCTGAAGGAAAAAAAAAGAATTCTGGTGAGAAATGAATGAGAGAAGAGATGGGAAAAGATAGGGAACGGACAGAAGTGAACAGAGTCTGTTTCTCTTGAGCCCGTTTCTAGGTATGGACATAGAAGTCACTTGACTTTATTGAGCTTTGGTCCAAATGAGGATAACGTGAACATTCTATAATTACTTAAAAGGGAAAATTCTGGAAATGAGTCCAGAAATTAGAGTTTTCATATAGGTAAAATAAGCAGGTCAACAACAACCAAAAAAATTTAATCTATTTCTATCTTGTTGAGGTTTACTTCTATTTGTCAGAGATAAATATCTAAAGAGATGCAAAGAAGGTATTATTATCTGCTTTCATGGTAATCATTTTCTAATAGGCATCAAGGAAAGTAAATGCAAATGTCACCAAACCCCACAGGTCTAAACAGGAATATAGACTACTTTGCATGTTTTATCATATATTAGTGTTTAATTTAAGGATAGACATTTTCTTAGAGGTGCCTTTCTTTCCTTCATTCTTCACGGAGATGCTGTGCACTGGATTCCTCATGCTTCACTGACTTAGAAATGCTTTGTACATTATTTTTTCCTGTGTCTTCAGGCCTTCTTCTCCTCCTTCATTTAAGTCTCCAACAGTTTCTATTAAAAAAAAAGACAACTTTACAAATCACAGTTTCTTGCCCCTCCCCCTCCCATCAAATGACTACTATTCAAAGTCATCCTTGATTGAAAAATTTGTGTATATTCTCTCATTTTCATTTCCCATCACCAAATGACATTTAGTATTCTATTAGGCTTATGCTACTACTACTCTTTTGAAAATACTTTCCTGAAATACACATATCTCCAATCAGCAATAGCTTTTGGATCTTACCTGCCCTGACTTCTCTGTGCTCTTCACCACTTTGCAATACTTGGGATTCTCACTTTCTTTGACTTTCAGTCGTCATTTTCTCTTGCTTCTCTATTAATCTGGATATCCTTTCCAAGTCTTCTTTGCTGGCTCCTTCTTTTCCATGGAGTGTTTAAATACAGATAATTTCTAGATTTTCATCTTATTGTGCATAATCTCCCTGCAGCATCTCATCCACTGGCGGATATCAAGTACCATCCACTTACTACAGATGCCATATGATGCTCTTATATTGACCTCTCTCCTGAATGTATTATCAGTATTAATACCAAGATAGGTGCATAACTTGCATTTGAAAGCAAAATTGGTATTATCTAACAAAATTAAATCTTCATATTGCATTCTCTGTCTCCAAGATAGAAACAGTGGAATCAACCTTGGCTAATGATTCTCCTTCACATCCTATATTTAATAATTGCCAAATTCTATTACTTCTATCACAGAAATGTTCACAATATCTGATTTTTCCTCTCATTTATTGTAGATGTCCTTAGCCTCATTCAAGCATTCCATGTAGAGATACTACTTGTCTGGGATGGAGGATCTTGCATTTGAATTAAGGAGACATAACTACTAATGAGTAACAATGTGTGTCAAGGTAAGCACAAGGAACTTTGGAAGGCTAGATGAGGACATTCATCCAATATGCCTTTCTTCCCTGATCTCAGCTATTGCAATAGCCTCCTCACTTCTCTCCTGGTCAGCAAAATTTCCTCCTCATCCATGCTCCAACCTTCTTTCATATTGCATCCAGAGTATTCTTCCACAGAAACTGCATGATTCAGCTTCACTTATTAAAAATCTCTTTGGGGTTCCCATTGCCTAAGCAGGAATTTATAATCTGGGTTTTATATTTCTATGAAATCCCATGAGAATGAATAAAAAATTGTGGATATACACATGTGTATTTTTGGGACAAGGTCAACACATGCTGAACCGCCAAAATTTAAACACCATCAACCAACAATATAAAACACAAGCTCCTGTAGTCTATACATTCAATTGTATGTTTTACTCATATTTTACTTATCCAGCTCCTTTTCTTTCTTCTCCCCATTAAATCAATCCTATTCCCAGGTACATCAGACATTTCCCAGATACTCTTGATGTTTTAATGCTTTTCTGATTTTGTACATGCTGTTACATAACTTAGAAGGGAATTGTCTATCAATCACCATAACATGTTTCTATGGATTGAAGACTAATTAGAGCGTTATAATAAGAAGCCCCAGGAGTGTTTGCCACTAGAACATCTGTGTTTTACAATATTTTTGTCCAATTTTGATAAGCTGTAGTTACCAAATGATACAATTTAATCCACATATGATATAATTTAATCCTCTACAACTGTCAGATAGTTCTCATTGACCTGTTTTCTGATAAGGGACTAGCACATCTCAGTTGCTTAAAAAAATTTAGTGCTTAGTATATTGCCTGATGCATGAAAGTCACTCAATACAAGTTAGTTGAATGAATTAATAAATGCAAAAGAAATGCAGAGGCTATGTCTTGGGCAAGACCATGTTTCTGACATTAATTCTGGTGAGAGGAGGTAAAAAGTAAAGCATGGGCAATTTTAGCAATAAATGATGTATTTGAAATAAATAAATAAATTCTTAAGAGTATAAATATGAGGCCCAGCTTGATTCAAGCATGTATTAGGAACTTCTGAGAAAATAAATGCTAACCCTCAATAAAATGTTGGAGGGAGATAATTACTCACTGGTTGGATTCTGTGCCATTTATTTTTCTCATCTGCCAGTCCCTAATATATTTTAGTAAAGGTACTATACACTAAGTGCTAAAGAAAATAATTTTTTGAGACTTAATCCTAAATGTTTTGAAAGCCAATAAAGAAGATAATGTAAGAGTACAGGAGTAAGGGTTATAGCTCAGAGTAAAGCCATGGAGATAATGAGAACAACACAGTGCCTAGACATTTACAGGGAAAACTCACTTAGATCCAGTGGTGGCTGAATGTGAAAACTGATCAAAAGACAAAGTAAAGATGATAACCAGATGGAAGTCAGCTGTGCTGCCTGTGGTATTCAGAACGATGAAGAAAGTGTGTTTGTGTGGTGGGGAAAGGTAAGGAGTAGCATAATGGAATCTTTACTGGACCCTATGAAGGGCTCAATTTAAAATACTATATAAGCAAACAAGTTGATTTAGAGTAACTTTGTTTTAAAGTCAATATAAAATAAGCTATAAGATACGGGCACATCAATAAATGCAAGAATGATTAATTAAAAGGATAATGTGGTAGTCATTGTATATGTATCATTTACTGAGTCCTTATTTATGTGCTAGGCATGGTACTGAAAGTCATCTCTTTTACTTTCCCAACAACCCTATGAGGAAGGTATTTTTATTATCTCAGTATTACAAGTAAGGAAACTGAGGCTTAGAGACATTAAGAAACTTGCCCAAAGTCACATAGCTGAAATGAAGCAGAGCAGGAACATGGATATGGGAACTTTTATTCAGCCTTCCAGGTTTTCAATTAATACCATTATATTCTTCCTTCTTACGCTATTGAATAAACAATTCTAGATTTACTTGTATGTGTTTTTAAGGTCTTAATAACATTTTAGTAATGGATTTAATGTTGAGAGTTTATTAAAGATTGTGTCCAATAGTTCTGACAGACAGTATGAAAAAGTATCTGCTCTCTTGCATTGCTGAGAGTTTGTTCTCCACTGCTATGTTTTCATTTGAATAGTTTTTCCTTATAAACACAGTTTAAGTACAGCACTGCATAGTCTATCTTAATATTTGAACTGCTTTTTAAAGCTACTTTAATGGATATTCTCCCTAATTATTTTTCTTTTTATCTCAATATTTATAATTCTATAAATCTAACCTTTTTACAATCGCATTTTGATTTGTGCAATCTATCTGCATATCTGAGTTCACTCTCATTCCAAAGTTTCTTTAGGACTAATTGTTGGGTGTGTGTGTGTGTGTGTGTGTGTGTGTGTGTGTGTGTGTGTATGTTTGGAGTTAATAAGCTTAGATACTAGGGGGGAAAACACTGGAAAGATTATACCACAGATAATTAATAAAAATCAATTAGTTTGTTAATGAGTACTCTGTCAGTACCCAAGGTGCTGGAAACCAGCTGGGGGAAGGAAATCAGGATCCCTGAATAGGACATTTAGAATGCTTGAGTCCTGCTGAGAATTTGAGAGGAAATAACTATAAGAAGCACTACTTGGGTTAAAACTGGCTAAATTTCCTCTTGAGGTTACAATTCCTCCAGCTAATAAATCTAGTAAAAAAGTGATTCACCTTTAGTGTATGCCATAAAGCATTTTCTGAGGCCTTAAGTACATTGCTCACTGCCCTGTATTAAAAACAAACCCATAGTTGTAAATGTCAATGACTAAGAATATTATAGCCCTTGCATCTTTCTTATGTTAGTAGAAAAGCTGGAAGCACCCATTACCTCTTCTATGACTTTTTACATTGTATTTATGTAAATGGCAAAAGTCAAACATGAGCTGACAGGGAAATACAAAATCTGTCTTCCAATGGTCTTTGGACGAAAAAGCAGAAAATTCCAGTGATAGCAACTGACTTTCGTCAAAAGTTTTTTTCAGAACAACTCATTCTTTCTATTGTTAATTATATCTGTGTTAAGGTTATACTTTCTCTTCCTATGTAATTATGAATTATTTATGGAAGTAATGCAGAAGAGGGGATTTGCATATAAATAAATTAAATAAATTTAGCTTACCATAGGGTGACCACTTAAAACTATAATTTCTGTTTCATGTATCCTCTTCTAAGAATTGAGGAAGAAAAGCCAAATATATTCTAGTAGATTCATAGCTTTCATATAAATTTGTATATACAGTTTTATTGTAAATATCTTTCACAAGTATCCTATAATTGTCATAAATGTCAATATGACTGCTAAAAAGCCTCCCTTTTGGATAAAGAATAGAGGCTCAAAGATGTTTATAATTTTGGTTACCTTTTTATAACAGAAGTGTTCAATAGTCTATGAAGTGAATTAATAATATGGTATAAGATGTATGAATTTTCTATTGAAAAGTTGTACCTAATAACTCCCTCTCAGTATGAGGTCATAGGGGTAGAAGATCATTGATTTAACTTACTCAACTCTAACTTTCATGGATAACATATTCCTTTAATTACCTGCAAAATGTCTGGGTAGTGAAACAGAGCTCATACATTAGTAGGAGAGAAAATACACTGAATACAAATAAACGATTCTTTAAGCATGTCTATTTTTAGTCAACTAAATAAGTTAAGGCTTTTTTGCCCCTCACATATATGTTACTACAGTTCCTTTTATAATATGCACAACTATGTACTAAAAACTGCATTAGTACAATCAGAAAAAGTGGTATCTATACCAGTTTAAGCAAATTAGATTATGGTTTCCTTTTTAGCACTCTCTTAATTTTGAGATATTTCCTCTAGTACATTTTTAATTACAAGGCAATAGTAGTAGTCTCAATTCCCCGACCTTACAATTCTTTTAAAGCATGAGATTTTTCAAATGTTCTGGCTTCCAGGTACATATAAAATGCAATTATGCTGTCTTTCAAAATATTTTGAAAAATGAAGAATGCATCTTATATTTATTTTAGAAATATAGCTATGTTCACACACACAAATGAGGAAGTCATCTGTGAATAGGTAAATTATTGGAGCACATATATTGTTAGATTTATAATATCCCATTTAACTATTGCAATATCCCATCAAGAAATTGAATATTACTTAATGAACACTGTAGTCCCACCTTATTTGCCAGGAATATGTTCCAAGGCCCCCAGTGGATGCCTGAAATTGTAGATAATATCAAGCCCTATATATGCTACATTTTTTCCATCTGATAAGTGACTAATGGATGGGTAGCATGAACAGTGTAGGTATGCTAGACAAAGAGATGAGTCACTTCCTGGATGGGATGAGCAGGAGGGCATCAGGTTTCATATGGCTACTTAGAATGGCACACCATTTAAAATTTATGAATTTTTATATCTGAAATATTTCATTTAATATTTTCAGATCGCAGTTGACTTCAGGTAACTGAAACCACAGAAAGTGAAACTGAAGATAAGGGAAGAGGACTACAGTAGCTGTGTGACTTTTTCACAAAATTAATCATTATAATCAAAGAACAAAATACTGAAGTAGTCAAGTATGTTTGAATCTTAGGGTTCCGGACCATTTTCCTTTCTCAGTTCTCTATCTTAGAGTGTAACAGTACATATAGACTGAAAACGACATAAATACAATAAAAAGAACAAGATATAAAAAGTCTTTACTAATTGATTAAAAAGAAAAGGGTAAAGACCACGTGGAAATCAAGTTATATTTATGAGTTCTGAGAATGACAACATGTTCAGAAGGAAATAGTTTTAATTCTATGAATTTTAAGTTTCTATTTATAGTTTTTGAATGTAACTCTTTGAATATTGTCCTTAGTTTTGTTTTCTTGTTGTTTTATTTTATTTTTAATTGACACATCAGAATTGTACATAGTCATGGGGTACACTATGATGCTTTGATATAGGTATACAAAGTAGATGAAGAAGACACAAGTAAATGGAAATATATTCCACATTCATGGATTGTTTTTCAAACGCTAATTGTATTTATTTTAGAAATGTAGAAATAGTCACAAACAGAAATTAGTATTTGATAAGTGCTGAGTCTCTGTATTAAATTAGCTCACCTGACTATGTGAATCATTTAATGTTTGATTTAGTTGATATGACTGGTCAATATTAATATTATAAATATTATATACCATTCTCATATCATGCTAACATAAGAAACAATAAAATTTTAAAAGAAAAATATTGTTTGATAGATTGTAAAATGAGAAAGCCAGCTGGCTATTTTGGATAAAAATGAGCAGGTCAGCAAGGTCCTAATGGGTTTACTACAGTTTAGAGTCAGACTCTCAGTTTAACATTTACAGAAATCCAATTTGAAAATTTATTCAATTATTATTAACTTCTTAAGATCTGACTTTAGTTTAGCTGTGAGCACTTGAACTTAAAAGACACTGAATTGTAAACCATGATGTCCATTTATTTATTCACGAAATATGAGTCATTTACATAGGATGCTCCTTCCTTGTGCTCAAAACTACACAGGGAGAATACTGTGTGATGAGCATCAAGTTAAAATAAGTAAAATGAGATTTTGAATTGTTATCAAACTAGCTGAACTGGACAAGATATCATTCTGTAGTCTAAAGATAATTTTACCTATACACCCAATATTGGCTGAATTTCTAGAGCCCATTTCAAATACAGTGGATCAGGATTACCAGGGATGGGACCAAAAATCTTTTAACAGTGTCTCTGATTATTCTTTCCATGACATAAATAATAAGCTTTGAAAACACTGGCATGATGAATCAGCTCTTCTCCTTGATTCTTCTTTTCAAATATAGTTCACACAGATTCTGCCTTCTGTTAACAGGTTGCTAAGGTTAAAATTTTATTTTAATGATAGTTCATCACTGAGAATATTTTTAGTGCCTATGATTTGTCTGAGAAATCAGTATAGTTTTTGATTTATAGAAACTCAGGAAGTACCATAGTGTCCATAGTACCACATCTATAAACCCTCTACTGAGAGGTTATTTTGCAGATGATTGTTCTTGTCTATTAATGCCAGCACTTTGAAAGGCTGAGGCGGGTGGATCACCTGAGGTTGGGAGTTTGAGACCAGCCTGACCAACATGGAGAAACCCCATTTGTACTAAAAATACAAAATTAGCCAGGCGTGGTGGCGCTTGCCTGTAATGCCAGCTACTCAGGAGGCTGGGGCAGAAGAATCTCTTGAATCCAGGAGGTGGAGGTTGCGGTGAGCCAAGATCACCATTGCATTCCAGCCTGGGCAACAAGAGCAAAACTCCATTTCAAAAACAAAACAAAAACAAACAAACAAACAAAAAACTACTCCAATTTCAATGGTAAATTTTGTCTGACCTATCCCTAAGTACAGGCTATATGTACACTATAGTCTACAATTAGTAAACTGTGTATCCACAGTACTATTCACTAGATAAATAATGACACTGAATGTTTTAAAATTCATAATGATTCAGATTTTAAACAAGAAATAAGGGATATGCATAAAAATATTAAAATACTATAAGATATTTTATTTTTTATAAAAATTTTTAAAGTTCAGACCAAGTTTTTACCAAGTGTGTCTGTGTCAGACTTGGGATAGTGGAGAAGAATCTTGTGTTAATTCTATTTTTTTTCTTTCTTGAAATAACAGCTGAGAGATTGTAGACCTGTAATAGCAACAAAAGGGATATGAGAAATGAAAGGCATGCCTTTAAATCTTCAAAACTTTTTCATTTATTCATTCACCAAAAATGTATTGAGTCTTTATCTCCACTTTGGCAGGTACTGTGATTCTATATAGTCATATAGTCTTCTTTTTAATATTGACATAATCTGACTTATATTTGTGTTTTTAACTTACAGAGAGATCCCCTTAGTATTTGAAGAATACAGGTATGTTTCACCTGGGATGTCTGGCTTGTGGTGAGTCTTCCCAAGTTTGATCAGGATTAATGAGCTGAGACTTTTCATGGAGACATTTACCTTGGGGTCAAAGAGACTGGGGAAGCTCAAGGGCTGTATCCCCTGTGCCAACAGCAAGAACAGCAGCAAGTTTTGCTGAAATTGATTATGAATGTCTCTAGCTACTGGCAAAGCTGAAGTACAGCCTGTCCATATCCATGTGAGGATAGAGTAGGAATTAAAATGAAAGCAAGACATGGCAAAGGTAAAGTGAAAGATTTTGCTATTAGGCTAGTGCTTTGATCATAAAGATTCAAACATATCTATCACGCTACATCTGTGAGAGTGTATTAAAAGGTTAATGAAGTTTTGTACCTTTTTGGACTTATAACTAAATTGTCAGGTCAGCAAATATGAAGAATTTTTGTACTGTAGACTATCCTAGGAAATTCTCTTGGGGGAAAATGAGATGCCTTTACAATTTATTTCAGAACATCAGTATCTTCAAACTGTTCTACACAATTTTGAGGCTGGTTCAAAGGAAGTATGTAGAGCTAATCCTGTTTAAAAAGAAATTGGGAAGGCTTAAGAAAATCCCTTATGTGAAAAATCAGGACAATATAGTAAAATATGATTTATATACAATTTATAGACCTTTGAATCAAACGTTCACCGTTTTAATAATTTCAGGGAGACAACTGCTTCACAGCAGACTGTAGCATAAGGCTCACATTATAAGACCATGCATATAATAGTGATACTGCCATGGGTTAAATGAGCAGAGCTTGAAGTATTATTTTTTTAAAAAATTGAAAGGTTGTGGCAGTAATAAAAAGGTTGAATGGTAATGCCTCTAATTGAACAGTAAGGCCTCTTTCCTATTAAGTCACTCTTTCATCTGTCTTTTTAATTATTTCATTATCATTTTGTACTGCAGTTCACAATGAAATGACCATTTGTGTTTAAGTGAAAGCTAATTATTAGGACTGAATTATTGTGCAGTTTATTGATCCCTATGGTGGATTAAGGGCTTTAAGTTCGTCTAGACAGAATAGTTAGCAAAATGACAAAAGGAAACATATAAGACCCTTGGGAAGAATCCCTATGCTCCATAAGCAATTAATGCCTGCCAGGTAATGGAATTTAAGTTTATACTAAATCCAGCAGAGCTTTGACATTTCAACTGCCTTATAAACACATTAGTCTAATGAATTAAGACTTATGAATTGTGTTTAGACACAAGTAGGAATAGGAAATCCACGATATTTTCAGCCATTCATTGATTGAATGAAAAATAGATCATTTTCTCTCTGAATCTGATGAAAAATGAAATGTGTTCTTCTTTGTGTATATCTCTGCTCATTCTGTTTTCTGTTGATGGATGTGTATTAACAAATTCCATTTCCCAAAAAACACTAATCTCCCTTATGGATGTGAAAAGTATATAGTGATAAGCCAAGACAGCGGAATGAATATATACATATATATATAGTACTGCTGAGTAAGAAGCCAAACAACCCATTAATCTCAATCAGGTGCTAGGCAAATTTAAAAGCAATTTGTCATTATGGCGATGAGCAAGCTGCAGTTTAAGCTAACCGTACAATCCATTGCTGTTATTTGTTAAGAGTATGTCTTTGAGTGGATTTTGAGGGGATCTGGCTCAATCCTTCTGTTACGTGACTTCTTCCCTAAAGTGCTCTGTCTTCAAAGATTTATAGACAACATGCCATGAGTAAGGATTTTTGGAAAAGTTGTTAAAGCTCTTTTTTGTATCAACAAAGATTTCGGCAACAATTCTAAGGAACAATGACAAGTTAATTAGGTACAAAGTAGTGTCATTTGGTGCCAAGTTTTAAGTATTTTTCTTTCTCACCTTCATTTTCAGGCTTCCAATAAAAATCTCTTGTACTGTACCAACCATGGTTATTTATGGGTCAGATAAAAGACAGATATTTCAGTTACATGCAGAAGAAATCTGGTACATTTT
Source organism: Pan troglodytes (assembly GCF_028858775.2). Taxonomy (NCBI): domain Eukaryota; kingdom Metazoa; phylum Chordata; class Mammalia; order Primates; family Hominidae; genus Pan; species Pan troglodytes. The sequence goes on along the minus strand of NC_072402.2, from coordinate 24,123,905 downwards.
ACCTGTATATACTTCTTTGAATTTGAAGTCTTCACCACAAAAATCTTAGAGAACATTTCAAGAACAGCCTTCCTTTTGTCTTAGAACAATAGTGTCAAGGACCATTCAATGAAGAGGCATCCATACCAGATACCCAGAGGCACAGTTTAAATATTAAAGTATATTTATACAAAATATATTTTAGATGTTTCATTGCATGAGTTTGAATTAAATTGTAGGCATTGAGATGCACAGAATAGAATCTAGCAAATTGCAAAAATGTTTGCTTCCATTAAATTTATGCACAATTTTATTGCTTGCATTTGACAGTGGCGAAGTAGCTAGTTTAATAAGCAAGCGTAAGTTTTTTATAGCAATGGTTATGGACTTTTATGGTATTTAAACTAGATTAATCAGTGAAGTATGATAAAGTTGAAGGATTAAACAGACTGCACACTTAAATATAAAACACTAATGGGGAATCTTGCACGAGGCAATATTTGTTATTATGAAAATATAATAAAAGGATAATTGGTGGGGTTCTCTTTCTAGGAAAAAAAGATGGTTTACTCAGCTTAAGAAGTCAAATTAATGCCTAGGGAAATAGGGCACCCTTATTATATGTAGACATGGTGCCACCTACGTGATAGTCATTTGATTTTTAAAACCAAAAATAAAACTTATGCTTTACATAATGTAATTATATGACTAAATTCAAAGTATGATCCTAGAGAAAAGCATTCCAAGAATTTTCCTTAATTTTTTCTTTGTAAGTCTGCAAATATGCCCCTAGGTATACTTATTCAAATATTGATTTATAATGCATTTGCATGATTGGAGGACTTTGTTTTCCATTTTGAAGAAAAGATTTACTCTTATCTAATGAACAAAGTTTTAAACTATTTTTCAGAATGCTTAAAGTTAGTTTGAATGCCTCAAACATTTTGGTAAGGGTTAGAAGTAGAAGTTTAAGAGAATATTATTAATTCAATTAACAAAAAATAGTTTTTGAGAATCTTATCCATTATATGTGTGTATGATTCAAAGTCAAATCAGTCTTTTTTTTTTAAATTTATACTTGTACTAGTTATCTATTGCTGCATTAAAAATTGGACCAGAACTTAGCAAGTTAAAATAGCAAAGATTTATTATCTCAAAATGCATTTGGGTCAGGAATCTGGGCACAGATCAGTTGGGTTTTCTCTGGCTTAAATAATCTCTTGAAGTTTTAGTCAAGCTGTCAGCAAAGGTTAGCGTTTTCATTCAAAGCGTTGGATGGGTGAGTGTCCTTTTCTAACTCATTCATGTGGTTGCATTCATGTGGCTGTTTCCAGGGTCTCGTTTTTCTTGGCTGTTGATCACAGGACTCCCTTAGTTTCTTGCCACATGAACCTCTCCAAAAGGTAGCTCACAAAGTGGCATCTGGCTTCCCTCAGATCAAGAAAGCAAGGGAAGACCCAATATGGAAGTCTTTTTATAACCTATTATCAGAAATGACGTCCCATTACTTTACTGTATTCTTTTGTTAGGAGTAAGACAGTATGTTCAGACACACCCAGGTGAGAAGATTCACAGTGTTATGCACAGCTGGAGGCAGAGATTGTTGTGGGCCATTTTAGAGGCTGCCTATCACCAAGCTTATGGCCCACCAAAGATACAAATGACCAACTATTATAACAGATGACAGATGTCATGTCATACTCACAATTAATATGCTCAAATGAGGGTGAGAGATATCAACACAGTGTTTTACGTAGGCTTTCCAGTAGAAAGGATGATCCAAAAAAGTTTAGTGGCAGTCAGCAGCATATGTAGGAGTAACAGACAAAAGCATTTCTGTTAGAGTGGGTATGTGAACAGCTTTGGAGGGCTTGGAAGTAAACTATAAATTGATATAGCTAGAAGAGAGTCTATAATCTGAGGAAGGGTGGGAATTGATGTTTATATAGGTAGTAGCCAATAGCAGGAATTGATGCTTATATAGGTAGTAATAATGTTACAAGTAAAACTTGTAAGTTTTACTTGTAAGTTTTACGGGTAAGCCAATAATCTTACCAGTAAAACTTGGAGTTTGAGCTTTATCCTAAAATTTGGGAATGCATTGATAATTATAAGCCTGATCAACTTTGTTTAGAAAGATGTCTTTGGCAACAATGTAGAACATAAATTGGAGATACAGGGACTGGTTAGAAGACTATCATAGAGGAGAGAAGTGATGAAAACAAACTAAGGCTATAGTAGTAGTAATAAAGAGGAGGACATGAAATGCAGCAAGTAGGAAGGTAAACAGAAGCAACACTACTGATTGCATAGGAAGCAGGAAGGAGAGATCAAGGGAACATATCTGTAATAAGACATAGTAACATGGTATGTTCAGAGAAAGGATTTGAGCATTAGAAAAAGAAAGCAAAATTATGATTATTTGATACAGTGGTTAATTAATAGAGTTATCATGGCTTAGGGCTTGGATGTTCACAAAAAAAGAATGCTAAATACTGCAAAAGGTCATGAAAGGACACATGTATAGTAAAACATTTTCTACTATAAAGATAAGCCTCTATTAATACTAAGGTATCAGAGGCTGGATAATCAGTACAATGCACACTCATAATCTAAAAAATGTTAAACAGTGGGTACATTTTGTACTCTTTGCCCACCTTTGTATACCTTTGATCTATAGAAAATATAGCAACTTTAGCCAAATTCATAATATGAAAATATAAATGTGAAAGGATCAGGCAGGATTCCAAAGACTTTAACCTTGGGTGAACATCCAGGTCTCAAATGTTGGTAACTCTGATTAAAAGATTCAAGCATATATAAAGAATCTTGGATCTAGAGAAACTAAAACACACCCAACTAGGTTGTGCTAACCTAGGTTATCCAAATCTAGAAATAACACATATAATAGAAATATCCAGACCATTACTAAATTCATTGTTAAATTGTGCTTTTAGTCAGTATATCTTGACCTTAAATAGTGCCTGTAAAAGAGTCACAGCAAAGTGAGGCTATATTGTCCAGTAAGGCTAATAACAAAATTGATCTCCAACCTTTGCTCCTTGATAAGAACACACATCCATTGTTTTGTATATTTTGCAGAATATTTTGGCACTTTACTAACATTCTCTGTCATTAGATATTGGGGAATGTAAACCTCAAAGGAGGATGTACTATCTTCCTACAAAAAATATTTTAAACGATAACCCTATATCAACCCAGAACTGTTAAATCTTTGGTTTTGAAGTATATTACTAAAGCAGCTTTTTAACATGCATATAGAAAATGATATGCAGGCTAATAGGATCAGCTTAACAATTAATCTAGCAATTATCTGGATACTTATATTGAACTCACAAAAAGTCTTCAATCACACCATGGATTAAGAAAATTTTAAAAATCAGAAATATACTAGTTGTTAAACATTGAGACATTTCCTTCTTTATATTCTTCAGGAGAAACTGAAAATTTCTAGATATTTAATCAATCAAATGTCAGGCATATGTGGTTACATGTTTTATAGTTTTGCATGGAAAAATAAAAAGATTTATATTATAGTGCCTAATCTAGGACTAGAGTTAGACTTCATGGGTTGAATTCTGTTGTTATTGCTTAGGGATTTTTTGTAGCTACGGAATGTTTTTTAGAAAGTGACAACTTCTCTAAGACTCTGTAGTCATTGGTGAAATAGGAATGATAACAATATCTATTATACAAGGAGTAATAGATTAGAAGTAATTTTTGTGTGGATAAAATGAGCAACCTATGAAAAAGAGTCAACACAATGCCTAGATTAATAATACCTTTGGTTATTCTTGCATAACCAAATTTCCTTTAAAATAATATATTCTAAACTTGGATTTTATTTTCTGTATTTCTTTTAGTGTTTTATCTTTATTAAGTAATTAACAAAAAATTAGGACAATAAATATTTAAAGAACGTACATGAAAAACTATATGTATCTTAAATAAAATTAAAAATGTTTTGATAATGAGAGCATGCTATAGCTATTCATTATTCATATGTTGATTTATTCATTTATTAAATAAGTATTTACTGATTTCCTGCCATCTGCTAAATAACTAGGTAAGGCACAAGGGCTGCAATGCTAAACAAAAGCAGACATAGTCTCTGCAATCCTCATGGAGTTTATGGTCTAGCAGGAAATATAGATGCTAATCAAATCATAACAAAATCAAATATAAAACCGAAACCATGATGTACCAGTTGTAGAGTTTTCCTACACTCAGATTAAGGATACGTTATTATATGCCAGGAGTATTAAGTGTTAATATGCCTACAGTTTTGCCAATAATATTAGTAAGTTTTATAAATTGTATCTTTACTAAACATATGACTAAGTAAGATAATGCATAAAACATTTAGCATAGTGATTGTTAAATAATCAGAACTTATCCAATCTCAGTCTATCTCTATCCTATCCATTCCAATCATCTACATATCTGTAATTATATGCATATTTATATGCATTACTTTAAAAGGGATCATCATTTGTACCATGTTCAGTGTTAATGCCAATATGCAACCAAATACACTTCGATGTGAGTTTTTGCTACCATTATCATGATTAGAAATATATTCTAAAATAGTAATTATATTCAATAAGATGTTATTCAAAAATGAAGTAGGAATTGTTTTCAATTTTGACAAATCTGTTGTACATCAATTAATATAAAACTTAAAATGTCTAAGTGATTTTGAAAATAAAAATTATATACCCTTAAAATTCACTTAATGCAAGTTTTCAAGCAATTTCCAAATTCTATTTTACATCTAGTATTTTGAAACTGTACTTTGAAACTCTTATAACATGTAATTATATTATCATTAATATTTTTAAATTCAATTGACTCAACTTTTAATGAACACTGGTTCTGTTCATAAAATGGTTTGAAAATTTTCAAACTTCATGTTATACTGTAAAAAATCTGGTTAATTTAACATAAGACCTAAAACCATAAAAACCCTAGAAGAAAACCTAGGCAATACCATTCAGGACATATGCATGGACAAAGACTTAATGACTAAAACACCAAAAGCAATTGCAAGAAAAGCCAAATTGACAAATGGGATCTAGTTAAACTAAAGAGGTTCTGCAAAGTAAAAGAAACTATCATCAGGGTGAACAGGCAACCTACAGAATGGGAGAAAATTTTTGCAATCTATCCATCTGACAAAGGGCTAATAACCAGAATCTACAAGGAACTAAAACAAATTTACAAGAAAAAAAAAACAAAGAGCCCCAACAAAAAATGGGCAAAGGATATTAACAGACACTTTTCAAAAGAAGACATTTATGTGGCCAACAGCGACATGAATAAAAGCTCATCACCACTGGTCACTAGGGAAATGCAAATCAAAACCACAAAGAGATACCATCTCATGCCAGTTAAAATGGCAATCATTAAAAAGTCAGGAAACAACAGATGCTGGAGAGGATGTGGAGAAATAGGAATGCTTTTACACTGTTGGTGAGAGTGTAAATTAGTTCAACCACTGTGAAAGACAGTGTGGCAATTCCTCAAGGATCCAGAACTAGAAATACCATTTTACCCAGCCATCCCATTACCGGGTATATACCCAAAGGATTATAAATCATTCTACTATTAAGACACATGCACACGTATGTTTATTGCAGCACTATTCACAATAGCAAAGACTTGGAACCAACCCAAATGTCCATCAATGATCGACTGGATAAAGAAAATGTGGCACATATACACCATGGAATACTATGCAACCATAAAAAAGGATGAATTCATGTCCTTTGCAGGGACATGGATGAAACTGGAAAACATCATTCTCAGCAAACTAACACAGAAACAGAAAACCAAACACCGCATGTTCTCACTCATAAGTGGGAGTTAAACAATGAGAACATATTGGCACAGGAGGGAAACATCACACACCAGGGCCTGTCAGAGGGTAGGGGGCAAGGGGAGGGATAGCATTAGCAGAAACACCTAATGTAGATGATAGGCTGATGGGTGCAGCAAACCACCACGGCACATGTATACCTATGTAACAAACCTGCACTTTCAGCACATGTATTCCAGATCTTAAAGTATAATAAATAAATAAATAAATAAATAAATAAATAAATAAAAGAAAAATCTGGTTAATTTAAAGGAACACCATAGCCTAGGAACATATATAACATGCAAGTATAGAAACATCTGGACAAATAAATCATTAGTTACTAATATTTATGGAGTCAATTTTAAAAATTGCTACTTCAATTCACTAATATCTTATGTTGAATCTAAACATATGCACATTTGTTAATGAAAAATCAATTAATAAGGCTGGGCACGGTGTCTCAAGCCTGTAATCTCAGCATTTTTGGAGGCCGAGGCAGGTGGATTACAAGGTCAAGAGATCGAGACCATCCTGGCTAACACGGTGAAACCACGTCTCTACTAAAAAATACAAAAAAAATTAGCCGGACGTGGTGGCAGGTGCCTGTAGTCCCAGCTACTCGGGAGGCTGAGGCAGGAGAATGGCGTGAACCCGGGAGGTGGAGCTTGCAGTGAGCTGAGATCATGCCACTGCACTCCAGCATGGGTGACAGAGCAAGACTCCATCTCAAAAAAAAAAAAAATTAATAAATTAATCATTACTCTTATCTACATTTGCTAATTATTTACTAGCTTTATAAATATTACATTTTTTCTTATAATAGTAGAGAACATTTTAAATAGACTACGTAAATTAGTGATGAGGTATTGATCATTTAACTTTTTGTTAAGTATAACCTCGAGTAAATGAATAGTTAATAAAATCTAAAATAAATTTATACTATGAAATTTTAAAAAGCTAAATCTTCTATAATATGTTTATATTTTGAAAAAGTATGGTTTGATAATCATTTGGGTTGTAGAAACCACAAAATAATGCTATTAGAAGACAAATAGATGATTCAACTAATGTATTTTTGTCGTGAGAGACTTGAAAACTCAGAATCCTAACTAGAAAGCAAGTAGAGGGAAACAAAAAACAAAAAAATGTAGAGCTAGGCCATATCAGACTAATATTAGATATAGACATTCTATGATGCTGCTTATTTAACATGAGTTAAGGGTCTCCAATAGTCTCTTCTTCATTAAGATGAACAAGTAAACCCTTCCACAATTTGCTTTGCATTGATCCTTTTCATTACTGAATTTCCTAAGAGAAGCATCACTCCTGGTATCCCTTGTTGCTTGGTTGAGGCATTAATCCTTGTAAATGTCTTACTTGAATAATTTGTTACCCCTTCCTGGATGGACCAATTTTTACCCATAGAATGATAAACAAATTTCTTACCTATAGAATGGTGAATAAATTTGTTAACACATTTTGAGATCTTCCTTTATGTAACTACAACTGAATTAAATTTATTTAAAATGTCTACCTCAGACTAAAATAATTTGAAGATAGATGCAGACTATAACGTGTTTTAAAATCACAATTTAGAGCTGAAAGAAAGCAGTGAAGGCAGAGGCTTTGAAGCAAAATCAGGTTGTACCAGGCTTTGGCAGTTTACCTGATTAATCATTGGCAGCTGGGCTGCATTTTTCAAAGGCTCCAATTAGCTGAGATCCAAAGAAATGATGTAGAATGAGATTTTGGCAACTGGGTAAGTGGGCAATAAAAATATAAAGGCCCAAGAGAAAGAGGGCATGGACATAAAAAGACTCAGAAGAATTGGTGAAGCAATGATGAAGAAACAGCAAAATTCGCATGACAAATTTGCACGTGACAAGTTCTGTGCATAGAGCCTAAATATCACTGCCAATGGAACAATATGTTCTACAAGAGGGAAAAATATAAATTGTTCAATATTGAACTTTGAGGACAAATTTAGTACGTGCTTTCTGACAGAATATTTATTTGTAAAGCATGCACATCCAGAAAGATAACTACTATCTGATGATTTAATAACACACTGATCTTAAACTAATTTGAACGTTAATCCTATTGGATGTGTGTCTTTTATTCATTGGACTGGAAATACAGTAGACTATCACTGATCAGCTCAAAGGTAATTGGCACCAGTTCTGCTACTTCTGTTACTGGAAAAAATCACTTTCTAATATGAGAATTATATATATAAAAAGTAAAACACACACTTGAGGCAAATATGTCTTAACTCATTTGACTTGAAATGACAACTTCATTTTGGGTACCCTGAATCCAAAAGAAAGCTCCAGGATCCCGCTAAGAACGTTTAGAACAGAATAGTTCAAACTGCTGAGAGACTGTATGGTAGTAAAACAGGTTATAGGAATGTTACAAGGCTGCATCATATTTCTAAGAAGAAATATCTATGTATGGCAGGTTCAAAAACAATTTACTTGAAAGTGTAATGTAAAGTGTGGATTTTGTCTCCTGACAATTAATCGCCAAGGCAAAGCACTCCGTGTTACAAATTTCATCAATGGATGGTATTGTTTTTTCCTCACCATGAGTAGCAATGCAGAAGAACCAGAATGTTACTCTACCAATTTACTCTAAAATCAGCCATTTATTTCCATCTCAATAAAGATGGAAATAAATATAAATAAATAAATTAAATAAATAAATTAAAAAATTTAAAACTACTTTACTTTAAATTTTTAAGCAAATAAATGGACTTGTAAGAGAGCTTTATATTTAGTAACATAACATATAAAGGAAATATTTTTTTCTTGCTTCTCACTTGTCTTTTCATATATAGAAAATTTTCAATGGCTTGTGATAATTTGTTCAAAGTGAAAAGCCTCTCTTCAACTCCAATTTTTACATATATTTACAAATATTTTTCTCTTAGTATTTTATGGTTCGATTTTTAAAAAAAACTTTCACATTTTTAATCCTTCTGTGATTTAATTTCAAGTATTGTGTAGGTTGGAAACATTTCACTAGGTTGTAAAAATTTCAGACTCTATAAACACGTATAAAATAGCACAGTACAGTTTAGTGTAATGCCCTTTCTCCTTTCATTTGTTTTACATGCTACATTTAGCATGTTCTCAATTAATAGGTATACATATGTTTGTGGATGTTCTGTTTTATGTATATATTACTAATATCATTACTGGATTTTTTTCATATATCTATCTAATTTTCTATCATCATCTATTTATCTGTCTGACATCTGGACTTGAAGTCATTTGTACTACTTTCATACTGCTCCTGTAACAAGTTATCATAGACAGTGGTTGCAAACAACACGAATGTATTATCTTGTCATTTGTGCTAGTTTCATATTGCTGCTGTAACAAATTATTATAATCTTAGTGGTTGCTAAAAACATGCATGTATTATCTTGTTCTCCCAGAGGTTAGAAGTCTGAAATAGGTCTCACTAGGCTAAAATCAAGATATTGGCAGTGCTTCATTCCATCTGAAGTCTCTAAGGGAGAATCCCTTTTCTTGATTTTTCCAGTTTATAGAGACTGCCCATATTCTTTAGCTTGTGACAATCCCTTTTCTTGTTCCAAGCAAGGAACACATCAGACCTCTGCTTCCATCATTGACACATCTCCTTTTCTGATTTTTGATGCTCCTGCCTTCCTTTGTCACTTATAAGGATCTTTATATTACAGGAGGTCCAGAGAGTAATATAACATTATCTCAAGTCAGCGATTAGCAACCTTACTTCCATCTGTAACCTAAATTTCACCTTGTTATGTAGCATGACATATTCATAGGCTCTGAGGATTCCAAAGTGGACATCTTTAGTAGGGCATAATACTGCCTAATGTACCCTTTTAGATAGACTTTGTTAACTTTCAAAGTTTTTTCATGATTAATCATATCTTTAAATCTAATAAAGATTTACACATTAAAGATGAAAATTGAACAACAAGCTTCAATGATGATAATTTATATTTTTCCATTCTTTTGAAAGGGCCAAGTTTATTAGAAAAGACTTATAGCTAACATATTCTTATAACATTATAAATCTACTCAACATGCGGTTATTTTTCCTTTCAAGTTCCTTTTTAGATTGTTTTCCATCTTTTATTCTTGAGTTAATTTGCTCCTGAAAAAGTTACTTGCATGGGTTCATATTTTATTTTGTTTTATCTACAAATAAAAGATTTAGTGATAAAAAGTACTGTTGTGTGATATGGTTTTGCTGTTTCCCCACCCAACTCTCACCTTGAATTGTAATAATCCCCAGGTGTCAAGGGTGAGGCCAGGTGGAGATAATTGAATCACAGGGGCGGTTTCTCCCATACTGTTCTCGTAATAGTGAGTAAGTCTCATGAGATCTGACGGTTTTATAAATGAGAGTTCCCCTGCACAAGCTCTTTTGCCTGCTGGATGTAAGAAGTGACTTTGCTTCTCTTTTGTGATTGTGAGGCACCTGTGGAACTGTGAGTCCATTAAACCTCTTTTTCTTTATAAATTACCCAGTCTTGAGTACGTCTTTATTAGTAGCATGAGAACAGACTAATACATTGTGCTTACTATATATTTTTTTAATTTTTTAAAGCTTTCCGTATTCTTTCTCAGTACCTCCTACCTCTTTCCTAATTTCTAGTGTATAGTTACATTTTTTTATTTTGACTTTCACATTTACTCATAAATGTTATGAATTTGTCCCATACTTCAGGTTTGGCTAAACAATTCCCAATGTTTACTATATTGAGAAAAAAAATTTCATGATTTAACTGTGGATTTAAGGATGATTAGGAGAATATTTTTATAAAAATTAAATTTTATAAAAATTAAAAGTAGTTCAGATGTTTTGGCTTATTTGAAATTCCATTATTAAAATTTAAGGTGTTATATGAAAAAAAACTTGTAAAGTTTTGGTTTGGAGAATTTCTTAAAGCTTTTCTTTTACATCTTATAATATGCCCCACTTTTTACACAAGTACACATTGTAAAACAGTATTATTTTTAAATGAAGAGTTTTGTCATTTTGCCATTTGTTAATTTTAGTCTCAATCCCTCTATTTCCATATTCATATCTATCTAGTCTACTAAAGAACAAGAAGACTGTTAATCTCATTTATATTAGTGGGGTTTCTTGTGATTATCTTCTTATAGGCTTAAACATTTTTTAGATTAACAAATTTATAGGTAATCTCTATTACACTTTCTTTGTCTATTACATTATTTGGATATGATGTAAACAGCATGTAATTACATAATACTTTTTAATTCAGTCTGACTCATGTATTACTCATTTTCATTTATTACAACTGATTAATTTGTGTATCTGTTATTCCCTTCTCTACATGTATTATTATATTTTGCTAGAAATAACAATAAATACTATGTGCCAAACACTATTACACTTGACATTTGCCAAGATAGAATTCAGAAAAAATATAAACGACTTTGACTAACACAAAGAAAGATTTATAATGCTAAATGTCACAATTTAAAATGAAGATAAAATAATTATAAACATCTATGCATCCAGAAACAGTAATCTTCATGAAGCAGAAACTTCAGAAGATACAAAAGAAATAGACTTAAACACACACCAAAAATTGAACTGTGACACAGCTTTCATGGAAAAATCAAGCAACTAAAATGTAAGTAAAAATATTGAAAATCTAAGACATATAATGAGTAAAAAACTTAAAATAGATATTGCACCAATAAGAGTACACACAAATTTTTTAATGAGTGAATATTAGCTCACAAAGGAAAATCTCAGTAGGTTCAATAAGATAAAATTATTAAAAATGATATCTATTCGCTATAAAATATTAAAGTTAAAAATATGTAATACAAATTTTAGAACACAGAGTTAAAAAGCTTTTAAATAGAATATTGCAGTATTTCTTTAAAAAAGATAAGAAAAGCACTACATATTAGCCCCTGTGCAATACAATTAAAATACTAACAGGAATATTATTTATAAGTAAATGCTAAATTAATATAAGTAAAAGACTGCAATAAGGCCATTTTTTTTCTTTTTTTCTTTTTCTTTTCTTTTTTTTTTTTTTTTGAGACGGAGTCTCGCTGTGTCGCCCAGGCTGGAGTGCAGTGACGCGATCTCCGCTCACTGCAAGCTCTGCCTCCATGTTCACACCATTCTGCCTCAGCCTCCTGGTAGCTGGGACTACAGGCCCGTGCCACCATGCCCGGCTAATTTTTTTGTACTTTTTTTAGTAGAGATGGGGTTTCACCATGTTAGCCAGGATGGTCTTGATCTCCTGACCTCATGGTCTGCCCACCTCGGCCTCCCAAAGTGCTGGGATTACAGGCGTCAGCCACCGTGCCCAGACGGCCATCAAATTTTTGATAATAAAATATTGTGGAAAGAAAGAATACAATAAAGGTTAAAACAAACAAACAAAAAAGAAAACAGAAAAATAACAAATAAATGAATCAAATATGGATTATTTAAAAAGAATAGACAAAACAGAACAACTATTAGCTAATTTAATCAATAAAATTAAAAGGATAAAAGTAAAAATACACAAAATGAGATATTACAAGAAAAACATAAACATTTAAATTCAGAAAATTAAAAAAATCAGGCTATTTTGCACATATTTTTATAAATACCTTTAAATAATAAAAGAATTACATGATATCCTAGCAAGAATATAATAATCCAAATCAACTCAAGCAGACAAAGAAAACTAAATTGACAAACTTCCATTGAATCAACAGATAAATTTATCTAAAATGTAAGACATGTTATTCCAGCCCCACATCCCACAAAATAAAGCAATGTAGTAAAATATCATCAAGGAAAATTCTACGCATTTAGCCCAAAACAGATAATTCCAATTCTACTTTTCTAGTACATGAAAAAAAAGCCACCTCCAAATATATTTTGAATAAAGGAAACATTGATAGCTATGTACAATGTTTATATTGCACAAAAAGTAAAAATTAGAGAAAAATCCTAAATAAAATGTTAGCTAACATCATTTTAGCATATTAAATAATAAACCATGACCTAATTTATTATAGTAATATGAGGATAATTCAATATTAATATACTTCACATATTAATTCATAATAGCAATGTTCTGATTACCTCTACTAATGTTGAAAAGGCATTCAACAAAATTCAATACCAACCGCTAATTTAATATAAACAGACCAAAACAGTTAATGGAAGAAAAATCAATGGATATTTTATTAATATGGTAAAATAGATATACCTTATTTCAAAAGTCAGCATTTAAAAAAATGTGTAAACAGTGGACACTTTACCACCAAGGTCAAAAAGTTTGAAGATTTGAATACTATTACCAATATGATTTTTTGGAGGTTTATTTTAAGTGCTGGTAAATGCTCTTAGGTAAGAGATGTTGAGACATATAAGCACTGGAAAAGAATAGATAAGATTATGTCTATTGCCATAAGATAGGATAATGTACCTAAGAAAATCAATAAAATAAGTAAGTGTAAGAGTATTCATTGGGGTAGCAGAATAATAATTAATATACAAAAATAAATAAATTTCATTTAACAAATGATAACCCATTAGAAGACATAATGGAGGAGAAGATTTAGGCAGGAAAAAAGATAAAATGCCCAGAAACACAAAGAAGAAAAGTACAAAATTTAGAAAGAATTAGACTAAACCTGAGTATCACAATGAGAGGTTTGAATACATGGAAAGACATTTTTGTTTTTAGGTAGCATAATTCAACATCATAAATATGCCAATTCATCCCAAGTTAATATATAAATTAAATGCAATCTTAATAATATTTTTTGTGTGAAAAACAAGTAATGCAGAACAGGCAGGTAAAAACCTCCTAAAAGTAGAAAAAACAGGCAAAGGGTAAATATAAAATAAAATGTGGTATATGGTAAAACTGACTTCTAAAATATGTGGGGGAAAATAGAGACTTTAAAACATTTGTTGAGATAACTGGGTAACCATTTAGAAAAACATAAATGGGTCAGAAACCTATGTGTAAGATAAATGAAACCATAGATTCACTGGAGTAAAATATGCATTAATTCCTTTATAATCTGGGAACATGAAAGACCTTGCTGATAACTGTTGACTCAAAACTCAGAAGCAGTAAGAGGCCTGATAAATTCAAATACCTGAAGAATAAAAAGCCTGTGTGTGGCGGGGGATGCTTAGGTTGGGGTTGGAGGAGAAGTTCTATAAACAAAATTAATATGATGAACTAGGAGAAAATATTTCCAACTTCTTTCATAAACAAAGGAATATTCCCCAAGTAAAGAGTTCATAAAAATTAAATAAAATGATAATAAATATGAGAATAATTCAAAGAAAAGACAAATGACTCTAAAAAACATGAACACATGCTCAATGTCACTTACACAAAGAGCAGTGTAAATCAAAATTACACTGAAATACCACTTCTTACTAGCAGGTTGGCAAAAATTCAAAAGTTTGTTCACACACTCAGTTGGCAAAGGTTTGGAGAATAGTTATTATGTATTGCTGATAAGCATGAAAAATTGTGCAGATCCACTGGAGAATTACTTGGCACTATCAAGAAAAATTACCTATACATTCTACCTCTAACCCAGGAATTTCACTTCATGAAATCCACCTTTAAAATAGACCTCCACAAACATAAAACAATGTATGCACAAGTTTTTTATGTAGCTTATTTATAAGAGCAAAACACCAGCTAAATGCGCATCAATAGGAGCAAGCAAGGTACAAAATTAAGTATTACAATGTTTCATTTTGTATTACGTAGTTGGGAAGGTCCTCTGTAGTACTACCAATTGGCCATCAAATACTTTTTCTTTTCAAAAGATAGTAGAATTTTACTTTTTGGGTAAAAAATATGGAGGAGGCAAATTTTATACACACACACACACACACACACACAGTTGTGTGTTGCTTAATGATGTGGATATGTTCTGAGAAATGTATCATTAGGCAATATCATTATACGACCATCATAGAGTATACTTACACAAACCTAGATGCTATAGCCTACTACACACCTGGGCTATATGGTATAGCCTATTGCTCCTAGGCTATAAACCTGTACAGCATGTTACTGTACTGAACACTGTAGACAATTGTAACAAAATGATATTTGCATATCTAAACATAGAAGAAGAGGTGCAGTGAAGATGCGTTTTTATAATCTTATGAGACCACTGTTGTACATGCATTCCAGTCTTGACTGAAACATATGACACATAATTGTGAATGTGTGGTGTGTGCGTATATGTGTCTCTGAAAAATTGAAACAAATTTAAGGTAAAGCAAATATGAGAAAATGTTATCAATCAATCTAGGTGGTATAAATGTAGATATACATTGTATTTGTCTTCTGCTGTTTCTATATTTGAAAATTTTCATAAATTAAAAAAGGGAAAAAAGCAAATAAATGTGGTAAGGATGACATTTGGTTTTACCACATTCAAGATAAAAAATTTAGCATATATTTATAATCTGCCTTTGTTTTCCCAATCATATAACCATAATGTAAATTTTGGATCTTAGATTGTTATTTAGATTAAAATTTACATTAAGTTTTATATTTTCATTCTGATTGTCAATGGTCTCAATTGTGATTATTTATATACATTGTTTGGTTTACCATTTTCAATGCTCTCATGAAAACACTTTATACTATGGTTTCAGGTTTTGAGTAGCTGTTTTTTTTTTTTATTTTTTTTTTGAGACGGAGTCTCGCAGTGTCCCCCAGGCTGGAGTGCAGTGGCGCAAAGTCAGCTCACTGCAACTTCCACCTCCAGGGTTCAAGCGATTCTCCTGCCTCAGCCTCCCTAGTAGCTGGGATTACAGGCGCCTGCTACCATCCAGGCTAATTTTTTTTTTTTTAAGTACAGACAGGGTAGTTTTTAATTATTTTTGAAAATATATCTTTTGAGATCTACCAAGTCTCAGTTAAAGTTTTCATATGAACAATTTGAATGTTAACTTGCCTATAAGTGAAATTCTTTGAGTTCTTTGTAACTGAAACTTTGTTTATTGTATTCTGAAGTTTACTTTGTGCAGGAGAATCATGGGATCAGTCACATTTTTTTAAAAGTTTATTTGCTAATTTTTGTTTTGCTTTTCTTCTTGGATGCTTTTAGACCTAATTTCTCTCTTGAGTTAAATATTTTTCAAGAATCTTTAAATAAATTAATATCTTAATCTGTATTTGTTTCCTATTACTGTAATGAATTGCCAAAAATGTAGCAGCTTGAAACAACACATATGTTTTCTTTTACAATTCTGGAAAGCAGAAATCCAAAATAAATCTCACTGGGCTGAAATAAAGGTTTGTTGGGAGGGCTTGGCTCCTTCTTGGAAGCTCCAGGGGAGAATCTGTTCTTTGCCTCTTCCAGTTTCTGGCGGCTGCTGGCATTTCTTGGGTTGTGGCTGCATCACTCCAATCTCTGCTTCCCTGGTCAAACTGACTTCCCCACTTCTGTGGTAGACTATCCCACACTCTCCTTTCCCAAGGACACTTGTGATTACATTTAGAACCCACCCAGATAATCCAGGATCATCTCCCCATTTAAAAATCCTTAATTTAATATATCTGCAAAGTCCCTTTTCTGTACAGGGTGACATTTATAGATTTCAGAGATTGGGATGTAAATATCTTGGGGGGGGGCATTATTTAGCCTACCCCACTCTTAAATTGATTAGCTTATTTATATGATTTCAGGTGTTGTTTATTTGCTTGTTTGTTTTTAGATCAAGAAATAATTCTGTTTATACTTTTGTTTCTTTTCCTGGAAAATTAATAATTCTTAATCATTGGATTGGATTTCAGTTCTTTATCTTTTCACGTGTTATTTAACTAGATTTTAATCATTCCCCTTTCTCTGCATTCTGGGTAAGCCTCTCAGATTTATCCTCCATACGACTAACTTGATTTTCTATAATCAAATCCAATTGGGACTACCTCCAATGTGGATTTTTATTATGCCACTCTGATGGTGCCAGGCCCCTCCACCCCGCCTTTCATCTTAACTCAGTCAGTTTTCTCCTTAAGGCTTCTTGCTTCTGCTTCATGTAACTCATTTCCTCTTGCATTATTTCAAAGACAACAAGCTGCTGCTTGCTTAGAAAAAATACCTATTTTTCTTATGAAGGTTATTTTCAAAGTTATATTTTTCTTATGACTATTAGGTATAATTTTCTTTTTATTTATGTTCTTGTGGTAATTCACAGATTTATTTTTATTTGCCTTGAATGGGTAGAGTATTTGCCCTCAGGGTAGATACCAGGTCTCACAGCTTCTGTCACTATTTGAGTAGTAGGTGGTTTATCCTCTTAAATCTCAGCCTGAAGCACCAGCCTAAGCTTGATTTGCAATTCGTAGAGTAGTTCTGTAAACTGTACTTGGATCATCTGCTGCCTCAACGCTAAGATTCTCTTGTTCCAACATTCACTTACTATTGGAATTTTCTTAGAACATAAAAAGCTATATACTATCTAATTCCTTTACTTCTTCCCCAGTGCTGCTTCTTGCTTTTTCAATTCTATACTTCTGAACATAACTTTTGGATCAACCTAGTTCTACTTAGGTATAAGAGGGAGAGAAGCCAATGCATGTTGGAGATAGGGCTGTTCACTGTGTTCTGAATTTTTTTTTAATGTCCTATCTTATTTAGGGGATTTATTTTGGTCCAGAATGTGGATTGTTTTGTATATATTACAAGAATGTGTCATGACTTATCAAGCAGAATTCTCATCCAGATTTAGGTCTGTAGTCTTTTCTTTGGTTCACTTCGGGTTATTGCTGAATCTCCAAGAGTTCTCTAATTGGTGACTGGAAGGAACAATATCATACATATGTTATCTACCACCATTTTAATTCTGAAGCCTCCAGCTGTTTTCTAAACCCCTTTTCTCTTTCCAACAGCAAATAATGTTCAGAGATATTTTCTTCTAGATCATGGAGTAGAACTTCATTAGGTCTTCTGCAACAATCTTGTATACATAAATATTGTGTTTGTCTCCCTTTCTTCTTTCCTTTCCTCCTTCCCTCTCTGCCTCATTCCTCCCCTGGTTCCTTCCTTTCCTCCTTCATTCCACTTGTCCCTCTCCTCATTTAAAAATGGAAACCATTCAGTCCAGAGTGTTTAAAAAGTGTGCCTGACTTTCCCTTAACTACCTACACTTTGTAGTGGGGTAATCGTTAGATCTTTATCTAAAGATTACATTGTTACGTATTACCCCCTTCCTGGCTGTCAGCATCTAGCAAGCAATTGCCCACTGTGGCTTTGCTACACTTGAAATAATGTATTTTCAGTGCCTGTTCTGTGACTCCCACATGTAGTATGAGAAAAACTTCCATCTCTAGCCTGTACTCATGAGTGCTCACATGTCACATAAACAGGTCAGCCACTGATCATTTTCTACCAAACTTGTAAGTGACAGTTTACAATTTACAGATTCTACATATCTAGAAGATACAAAAATAAAGACATCCAAAGGATGTGAATAAAAGTTTACATTTGAGGCCATTCCACAATGTCAAAGTCAGCAGTGATAAGGAAAATATGTTTAAAATATTAATACTATTAAAAAGTGATAGCAATTGAGAAGTAAAACACATGAATTGCTGTGAATCAAAAGAAAAAATGCAAAATGCAACGAATGGGGCTAAAGTTTTAAATCTGCTGAGCTCATAGTACAGCAGCAGAGGACATCAAGATATTCTATTACCTGTGGGAAATAGATACTGGGTATGTTCTCAATATCCTGTCAGGGTAGAAGCCCCTAAGAACCAACGTTGACCTATTTCTGGACAAGGAGACCAAAAGTATGTGTGGAGGAAAAATGAAAAGTCCTTCCACAGAGATAGGTGAACACAGAAGGAAAGAAGAGGGAGGAACAAAACTTAGAAGTACATGCCTGGCTCAAAAGAAGCCTCTAAATCAAAATTAAAAAACATATTGGTAAATCTATAGAAAAGTTATTATAGGCAGTCAATAACTGAGAAGTTATTAGCTACAGAAAAAAATAAAAATGATGGAAGAAACTAGAAATTGAAAAGTGTATGGGAATCTATCTAAACTGTGTATCTGTCATCCATACATCTATCTATCTATCTATCTATCTATCTATCTATCTATCTATCTATCTATCTATCTGCACACACATTTTCCCCCAAGGAATTAGAAAGCAATACAAGTAGTAAAAAAGCTAGAATAGTTGACGGACACGAACTTTCTTCACAACAACGTTCCATTGCCCATTCTTTACCTTCCAAGAATTTGAGACATCATTAAGGCAGCAGCAATAATAGCAGAGAAATAATTCTGATCTGGCATTCCAGGATAAAATATTTTTTTTCCCCTACTTTCTAAGGTATCCAGAAGGAGTTACACAGACAGAAGTTGTGGTTGTTTTTCTGTTTTCTTTTTGGGAAAGGTAGCCCTTTGATAGTTATTTTATTCCTTCCATTTTAATTGCTCTATTTAGATTTTCTAGATCTTCTTTATTCCTTTTTTAAAAAACTACAATCTTTTTATTTTGAAATAATTTTTGATCTACAGGAAAATTGTGAAGACAGTACAGAAAATTCTCAGATATTCTCTAACTAGTTCCCCTCAATGCCAACTAACATCTTAAATAACCAAGGTACATTTTCAAAAATAAGAAATTAATGTTAGTACAGTTTTATTAACTAAACCGCAAACTACATTTGGATTTTGTCTATTTTTGCACTAATATCCCTTTTCTGTTCTAGGATCCATTCCAGGATCCTACATTGCATTTAGTCAGCGTGTCTCCCGAGTCTCCTCTGATGTAGAACAGTTGGCTATCTTTCCTTGTTCATGACCTTGACAATTTTGAAAAGTACTGATTAGATATTTTGTAAAATGTCCCTCAATTTGGATTTATCTGATCTTTTCACTTAATTAGACTGGGAATATAGGCTTTGGAAAAAATATCACAGAGTGAATACCTTCTAATTATAAGAGAGCACAAGATTTTGAATTTATTTATTAGTCCTACTATTTTGCTCTTTCTGAATTCAAAAATTCAGCTCCATATCTATATGGGTCTTTTTTTCCAATAATTTCAAATTTCACTTTAAATCTGAGGGTACATGTGCAGATCTGTCATATGGGAACACCATGTGACCCTGAGGTTTGGGGCCCAGATGATCCAGTCACCCAGGCAATGAGCATAGCACCCAATAGGCAGACCCTGAGCCCTCTCCTTCCTCCTTCCTCTCTCTAGCAGTCTCCAATGTCCATTGCTCCCATCTTTATGCCCATGTATACTACATGTTTAGCTCCTACTTATAAGTGAGAACATATGGTGTTTTGTTTTCTGTTCCTTCATTACTTGCTTAGGATAATGGCCTCTAGCTGCATCCATGTTGCCACTAAGGGCATGATTTTATATTCTTTTTATGTTTGCATAGTATTCCATGGTATATATGTACCACATTTTTCTTTGTCCAGTCCACTGTTGATGAGAATCTAGGTTGATTCCAAGTCTCTGCTATTGTGAATAGTGCTGTGATAAACATACAAATGCATATGTCTTTTTGGTAGAATGATTTATTTTCCTTTGGGTATATACGCAGTAATGTGATTGCTGGGTGAAATAGTAGGTCTGTTTTATGCCCCTTGAAAAATCTCCACACTGGTTTTCACAGTGGCTGAACTAATTTACGTTCCCACCAACAGTGTATAAGCACTGCCCTTTCTCTGCAGCCTTATAAACATCTGTTATTTTTTGACTTTTCAATAATAGCCATTGTGAATAGTGTGAGATGGTAGGTATCTCATTGTAGTTTTGATTTGCATTTTTCTGATAATTAGTGATGTGGAGCATTTTCTCATAGGCTTGTTGGCTGCTTACATGCCTTCTTTTGAGCAGCTTCAGTTCATATGCTTTGTCCATTTTTTAATAGGGTTGTTTGGTTTTTGCTTGTTGATTTAAGTTTCTTATATATTCTGCATATTAGACCTTTGTCAGATGCATAGTTTGTGAATATTCTTTCCCATTCTGTAGATTGTCTGTTTACTCTGTTGATAGGTTCTTTTGTTGTGCAAAAGCTCTTTAGTTTAATTAGGTTCAATTTGTCAATTTTTCTTTTTGTTGCAATTGCTTTTCAGGAATTAGCCATAAATTCTTGGTCAAGGCTGATGCTGAGAAGGGTATTTCCCAGGTTTTCTTGTATAATTTTTAGTTTGAGGTCTTACATTTAAACCCTTAACAGATCTTGAGTTAATTTTTGTATGTGGTGAAAAGTAGGGGTCCAGTTTTATTCTTCTGCATGTGGCTAGCCAGTTCTCCCAGCACCATTTAATGAATAGGAACTCTTTTTCCCACTGTTTATTTTTGTTGACCTTTTCAAAGATCAGTTTGTTGTGTGAAGCTTTATGTCTGGGTTATCTATTCTGTTCCATCAGCCTATGTGTCTGCTTTTGTACCATTACGAAGCTGCTTTGGTTACTGTAGACTTTTAGTATAGTTTGAAGTCGGATAATGTGAGTAATGTCATGTCTCTGGCTTTATTCTTTTTGCTTAGATTGCTTTGGCTATTTGGGGTTCTTTTTTGGTTCCATATGAATTTTAGAATATGAAAAATGACTGGTAGTTGTATAGGAACCGTGTTGAATCTGTAAATTGCTTTGGGCAGTATGATCACTTTAATGCTATTGATTCTTTTGATCCATGAGCATGGAATGTTTTTCTATTTGTTTGTGTTACCTATGACTTCTCTCAGCAATATTCTGTGGTTCTCCTTGTAGAGATCTTTTATCTCTTTGGTTAGATGTATTTCTAGGTATTTTATTTTGCTGTGTGGCTGTTTTGAATTGTATTACATTTTTGATTTGTCTCTCAGCTTGAACAGTATTGGTTTATAGAAATGCTACTGATTTTTGTACATTGATTTTGTATCCTGAAACTTTACTGAAATAGTTCATCAGTTCTAAAAGTCTTTTGGCAGAGTGTCTAGGATATAGTATCAGTAGAGTCATAATGTCAGTGAAGAGAGATAATTTGACTTCTTTTTCTAATTGGATGCCTCTTATTTCTTTCTCTTGCCTGGTTGCTGTAAGACTTCCAGTACCATGCTGAATAGGAGTTATAATCGTGGACATCTTTGTCTTGTTCCTGTTATTAAGAGGAATTACTCCAGTTTTTGCTCATTCAGCATGATGTTGGCTGTGGGTTTGTCATAGATGGCTTTTATTATTTTGAAGTATGTTCCTTCAATGCTTACTTTGTTGAGGGTTTTTATCATAGAAGGATGTTGGATTTTATTGAAAGCTTTCTCTTTGTTTCTTAAGATGATCATAAGGATTTTGTTTTTAATTTGGTTTATGTGGTGAATCACATTTATTGATTTGCATATGTTGAACCAACATTGGATCCCAGGAATAAAGCCTACTTGATTGTGATGAATTACTGTTTATTTATTTAGAGACAGAATCTCACTCTGTTGCCCAGACTGGAGTGCAGTGGTGCTATTAAATTTCACCGCAACCCCCACCTCCCAGGTTTAAGCAATTCTCATGTCTCAGCCTCCCAAGTAGCTGGGATTACAGGTCAATGCCACCACGCCTGATGAATTTTTGTGTTTTTGGTAGAGACAAGGTTTCGCCATGTTGGCCAGGCTGGTCTCCAACTCTTGCCCTCAGGTGATCCACCTGCCTCAGCCTCCCAAAGTGTTAGGATTACAGGTGTGAGCCACTGCGCCCAGCCTGATTACCTTTAGATGTGCTATTGGATTTCGTTGCTTGAATTTTGTTGAGGATTTTTGCGTCTACATTCATTGGGAGTATTGGCCTGTAGTTTGTTGTTGTCGTTGTGTCTTTGCCAGGTTTAGGTATCAAGGTGATGCTGACTTTGTAAAAGGAATTAGGGAGAATCCGCTTTTCAACCTTTTGGAATAGTTTCAGTAGAAGTGGTTGCAGTTCTTCTTTGTACATCTGGTAGAATTTGAATCCATCTGGTCCAGGGCTTTGGGTTTTTTTGTTTGTTTGTTTGAGATTTTTGGTTGCTAAGCTTTTTTTTTTTTAATTACTTATTTAATTTCAGAACTCAATATCAGTCTGTTCAGGGTTTCAATTTCTCCCTGATTCAATCTTGTGAGGTTGTGTGTTTCCAGTAATTTATCAATTTTCTCTAAATTTTCTACTTTGTATGCTTAAAGGTGTTCATATCATTATCTGAGGATCTTTTATATTTCTGTGATATCAGTTGTAATGTCACGTTTGTTGTTTGGGCTATGCTCATTTGGATCTTCTCCCTTTTTCTCTGTTTACCTAGTAGTCTATTGATCTTGTTTATTCCTTTAAAGTTTGTTGATTCTTTGTATGAAATTTTCAGTCTCAATTTTGTTCAGTTCTCTTCTGATTTTAGTTATTTAATTTCTAGATGTGGTGTTTGATCTTTAATTTGCAACCTTTCTAACTTCTTGATGTAGATATTTATCACTATAAACTTTCCTTTTAACACTGCTTTTGCTGCACACCAACACCTCTGGCTTTTTGTTATGTTGTGTCTCTATTTTTATTTGTTTCAAAGATTTTTTTATTTCCTCCTAAATTTTATTGTTGATGCAAAAGTGATTCAGGAGCAAGTCATTTGATTTCCATGTAATTGCATGGTTTGAAGAGATCTTCTGGTATTGATTTCTATTTTCTTTCTGCTGTGGTCCAAGAGTATGGTTGGCATGATTTAAATTTTTTTAGTTTATTGAGACTTGCTTTATGCCCAAGCATGTGGTCAATCTTAGAGTATGTTCTGTGTGCAGATGAGAAGAATGTATATTCTATTGGTTGTTGGGTATTCTGTAGGTGTCTATTAGGTCCAATTGGTCAAGTGGTGAATTTAAGTTCAGAATTTCTTTGTTAGTTCTCTGCCTTCATGATCTGTCTAAAGCTACATCAGTGGAGTGTTGAAGTCACCCACTATTATTTTGTCACTAATTCTTTTTGTACATCTAGAAATGCTTGTTTTATGAATCTGAGTGCTCTGATGTTGGGTGTATATATATATTTAAAATAGCTAAGTGGTCTAGTTGAAGTGATCCTTTTATCATTATTTAATGCCCTTCTTTGTCCCTTTTTACTGTTGTTGGTTTAACATCTGTTCTATCTGATATAAAAATAGTAATCCTGCTCTTTTCTGTTTTCCATTTGCATGATAGATTATTCTACAACCCTTTACATTGGGTCTTTGAGTGTCATTAAAAGTGAGATGGGTCTCCTGAAGATAGGAGTAGAAGGATCTTGTTTTTTTTATTCAACTTGCCACTCTATGCCTTTTAAGTGGGAGGCTTAGACTATTTACATTGAATATTACTATTGATATGTGAGGTTTTGATCCTGTCATGAAGTTGTTACCTGCTGCTTTGTAGTTTCTATTGCATAGTTGCTTTATAGGGTCTGTGGGCTATGTACTTAAGTGTGTTTTTGTAGTAGCAGGTATTTTTCTTTCATTTTCAAGTTTAGAATACCCATAATGATCTGTTGTAGGTCTAGTCTTGTGGTAACAAATTCTCTTAGTAATTGCTCATCTGGAAAATATTTTATTTCTCCGTTGCTAGTGCTTTGGTGGGATATGAAATTCTTCATGGGAATTTCTTTTCTTTGAGAATACCATAAATAAGCTGCCAATCTCTTCTGCTTTGTAAGATTTCTGCTGAGAAGTACACTGGTAGCCTGATGGGGTTTTCCTGATACATAAGTTGACCTTCTTCTCTGTCTTTAAGGTTTTTCTTTAATGTTAACCTTGGATAGTCTGGTGACCATATGCCTTGGTGATGTTTGTTTTGTATAGTATCTTGCAAGTGTTCAATGCTTCTTTTTTTTTTAAAATCTAGATGTCTTCTTCTCTAGCAATATTAGGGAAATTTTTTGAATTATTCCCTCAAATACATTTCCCAGCTTGTTTATTTTTCCCCCTTCTCTCTCAGGAATGCCAATTATTCATAGGTTTGGTCACATTACATAGTCACATGTTTCTTGAATACTTTGTTTTTTATAATTCTTTTTTTTCTTTATTTTTATTTAGTGGTTAGTTGAAAAGACAGGTCTTCAAGCTCTGAATTTTTTTCTTCTTGGTCTAATCTATAGACTAAGCTTTGAATTGTATTTTAAAATTCTTTAAGTGTGTTTTTCAATTCCAGAAGCCCTGATTGATTTCTTTTCAAGATGCCTATCTCTTCCCTCATTTTCTGGATTGATTTAGAAGTTTTTTTGTGTGTTGATTTTCAAACTCGTCTTGGATCTTGTTTAGCTTCTTTGCCATCCATATTTTACATTCTCTATCTGTCATTTCTTAGCTTCCATTTTTGTTAGGGACCATTGCTGGAAAGTTAGTGTGATCCTTTGGTGGTGTCACATCATTCAGATTTTTCATGGTGCCAGAATTCCTGTGCTAGTTTCTTTTTGACTTAAGACACTGGCACTTCTAATTTTTGTACTAATTTTCATGTGGATAGGATGTTTTTTTCTTTTCCTTTCCCACCTCAATAGGGGGTATGAGTGTAGAGAATATTAGGTAGAGTCTTTGGCTTCACTTCTATTGTCCTATGTCCTTCTGTTAACAGGCTATGTGTTTGAACCTTTTCAACTGGCATAGATGGCACTTATGGGAAAGAGCAAGCTGAGACCAACATAGATGGATATCTACTTGATCCTGTTTACTGGAAGGAGCTCTCTGTTGCCTCAGGTAATGGGCTAATCTGTGGAGCACACAGTGATCTGAGCTCCCTACTCAAGCCTGGAAGGAGGGGAACATGATAGGTGGAGCCACATAGGGCAGACCCACCTATGGGTCCCCCAGTGGCAAGTACAAGCACCAGTGTTGAGTGGGTCCCACTAGGTGGCCACAAGCACCCAGAAGTGTGCCTAGGTGTAGAGATGGGAAACCACCTTAGCCTCAAGTTCTCTGCATGAGGAGGGGAGGTGGTCTAAATTCCTGCTTCTGGGGAATGGGTGCTCTAGATGCCCAGAAAGCTTTCTGGGCATGGACCATAGGGAGCGCCACTGCATCACAATCTCTGTACAAACATGATGGTGTTGCTCAGGCTGCTGATTCAGTTGAGTGAGTGACCTGAATGCCTAGAGTTATGCCTGTGTTAGGAGCTGGGATGGCCCTGCTTCACCATGGTCACTTCA
The DNA here is from genome assembly GCF_028858775.2 of Pan troglodytes. NCBI lineage: Eukaryota > Metazoa > Chordata > Mammalia > Primates > Hominidae > Pan > Pan troglodytes. The sequence continues at coordinate 24,097,883 of NC_072402.2, read as the reverse complement.
TAACAAAGGGTAGGGCAGCTGAGGCCATTGATCCAGGTGAGTGGGAGCGCCAGCTGCCTAGAGATCTGCCTGGATGTGAAGAATAAAGGGCCCCCCTGCATATGATAGCTTTTCGATTCCAACTTACCCCCCAGAGGTAATAGCTCTTATCAAGAGTGGGTCAGTTGAGTATTATTTTAGAAATCATTTGTAGACTTAAACATATATCTTTACTCTTTCAACAATGTTTATAAAAATTCAATTTCCTAAATTAAATTATTTACTAATTAAAATATCTAGAGCCTCTTAATGATGGGAATACAGTTGGCTATCTGATATAATTTGTTTGCAAGGGGCAGCCATCTGATTACTTTTAGAAACAAAAATGTCCTCTTTTATCATTACATATTGAATGCTTTTATCAAAATAGGACATGTAGCTATTAAATGTATACAAGTGTACAAATATTATGTATCCATTACACATTTTCTTGGTATTCACTTTTTCCAGTTTATTGAGAGACTCCAAAGATACATTTTTACATATTTAAGGATGTTAGACATCATTTTTTTTCTCACTTGACATATGGAATCCTCTAAAGTCACCACCTTGTTTATCATTATCACTGAACATAGTCACAGGCTTGAGATTGTGCCAGGCATGCACAACTCTGTTTTTAGTCACTGTGTTCCAAGCATTGGCAACAGAATATATAGCATCCTTCATGCTAAACTCCTTTGAGAACCTTTCACACCCATGCCTTTGTTTACTGCTGCTAGCAGGCATTCAAGAAAGTATTTTTATATTTACTTTTCATTGATCTAAGGATATCCTGGTCACATGGAATTAATGAAGTCACATTTGGGGAAAGTACATGGCATAAATATTATTTTTGATAAAAATTTTACCTGGAGAAGGAGCAGAACAGTTGTCAAGCAATTACAAAATCTTATAGTTATCATCCAGTCTGGCTTCCCTGCAGTGAGCATGAGCTGTTGGTACAACACATTTGTGAAACCTATCAGAAAAGATGGCTGTGGAGATTCATGCCTTTTTTAGCATAATTATAAACTGGTAAAAAATTTACTCCTTTAACACAAAGAGGACACAAGCTTATTCCTATCACAGCAGGTTTATGCTTATGCATGCCTGTTGCATTAGCACATCCCAGTAATTATTCTATTCTTGGCGTTCTTAATTCCTAAAAAGGCTCTCTCATGAGCTGTTAATCAGTGTCTTTCTGGGGCAATAATACTGAAACAAAGATGTTTTGTCTGGTGTATAAACTTGTTATGGCATCAGACTTTTATCAGCGACGACCTGGCAAACCTGTCAATGAATCTGCTCCTTTGTGATCAGCAGATGCTTTATCACCACAAATTTTTAAAAATGTAGTGCTATTATTTCTTAAATTTCTACAACCATTCTGTTGAATATTCACAGTTCTTTTCAATTTTTAGTTAGTTGTGATAAATGTTTGCTTTTTTTATAATCTGCATACCATTAAGTGTCAAGTGTTCACTGTGACAGTAACAGATTCACTATTTTAATACACAATCAAGGTCTTCATTTTTAGCATTATGCAGTGTTTTTCTATTTTTTTACTAACTTCTGTTTATCGCTGTCATGATAGAACTTCGAGAATTTATCCTTCTGTTTCTTCTGGTCATATATGTTGGTCATTCTAACACAATACTTTTCCTAACAACATTTCATACTTATACCCCAGTCCAATGTCTCCAACACCTTGATTTTCTGTGTTGAGTATAAATGCTTCCTCTTTTTCTTATCATTGTTACTCATAAGGGTATCTGTGGGCCTTTTTGATATTTTCAACAATATCTTTATACCACAAGCAAAAAAAAAATGCATGAAGTAATTCATGTAGGACTTAGCCCCACGTAGGGCATCATGGGAACCGTCTGTTGGCATATCCAGCCTGGACATCTGCCATATTATTACCTTTTGTGAGAGTGCTCATGTGGAGGAATCTGGGCATTCAAGTAAAAGATACATCGCAGCTTAAGGGGTCTGGGAAGGTCTTTTTTTCCCTTGGGAATGTTGAATAAATTGTTTGTTGTGTGCATGCATTCTGACTGCCACCTGTAACATAAGGTCAGATGTGGAATTTTCTATTTGTTATGTGATGTCAGTGCTCAAAAAGTTTCAGCTGTGGAGCATTTTGGACTTCTGATTTTCAGATTAGAAATGCTCAATATCTATCAAACAAAACCATAAGCAGAATTACAGAATAAAAAAGAAAAACAGAATTAACAGTAAAAAATGCTTTCAAAATAAAAAGGATAACTTTAACTTATATATATTAGAAATGGACAGACCAAGCATATAAAACCAGAAAGGCTAGAGATGTGGGCATGGTAACTCACACCTATAATCCCAGCAGTTTTGGAGGCCAGCCAAGGTGGGAGGATCACTTGAGCCCAGGACTTCAAGGCCAGCCTGGACAACATTCTAACATCCCATTTCTAAAAAAGTTAAAAATTTAAAAAGTAGACAATATTTGAGCAAAACCATTAGAAACAGAAAGAGGAGAAAAAAATGGAAAACTCTTCACCAAACTGAGACAGTACATTATTTTTAAGCAACTATATAGTATTTCTAAAAAATAGCAGCATAATACATTGCAAAAGAAAAACGAAAATTTAAAAACAATGACAACTCACACAATTTTCTTGTCCAACATTATTTAATTAGAATGAGTTAGATTTAAATAAGAGGGATTATTTTCAGTAAGAATAATGTTATAATAATAGGAAATTGAAGATAGAAGATTAGTTACAGTGATAATATTTACACTGATAACTTACAAAGAGCCCAGAAGCAGACTTTTTTTTTTTTTTTGAGACGGAGTCTCGCTCTGTCCCCCAGGCTGGAGTGCAGTGGCGCCATCTCGGCTCACTGCAAGCTCCGCCTCCTGGGTTCACCACCATTCTCCTGCCTCAGCCTCCCGAGTAGCTGGGACTACAGGCGCCCGCCACCACGCCTGGCTGATTTTTTGTATTTTTTAGTAGAGACGTGGTTTCACCGTGTTAGCCAGGATGGTCTCGATCTCCTGACCTCATGATCCGCCCACCTCGGCCTCCCAAAGTGCTGGGATTACAGGCTTGAGCCACTGCGCCCGGCCCCAGAAGCTGACTTTTAAACTCCATTTAATGGATCAGAAATCTGAGTATAAAATAGGTGAAATAACTTGCCTAAAGTCACACAGGCAGAAATTAAACCTATATCTGTTGACTTCTGAATTTTTTCACCATAGAAGCATAAGCACGTTAATAGATTGAGAATTTTAAAACTACAATTTTTAAATTAATAAACTTCGTTAAGAGTTTAAGGTTCACAGTAAAATTGGGCAGGAAATATACAGAGTACAAATATAGCTCCTGTCCCCACACATGCACAGCCTCCCTCGTTGTGCATATCAACATCATGCACCACTGTAGTACGTATTTTGTAATAGATGAACCTACATTGATTCATCTCCATACATTACATTAGAGTTCACTGTTAGTGCCATGCATCCTATGGGTTTTGATAAATGTATAATAACATGTATTCACCACTGTAATAGCATACAGAATAGATTCACTGCCTTAAATCCTCTGTGCTTTCCCTATTTATCACTCCTTCCCTGCTAACTGCTAGAAACCACCGACCTTTTTACTGTCTCCATAATTTTTCCTTTTCCAGAAGCTCATATAGGTGGAATCATATATATGTAACCTTTTCACTTTGGCTTCTTTCACTTATAAGATGCATTTAAGTTTCTTTCATGTCTTCCATGGCGTCATAGCTCATATTTTTTTAGTACTGAATAATATTCCATTGTCAGAAGTACCACAGTTTATCCTTTCACCTTCTGAAGAACATTTTGGTTCCAAGTTTTGTCAATTATAAATAAGGCCGCTATAAACATTCATGTGCAAGTTTTTATGGGCCGTAAATTTTCAATTCATTTGGGTAAACAGCAAGGAGTGTAATTGTTGTATCATATTGTAAGACTATGTTTAGTTTTGTAAGAAACTGCCAAACTCTTTTCCAAAGTGGTTGTATCATTTTGCATTCCCACAAGAAATAAATGAGAGTTCCTGCTGTACCTCATCCTTTCTAGCATTTGGTGTTGTCAGTGTTCTGGATTTTGGCCATTCTAAAAGGTGAATAGTGATATCTCTTTTTTTTTAAATTATACTTTAAGTTCTAGGGTACATGTGCACAATGTGCAGGTTTGTTACATATGTATACATGTGCCATGTTGGTGTGCTGCACCCATTAACTCATCATTTACATTAGGTATATCTCCTCATGCTATCCCTCCCCCCTCCCCCCACCCCACAACAGGCCCTGGTGTGGGATGTTCCCCACCCTGTGTCCAAGTGTTTTCATTGTTCAATTCCTATACTATGCAGACATGAAAAAGGATGAATTCATGTCCTTTATAGGGACATGGATGAAGCTGGAAACCATCATTCTCAGCAAACTATTGCAAGGACAAAAAACCAAACACCGCATGTTCTCACTCATTATTGTTTTAATTTGCATTTCCCAGATGACATATGATGTGGAACTTCGTTTTATATACTTATTTCCAATCTGTATACCTTCTTTGGTGAGGTGTCTGATCAGGTCTTTGGTTATTTTATTAATAAGCTGTTCATTTTCTTATTAAAGTTTTAAGTGTTATTTTGCATATTTTGGATAATAGTCTTTTGTGGGTCTCTTGAAAATATTTTCTCAGTCTGGTTTAGTTTATCCTTCAATTCTCTTCAAAATATCTTTTACACAGCAGAAGTTTTCAGTTTTAAGAAGGCCCAACTTATTCTTGCTTTCATGGATTGTGCCTTTAATATATATATAAAATGTCATAGCCATACCTGAGATCATATAGATTGTCTCCTATATTATACAGCTTTGCATTTTACATTTAGGTTTATGACTCATTTTGAATTAATTTTTGTGAATGGTGTAGATTCTTTGTCTACATTTTTTTGGATGTGAATTTTCAGTTGTTTTAGCACTATTCATTGAAAAGATTATCTTTGCTCCATCATACTGCCTTTGCTCTTTTGTCAAAGATCAGTAGACTACATGTGGGTCTATTTCTGAGGTCTCTACTCTGTTCATGGATCTATGTGCTCATTTATTTGCCAGAATGCCATTTCCTTGAATACTGCAGCTTTACATTATGTATTGAAGTCAGTCAGTCATCTGTTCATCTCTTTCAATATTGAATTTGCTCTTCTGGTCTTTTGCCTCTTTATATAAATTTTAGAATCAGTTTTTGATATCCACAAAATAACCTGCTAAGATATTGATTGGAATTGAATAGATCAAGAGATATAGTTGGAAAACACTGACATCTGGACAATTTTGAGTCTTACTATCCTTCAACATGGAATAATTTCTATTTATTTCTTCTACCATTTTTCATCAGATTTTGTAGTTTTCCTCATATAGATCTTATACTGTATTTTTAGATTTATATCAAATTATTAGATATTTTGGGTGCTAATGTAAATAGTATAGTGTTTTTAATTTCAATTTGCACTTGGCCTTTACTGACATATAGGAAAGTGGTTGGCTTTTATATATTAAGTATGTATTTTGCAAACTTGCTATAATGACTTATTAGTTTCAGAAGGTCTTTTGTTGATTATTTTGAATTTTTACATTCATGTACATGTCATGTGAGAGAAAAAGATAACTTTATTTCTTCCTTCCCAGTCAGTATAACTTTCTTTTTTGGTCTTATTGAATTAGTTAGGAATTCCAGTATGATGTTGAAAAACAGTGATGAGAGGAAATACCTTGATCCTGATATTAGTGGGAAAGCTTCAAGTTTTCACCATTAAATACGATGCTAGCTGTAGGTAATTTGAAGATGTTCTCCAAGTTGAGGAAGTTCCCTTCTATTCCTAGTTATGATAATAAATTGGTGTTAGATTTTGTCAAATGCTTTTTCTGCATCCATTGATATAGTCATGTGATTTTTCTCTTAACCTGTGGACATGGTGGATTACATTAATTGACTTTAAACAATCACTTTCAGCTCAAAACTGGATGTTAGCATTTTAAAAAGATACTTTTGCTAAATTAAAAATAAACGCTAATTCCTGGTTGATATTCAAACCCTTTGGAGGTGACAAATTTCAGAGAGGAACGGTTTGTAGGTTTTTTTGTTTTGTTTTAATCTTTAATTTTTGTGGGCACATAGTAGGTGTATATATTTATGGGCTATATGAGATATTTTGGCACAGGCATGCAATGTGCAATAATCAAATCATGGAAAGTTGGGTATCCATCTCCTCAAGAATTTATGCTTTGTGTTACAATCAAATTATACTCTTTTAGTTACTTTAAAATGTGCATTATTGACTATAGTCATACTGTTGTGCTATCAAATACTAGGTCTTATTCTTTCTAACTCTTTTTTTTTGTTTTTAACCCATTAACCATCCCCACCTCTGCTGATCTTCCCACCCTTTGTAGCCTTTGGTAAGCAACTTTTTACTCTATATCTCCATGAGTTCAGTTGTTTTGATTTTTATCTCCTACAAATAAGTGAAACTATGCTATGTTTGTCTTTCTGTGACTGGGGTATTTTACTTAACATAATGTCTTCCATTTTCATCCATGTTGTTGCAAATGACAATATCTCATTCTTTTTTATGGCTGAATAGTACTCCATTATGTATATGTACTACATTTTATTTATCCATTTATCTGTTGGTACACACTTAGGTTGCTTCCACATCTTGGCTATTGTGAACAGTGCTGCAACAAATATGGAGTGCAGATATCTCTTCAATATACTGATTTCTTTACTTTTGGGTATATATCCAGGAATGGTATTGCTGGATCATATGGTACCTCTATTTTTAGCTTTCTGAAGAACCTCCAAACTGTTCTCCATAGTGGTTGTACTAATTTAAATTCTGACCAAGAGTATATGAAGGTTCCGCTTTCTCCACGTCCTCACCAGCATTTGCTAGAGTCTGACATTTGGATAAAAGCCATTTTAACTGGGGTGAGATAATATGTCATTGTAGTTTTGATTTGCATTTCTTTGATGATTAATGATGTTGAGCACCTTTTCATATGCCTGGTTGCCATTTGTACATCATCTTTTGAGAAATGTCCATTCAACTCTTTTGCCCATTTTCTGATCGGATTCAATTTTTTTCTATAGAGTTGTTTGAACTTCTTATATATTCTGGTTATTAATCCCTTGTCATATGGGTAGTTTGTAAATATTTTCTCCCATTCTGTGGGTTGTCTGTCCTGTGGGTTGTCTCTTCACTTTGTTGATTTTTTTCCTTTGCTGTACAGAAACTTTTTGCCTTAATATGATCTCATTTGTCCATTTTAATATTTTGTGTGTGTGTGTGTGTTTAGCTTTCTTAGTCACCCATTTTTTTGAATTAATTTTTGTGAATGGTGTAGATTCTTTGTCTAGAGCTCTGGCATTGGCAAATTAATCATGATGTTTCTAGAAGTGAAATAGATAGGAAGCCTACTGCATTCTTACCTAATTTGTATAAGCAGAAAACTTCTAGGTCAAGTGGACAAAATACTAATTTGAATTATAAAAATAGAGAATCATGGGCCCTCAATCAATTTCCAGACTTAAATCAGTTTACAGTTTACAGACCCAGAACCCCTTGTGTGAAGGTGTCAGAGATGTGTGAACCAAAGTAACTCCATCTTAAATATTCGCTGGGTAAAATGAGACTGAAACCTACTGGGCAGCATTCCCAGATGGTTAAGGCATTCGAAGGAAAAGGATGAGATATGAGGTCAGCACAAAGTAAAGGTCATAAAGACCTTGCTGATAAAACAGCTTAAAGTAAAGGAGCCAGCCAAAACCCACCAAAACCAAAATGGCGACAAGAGTGACCTCTGGTCGTCATCACTGCTACACTCCGGACCACCAGTGCCATGACATTTTACAAATGCCATGGCAATGTCAAGAAGTTACCCTATATGGTCTAAAAACGGGAGGCATGAATAATCCACCTCTTGTTTAGCATATCGTCAAGAAATAACCATGAAAATGGGCAACCAGCAGGCTTCAGGGCTGCTCTTTGTATGGAGTGGCCATTCTTTTATTCCTTTACTTTTTTAATAAATTTGCTTTTGCTTTGCACTGTGGACTCACCCTAAATTCTTTCTTGCATGAGACTCAAGAACCCTCTCTTGAGGTCTGGATTGGGACTGCTTTCCTGTAACAAAGGGAGGCTAGGTCCCCTTGAGGAAGGACCCCACTACCGACAGTTTATACTGTTAATCCTCCTCTCATCCTTCCCAAAGGAGACATCTGGCCTCTTAACCAGGGTAACTGTGCACTGGGGAAAGGGAAATAATCAGACCTTTCAAGGACTACTGGACACTGACTCTGAGCTGACGTTTGATTCTAAGGGACGCAAAACATCATTGTGGTCCTCTAGTTAAAGTAGGGGCTTTTGGAAGTCAGGTAACTGAGTTTCAACTCAGGCCCAACTTACACTGGGGCCAGTGGGTCCCTGGGCTCATGCTGTGGTCACTTCCTCCAGTGCCAGAATGCATAATTGGCATAGACATACTTAGCAGCTGGGCAGAATCCCACATTGGCTCCATGACTGGTAGGGTCATGGCTATTATTGTGGAAAAAGCCAAATGGAAGCCATCAGTACTGCCTCGACCTGGAAAAATAGTAAATCAAAAACAATATCACGTCTATGGAGGGATTGCAGAGATTAGTGCCACCATAAAGGACTTGAAAGACACATAATTGGTGATTCCCACCACATCCCTGTTCAACTCTCCTATTTGGCCTGTGCAGAAGACAGATCTTGGAGGATGACAGTGGATTATTGTAAGCTAATCCAAGTGGTTACTCCAATTGTAGCTGCTGTACCAGATGTGGATTCATCGCTTGAGCAAATTAACACATCTACTGGTACCTGGTTTATAGCCATTGATTTGGTGAATGCTTTTTTCTTCATTCCTGTCCATAAGGCCCACCAGAAGCAATTTGCCTTCAGATGGCAAGGCCAGCAATATACCTTCACTGTCCTACCTTAGGGGTATATCAACTCTCTGGCTTTGTGTCATAATCTTTTTTGCAGAGATTTTGATCACGTTTCCTTTCCACAAGATATCACGCTGGTTCATTACACTGATGACATTATGCTGATTGGATCCAGTAAGTGAGAAGTAGCAAACGCACTGGACTTATTGGTGACACATTTGCATGCCAGGGGATTGGAAATAATTCCAACTGAAATTCAGGGACCTTCTATCTCAGTAAAATTCTGGGGGTCCAGAGATGTGGGACCTGTCAAGATATTCCTTCTAAGGTGAAGGATAAATTGCTGCATTTGGCTCCTCCTACAACCAAGAAAGAGGCACAACGCCTAGTGGACCTATTTGGATTTTAGAGGCAGCATATTCCTCATTTGGGTGTGTTATTAAAGCCCATTTATCAAGTGACCCAAAAGGATGCCAGTTTCGAGTGGGGTCCAGAACAGAAGAAGGCTCTGCAACAGGTCCTCTGCTGTGGCAGTGCAAGCTGCTCTGCCACTTGGGCCATATAACTCAGCAGATCCAATGGTTCTTGATGTGTCAGTGGCAGATAGGGATGCTATTTGGAGCCTTTGACAGGCCCCCATAGGTGAATCACAGTGGAGGTCTCTAAGATTTTGGAGCAAGATCCTGCCATCTTCTGCAGATAACTACTCTCCTTTTGCGAGACAGCTCTTGACTTGTTACTGGGCTTTGGTGGAATGAACGTTTGACTATGGGTCATCAAGTCAGCATATGACATGAACTGCATGTCATGAACTGGGTGCTTTCTGACCCACCTAGCCATAAAGTTGGCCATGCACAGCAGCATTCCATCATCCAATGGAAGTGGTATACATATGATCTGGCTCAAGCAGGTCTTGAGGGCACTAGTAAATTACATGAGGAAGTGGCTCAAATGTCCATGGTCCCCACTCGTGCTACCATACCTTCTCTCCCCCGGTCTGCATGGATGGCCTCATGGAGAATTCCCTATGATCAACTGACAGAGAAAAGAAGACTAGGGCCTAGTTTACAGATGGCTCTGCATGATCTGCAGGCACCACCTGATAGTGGACAGCTACAGCACTATAGCCCCTGTCTAGGGCATTCCTGTAGGACAGTGGCAAGGCAAAATCTTCTCAGTGGGCAGAACCTTGAGCAGTGCACCTGGTTGTACACTTTGCTTGGAAGGAGAAATGGTCAGATATGCGGTTACATACTGATTCATGGACTGGAGCCAATTGTTTTGCTGTATGGTCAGGGACGTGGAGGAACCATGAGTTGAAAATTGGTGACAAAGAAATTTGGGGAAGAGTTATATGAATGGACCTCTCTGAGTGTTCGAAAACTGTGAAGATGTTTGTATCTCATGTGAGTGCTCACCAAAGAGTGACCTCAGCAGAGGAGGATTTTAATAATCAAGTGGATAGAATATTTGTTCTTTGGACACCACTCAGCCTCTTTCCTCAGCCAACCCTGTTATCATGTAATGGGCTCATGATCAAAGTAGCCATGGTGGCAGGGATGGAGGTTACACATGGGCTCAGCAACATGGACTTTCATTCACCAAGCTGACCTGGCTACGACCACCTCTGAGTGCCCAATTTGCCAGCAGCAGAAACCAACACTGAGCCCTCAATATGACACCATTCCTCAGGGTGATCAACTAACTACTTGCTGGCAGGTTGGTTATATTTGACCACTTCCATCATGGAAAGGGCAGAGGTTTGTTCTCACTGGAATAGACACTTACTCTGGATATGGTTTTGCCTATCCTGCATGCAATGCTTCTGCCAAGACTATCATCCGTGGATGCACAGAATGCCTTATCCACTGTCATTGGTATTCCACATAGCATTGCCTCTGACCAAGGCACTCACATTACGGCTAAAGAAGTGCAGTGGTGGGCTCATGCCATGGAATTCCCTGGTCTTACCATGTTCCCCATCATCTTGAAGCAGCTGGATTGATAGATTGGTGGAATGGCCTTTTGAAGTTAAAATTACAATGCCAACTAGGTGACAATAGTTAGCAGGACTGAGATTAAGTTCTCCAGAAGGCCATATATTCTCTGAATCAGTGTCCAATATATGGTACTGTTTCTCCCATGGATCAAGGAATCAAGGGGTGGAAGTGGAAGTGACACCACTCATCATCACCCCTAGTGACCCACTAGCAAAATTTTTGCTTCCTGTTCCCACAACATTACATTCTACTTACCTAGAGTCTTAGTTCAAGAGGGAAGAATGCTGCCACCAGTAGACACAACAATGATTCCATTTAACTGGAAGTTAAGATTGCCACTTGGCCACTTTGGGCTCCTCTTATCTCTAAGTCAACAGGCTAAGAAGAGAGTTACAGCGTTGGATGAGGTAATTGACCCAGACTATCAAGATGAAATGAATCTACTACTCCACAATGGAGGTAAGGAAGAGTATGTATGAAATACAGGAGATCCCTTAGGACATCTCTTAGTATTACCACGTCCTGTGATTAAGGTCAATGAGAAACTACAACAGCTCAACCCACGCAGAATTACAAATGGCCAAACCCTTCAGGAATGAAGGTTTGGGTCACCCCACCAGGTAAAAAACCATGACCAGCTGAGGAGGTGTTTGCTGTAGGCAAAGGGAATACAGAATGTGTAGTAGAAGAAGGTAGTCATCAATTCCAGCTACAACCATGTAACCAGTTGCAGAAATGAGGACTGTAATTGTCATGAGTATTTCCTCCTTATTTTGTTAAGAACGTGTTTGTGCATTTATACACTTGTACTAAGAGAATATCTTTATTTTATTTCCTTTTTTTATCATGTGACATAAGATTTATTGACTTCATATCAGCATTTAAATGTTGTTAACTTTATGTAATAGCATTTAAGTTAAGGATCGGTGTGCTTCCGGTAGTACAAAGGAAAGCTGTATTATGTTAGGCATAATTATGACCTTATTATTGTCTTTATTTGAAGATTATGTATGATTTCAGGAGATGTGTATGGGCTTAAGTTGACAATGGGTGGACTTGTGATGATTAATATTGAGTGTCAAGTTGATTGAATTGAAAGATGCAATGTATCATTCCTTCATATGTCCGTGAGGGTGTTGCCAAAGGAGACTAACATTTAAGTGAGTGGACTGTGAGAAGCAGACCCACTCTCAATCGGGGTGGGCACCATCTAATTAGCTGCCAGTGCAGCTAGAATAAAGTGAGCAGAAGAAGATCAAAAAAGCAGACTTGCTGAGTCTTCTGGCCTTCATCTTTCTCCTTTGGTGGATGTTTCCTGCCCTCAAATATTGAACTCCAAGTTCTTAAGCTTTTGGACTCTTGTACATACACCAGTGGTTTGCCAGGGGCTCTTGGGTCTTTAGCCACAGACTGCAGGCTGCACTGTCAGCTTCCCTACTTTTGTGGTTTTGAGACTCAGACTAGCTTCCTTGTTCCTCAGCTTGCAGATGACCTATTGTGGCAGTTCACCTTGTGATCATGTGAGTCAGTACTCCTTAATAAACTCCTCTTTACATATACATCTATCCTATTAGTGTTGTACTTCTAGAGAACCTTGACTAATACAGTTTGGATATTTGTTCCCTCCAAATCTCATGTTGAAATATAATTCCCATTGTTAGAGGTGGGTCCTGGTGGAGATGCTTAAATCATGTGTGCAGATATCTCATGAATGGCTTAGTGCCATCCCCTTGGTGATGAATGTGTTCATAAAAGATCTCATTGTTTAAAAGTGTGTGGCACCTCCATGCTCCCTCTCTGTCTTCCACTCTCACTATGTGATGTGTCCATTCTCTCTTTGTGTTCTGCCATGATTGTAAGGTTCCTGAGGCCTTTCCCAGAAGCAAATACTGAAGTCATGCTGTTACAGCCTACAGAGCAGTAAGCCAATTAAACCTCTTTTCTTTACAGATCACACAGCCTCTGTTATTTCTTTATAGAACTGTAAGAATGGCCTAATACAGGAAATTGATACTGGGGGTGGAAAGTTTCTATACAGATAACTGAAAATGTGGAAGCAGATTTGGAACTGGGTAGCAGGCAGATGTTGAAAGAGCTTGGAGTTCTCAGAAGACAGAAAGATGAGGGAAAGTTTGGATCTTTTGAGACTAGTTAAATGGTTTTGACCAAAATACTGATAGTGATACAGACAATGAAGTTCAGGCTGATGAGGTCTCAGATGAAAATTAATGTATTGGAACTGGAACAAAGGCCACACATGTTATGCCTTAGCAAAGAGCTTCGCTTCATTGTATTCATGCCTTATGGATCTGAGAAAGTTTGAATTTAAAAGTGATGACCTAGGGTATCTGGCAGAAGAAATTTCTAAGCAGCAAAGTATTCAAGATGTTGCCTAGAGTGTAAAACTTTGGAAAAGTTACAGCCTAGCCATGTTGTAGAAAAGAAAAGCCCATTTTCTGGTGAAGAATCCAAGCAGGCTGTGGAGAAACCACTTGCTTGAGAGATTAGCATGACTAAAAGGGATTAGAGTGCTAATCTCCAAGACAATGAAATAGAGGCCTCAAAGGCATTTCAGAGATCTTTGAGGCAGCCCCTCTTATCACAGGCTCAGAGGTCTAGGAGGAAAGAATGGTTTCCGAGGCTAGGCCCAGGGATCTGCTGCCCAGTGCAGCCTTGGGACAGTGCTCCCTGAATCCAGGCTACTTTGACTGCAGCCTCAGGTCAAAGGGCCCCAGATATAGCTCAGGCCACAGCTCTGGAAGGTGCAAGCCATAAGTCTTGGTAATGTCTGCATGGTGTTAAGCCTACAGGCATGCAGATTGCAAAAGGGAAGGAGAGTTGGCAGCTTCTCCCTAGATTTTGGAGGATGCATGAGAAAGCCTGGGTGCCCAGACACAAAGATTGCTGTAGGGGCAGAGCCTCTGCAGAGAAGCTCTACTAGTGCAGTGAGGAGGGGAATGTGGAGGTGGAGCCCCCACATAGAGTCCACACCAGGGCACTGCCTATTGGAGCTGTGGGAATAGGGCTGCCACCTTCCAGACACTATAATGGTAGATCCACCAAGAGCTTGCATTCTGAGCCTAGAAAAGTCACAGTTGCTCAACTCCAACTTGTAAAAGCAGCCACAGGGACTGCTCCCTGCAGTGCCACAGGGGCAGAGTCATCCAAGGCCTTGGAAGTCCACCCCTTGTATCAGTGTGCTCTGGATGTGGGACATGGAGTAAAAGGAGATTATTTTGGAGTTTTGAGATATAATGACTACCTATTGTGTTTCAGACTTGCATGGAAACTGTAGCCTCTTTCTTTTTCCTGACTTCTCCCTTTTGGAATTGGAATGTCTACCCAATGCCTATACCCCCATTTTATCTTGAAAGTAAATAATTTATTTTAATTTTACAGGCTCATAAGTGGAAGGAGATGAGTCTCAGATGAGACTTAGAACTTTATATTTGATGCTGGAATGAGTTAAAGCTTTTTAAAGACTGTTGGCACAGGATAATTATATTTTGCAATGTGAGAAAGACATAAGATTTTTAGGAGTTAGAGGCAGAATTATATGGTTTAGATACTTGTCTTCTTCATATCTCATGTTGACTTCTTGTTTCTGGCCCAGTATATTTCAAAATGGTCACTGTTGCCCTCTCCTTGCCTGAGGTGGGAAGGAATTTTTCTCAGATATTCACTGTGAGCACCTGGTAGAGCTCCTGGAAGTAAAACCTACACAAGTGTGAGGGCCTCCCTATGACTGGGTCCCCTGGAATTTTTAACTCTCAAAATTGTCTACACTGAGGCTCCATCATTCCATCACTTATTCCTAACCTAGCACTGATTCTCACAGATGTTTCAGCTCTAGAAAGATGTGATTCTCTATATTTGCCTGTCTCTCCAATTTTGGGAGTAGGGCCTTGCCCTGTGATCTCACTTCAAAAAGAGAAGGAGTTGTTGATTTTTCACTTTGTTTAACTTTTTTATTTATTTATTTTTTTTTTTTTTAGGGTGTACTTCTAAGCTCCTTTCATGCTGGGCCAGAAACCAGAAGTCTCAAAAGTAAACTATTTAATAAGACAAAAGACAGAATAAATTCATTAATTAATCAAATAATTCACTAATCCCTCCATTTGAAGTTCATGAAAATGAATTTGACTAAGAAATACACTTTTAAGGCCAGGCACGGTGGCTCATGCCTGTAATCCTAGCACTTTGGGAGGCTGAGGCAGGTGGATCACCTGAGGTCAAGAGTTTGAGACAAGCCTGGCCAACATGGTGAAACCTCATCTCTACCAAAAATACAAAAGAAATATTAGCCAGGCTCGGTGGCAGGCACCTGTAATCCCAGCTACTCAGGAGGCCAAGGCAGGAGAATTGCCTGAACCCAGGAAGTGGAGGCTGCAGTGAGCGAGATTGTGCCATTGCACTCCTGTGTGGGCAACAGAGCAAAAACAAACAAACAAATATATATGTATATATATATTTGGAAATAGAGATTCTTATCTTTGTAGTAACTTTCAGAGGCACATAAAAGTATATTTTTAAAGTATATATATATACTTTAAAAGTATATATATTTTAAAAGTATATATATATACTTTTAAAATATATATACTTTTAAAGTATACTTTTATGTGCCTCTGAAAAGTATATATATATATATACTTTTAAAATTGTACCTAACCAATGTCTTTTACAGGTGGGTATTTTTTCCCATTGAGTTGACTCATTTTATTTTCTACCTGAATAATTCTTCTAAATCTTTCTGGGTTAGCCATTCCAATCAAAATCCTAAGGACACACAAGACTCTTCGCCAAAGTGCCTAGAGTATCTTCAGACACCAATTATGTCCAATGCAAAACTTCCAGTTTTATTCCTTATAAGTTTGTCCAAGTGAATCTCAGATTTTTAAGAATATATGGCATAGACTTTCAAATTGCGTATATTCCATATACCATCATGTTGATCAGCTCATATCAAGTATGATGATGAACAAAAGAATGCCAGTTGAAGTAAATAACACTGAAATATGGGTGGAAAGAGCCAATAGTCACTTCGTTAATTTTCACTACAGCTAAACTTTTTGGCTCATTGTTTTCTGTACAGATTAAATAGTATTGGATCATTTGTCAGAATCACTTCACAGTGAATGAAAGAAAGTTTTTATCTCTTATTTTCTGTAGATTGTCATTGGGAATCTTGCCAGTCAAATTTCCTAAATCCTGATTGTTGAAGTTATTTGGCTCTTTTATTTCTGCCTAAAGTTTCAAATATATTATTCCTTTATTTATAATAGTGTTTTGGAGACAGAAAGTAATAACATTTAGCTTTACCTTATTGTGGTAATTTCATTATCTCTAATTTTTGTATTATTCTGACTTTTTTGTTTGGCTTTTCTGAAAAGGAAAACAGAAAACTTTGTTCCAGCATCAACAGTATTTTGTGCACCGATTTCCATTTCAACAAGCATTTCTCCACATAATGATATATTTTCAAGAAATTCTCAGTGATTCTGACTTATATGTGAGTTAAAACTAATAAAATTGAAAGTTATAGAAGTCAAAGTTACTGAGTGATTCTTTCCTTTTTTATGTGCCTCTGAAAGTTACTACAAAGATAAGAATCACTAATCCAGTGAAATTTTAACTTGTGTTCCTAGATTAATATTTTAATACTGCCTTACCAAATGCAATCTGCTTTTCCGTGTTGCTTAGTGTCACCATTTAAATATAGATTATGGCATTAGAAATAAGATATGTTTGAGATTCCCTGGTAATGTTCATTTGTAGGAAATACAGAAAACTAGAAGTTGCCTTTCATCAGGAGGTTAGATTATTGTTCTGTTTTCTTTTTTTCCCCTTTAATAGATTGTAACTCTAATAGTTAAGACACAGCAGGGGACAAACATTTCAGTCTTAAATTTCTAAACTTTATTATGTTCATTACTCATGAGTTGAAAGCATTATTAAGCAGAGAATACATGATTCAAGTTAAAATCTTTTGTAAAATTAAATTTATATAGTTATTAGTTTTTTATATATAAGTCCAATGTGATTATCACTTAATTTTTGTATCCTTTCTTATCAGTATTATAAAAGTGGTCCTTATTGATCATTAATGCCAGCCACATTTGGTGTTCAAATTAGAGACATAATTTTGACTTTTTCATACTCAATTTTTTTTGTGTATCCATATCATTCAAATATTTATTTAAAACTAGCATGCTTAATTGATTTATTCTTCATTTCTTTTCACAATGTATTGTTTTCATTGTTTTATTTAGTTTTTTTAGTGAAAAAGTAAATCAAATAATCTACTGATTTAAGTGATTTTTTAGAAAAGGTTTATGTTTATCCTTATTTAGGAAATAAGATTTTTCTCCGTCTCCTTTTGGGGTTAAAAACTTTCAAATTTACTTCATGTGGGTTTTTACATGATTATATAGTAGAGATGGTACGGAAACATCTTTGGAAGATGCACTTGACTACTAACTAGAGGGAACAGGTTCTCATAGGAAAAATGAGGGCAAAACAATAACAGGTGATCTCCTCAGGTAGGAAGTACCTACCCAGGAACACCATTTCTTATCTTAGGTTTCTTTTCTGTATGATTCTTAATTGGTGGTAATATGCAATTTAGCAAAACTACATTCTTCAAAGCTTATGAAAATGCTACTTCTTTATCCATCTTACTTGGCAAGTTAATTAATAAGATCTCATATGGAGATTTATTCTCAAACTGATTGTGTAACAAAAATCATTTTTCCCTCAAATATTTCCCAATGATACTGGAAAGGTATTTGTAAAAACTTGTTTCATAGGTTTTATATATTTACACAATTCTGCAGGTTTTCTTTTTTGTTCCCAAAATGGTATGTTCAAATGAGTGACTACCTGGAAACACTTTTTAATTTAATGAAATCAGGCTCTTTTCCAAAATTGTAGGTTTTAAATCTAGATAATATCATGTAGTTTCAACAAATTTGACTATGCCTCCAATAACTGTTTCTAATGTACTAAGACAAAACTTTCAAATGTAGTTTAATCTGGATGAGAATTTTTCTTCTTAACAAGTTTTCTAAAGACATATTAAATATTTGGAATTTGTTTATTGATTTCTTCTGAACCTATATTATTTCTATTTACCCAATATTTAATTCAATGACTTATTGTTCCAGTTGCTGTGGCTGCATAAGACGTTATTCCAAAACTTCATTGTGCAAAACATCAGTGGTTTCTGATCATGCCTTCTGTGGGTCAGGAAATCAGACAGGGCATAGAAAGTCGGGCTTATCTCTGCTTCGCAGTGTCTCTAGCCTCAGCTGGAAGTCTCAAAGACTGTTAAAAGTATCTGAAGATCTTTCTACTCACAAATCTGGTGGTTTATAAGAACTGTCAACTGGGGCCTCTGTTAGGTTGGGCAAAAGATGGCTGCTTCATATCTAAGCATTCTATCCATAGGCAAAGTGGAAATCAAATGGAAAGTGAAGGCTGAAGGGAAATTTCTTGTGTCACAGAATCCAAAAATGTATCACATGGATAATCTAGCTGAAAGATAATCTGGGGAAGCAAGTATTATTTCACTGGGCAAACAGATACTCCAAATAAAAATGTGATTTTATTATTAAGGCACATTAAAATGTATATTATGTAGGTAAGTATTCATATCTACCACACTCAGTATTCTCTAAGCCTACCTTAAAATTCTTTTAAAGCTTTGAGGCTTGCTTTTCTACACAATTTTATCTGCTGCACAGCTTCTAAATCAATTCCTTGCTTTCTAGGGCTAGAGATAATTGTATTCTAGTCTGAACCATACTTGAAATAAGTTGTTTATCATTCTGTCTGCATTTTGCCCTCTTTGTGATAAATTTAATTTCAAAGTAATGGTCCCAGTTTTCTTTGTTTTATGGCTGCCCAATCACCAAGAAGGAGACAAAAATGTAAAATATTTGGTATCTGTGTTCCTTAACTGCATCTCATAATCAAGCAAAATATTTTATTAGTTGATTAATAATGATAGGTTCAGATATTACCTATAGAATTAGTCACATATTGAAAATAGAAAGTTTTTATAAGTATCCAGTCTAGTTCATTTCTTATTAATTTCTTAAAAAATACACATGCTAATGCTAACGTTTCTCTTATAAATAGATATTAAATTAGCAGTTCACAGTAACTAAAAGCACCAAAAGCCCACTAACTGAATGGGAAAGTGAGCTGATGGACATCATAACTAGTTCTGGTTTAACAACTCACTCCCTGCCAAACATTTATTTTTGCCTTGACTTTTAATTTAACTGAGAGTTGTTTTCAATTATCTTAGAGGAAAATATTTAATAGTATATTGGTTTGAAAATATCCTAACACTGAATACAGAAATCATTGCAATGAATAGAAGGCTAGTAAGGGTTAATTGTAGTCTTTTTAAAATTTACTGACTCAGATTAGTAAACCAATCTTCATTTTATCAAAGTATATGCATTTTAATACCAAAGTATCTATTATCAATAGAATATACATTGCTAATTGTCTTTTAAACATTTTAAATGGATTTCTTTTCTTTTTTAATGAACACGGTTAGGTATAATGAACAAGATGGCTGACTGAAGTTGTGTTCTGGAGCCCAACCAAAGTTAAATGACAGATATCATATCTGTAAATTTAAGGATTCATTACATTAAAAAATCTCAAAAACTTACCAAGTGACTGTAATTTGCCAGATCCTGGGCTAGACTCTTGAGAGAGGAAGACAAATTAGTTCCTGTCTTCAAACTTAATGGAAGACTCAGAAGAACATAGAGAATTACAGTGCATACATTAAGTGCTATTTAGATAAGCACTGTTTGTTATGGAAACCTTGTTATTTTGTAGATTGAATACATTGGAACAAGTTGAACAATTCAAAATTTGACTATTACAAAATAAACAGCAGGAGGCAAATCTTTGTGCATGTAAATTAAATGGCATTATTTTAAGTGCAATTTTATTTCTTAATTTTAAGATAGTATTTTTGCATATCAAAGCTAGCATGAATCTTGGTGGGGCTTAGTGGAGGAAATAGAAATAAGAGTTTAGTCAAAATAGATGGCTAGATTGAAAAAGAGAGTGGGAAGCTAGAATAATAAGTGAGAAAATGGGCCACTTGTGAAAGTCTGGAATATGAATGTGGCTTCTATGCTCAACTATAGAGTATGAGGAGATAAAACAAATGTAAATAGTCATTTTCCCCACCATTCCATAAGCTTCGTAACTTTAAAACTAAAACTAACTTTAAATTATGACTCATTATTTCAAATCAGCAGCTTCATTTTTCATCTAATCTTGTCTTCTTAAATTTCCAAATCACATCACAGAATGCCTTTCTACTGCTCTTCTTTCTTTTTGTTACACAAGTATTTTGTCCTTACATTGGAAAACAAACAGTAATGTATATTGAAAATTCATATTACATCCACTGAGAATCCATAAGAAATGTAGAAGTTCTGTACCATACAGAGTGCTCATGGAATTAGGGTTCCAAGAATTTTCTTTAATTGCACTCAACACAAGCCAAACTTCTCCACTGTTTTAGTTTTAGTTTTGTTTTGTTTTATCTATGATCTTGAAGCCACTCAACTTGTCACAACTTTTCTGCTTTTTTTCTGCCCTTCCCCTCTTTGCCCTCAATCTCCATAACCCCTTTCGTCCTTTTTCAAAGGGCTCACCTTTACAAAAACTCTAATATTCATCATCAATTATCTAGATAGCTTCACTTTTACTCTGCAGGAATTCAGTGACTAGGGTGGGGATTAGGATGTGGAAAAAATCAGATATTGCAGGTTGAGCATACTCAAAACAATCACAATTCCTCTGTGATTAACTCCCTTGTCTATTTTTGTCTGTGACTATTATCTTCCTCTGATATTTTCCTTTTCCATTATACTTTTTTGCCACATCTTCAAGTTGAGGATCAAGAACATGTACTCTGGGGTTGAGCAACTTTCTCAAACTGTTCCTACCCTTAGAAGTTTGGGCAGTGACCGGACATGATGGTTCATGCCTGTAATCCCAACATTTGGGGAGGCCAAGGAGGGAGGATCGCTTGAACCCAGGAGTTCAATACCAGCCTAGGCAACATTAGGGATACCCTGTCTCTACAAAAAGAAAAAGAAAAAAATTAGCCAAGCATGGTGGTGTACACTTGAGTTTTCAGATAAGGTTGAAGAAGGCTGTGGTGGGCCCAGCTACGCTTGAGCCAGGGAGATCAAGGCTGCAGTGAGCATGTTCATGTCACTGCACTCCAGCCTGAGTAACAGAGTGAGACCCTGTTTCAGAAAAAAAAAAAAAAGTTTAGGTGATCAAACTTTAAGTCCAGACAGTTTTAGTTCAGTCTTATAGTTTGTTTGGCTACTGGGCGCTTTCAAAAACTTAGTAGACTTCTTATTTAATAAATATTGAAACTTGATGAATATTTTCTCTAAGTCAATTTTATTCTGAGTCTCCTTAATTTTTTGAAAGTTTTAGTGTAGATATAAAAGCCATATCTTTATTTTTCTCTTTATTAGAAAGCAGAGTTTCAATTACCTTTGTCGCTTAAAATACTTTCTCAATTATATTTCCTAGTATTTGTGATCTCAGAGTAATTGATTTGCCCCACTTTGCAAATTCTGAAATATCTTGAATCTCTCCATTTTCTTTCATTTGAGTCTGCAAATTTGCCAATTCTTATCTGAGGTTACCAGGTTTTTAGTAACATTCTGTCAAAAGCAGGTAACAGCAATCAACTCAGAAGACTAGCGTTCGGTTTTTCAAACTCTTCCTAATACTGAAGATTTATAAGATTCATGATCTATTTTCTAAACCATGCTTCCTTACTGCAAGCAATAGACAGATGACCATCTTTCAAGATTACAATAATTAGTGGCTTCCTCAGCCTATCAATAAAGCAAGAATACATATTTTATGTTTTATGTTTCAGAAACTCCCAACTTCTGGGATAATTATTTTTGTAATAGAAGAAGCTGAAATATGTCATTATAACAAACACCCTAAAATATTAGTGGTGTAAGAGAACAAAAATCCATCTTTGTTTGTTTGTTTCTGCAGAGTCCACTGCAGGAAAGACAGAGCTGAAGATCTCACTCAGCAATTAAATGCTTCTACTCTTAGCTGAAGCACACAACTACCTCTCACAGCCCATTGGCCAGAGCAGATCACGTGTCACAGATGAGACTGTCTGTAAGGCCCAAGAGAGTATAGTTCTCTCTTGTATCCACAAGGGAGAAGACTTAGATGTGAATGGGCACTAGAAATTTCTCCTACACTCCCAGGTCCTACCTCTACAGATTTCTGCCTCTTAACCTATGAAAGTGAAATCATAGGAAAGTAGCGGCAGAGGTAACACTTAAGTATCTTCTTCTCATATGAATTAAATTAAAATCAAATACAGTCAATTATATCTATGCCTCTTGACCTATAGAGATTCAAATTATTTCTTTATAATTTAGATGTTAGTTGCTATCAGTCAGCCTATTAAGTCTTGATAGACCTGAAACTTTGTGCCTAAGTCTCCTCACTCCTGCAGTAGAACTTCTTTAGAATTCCTTTGTTTCTTTTTTTTTATTTGTTTGAGTTGAAGTCTCACTCTGTCACCCAGGCTGAAGTGCAGTGGCGCGATCTCGGTTCACTACAACCTCTGCCGCCCAGGTTCAAGTGATTCTTCTGTCTCAGCCTCCTGAATAGCTGGGATTACAGGCACACACCACCATGCCCAGCTATGTTTTGTATTTTTAGTAGAGTAGGGTTTCACCATGTTGTCCAGGCTGGTTTCAAACTCCTGACCTCAGGTGATCCGCCCACCTTGGCCTCCCAGAGTGTTGGGATTACAGGAATGAGCCGCCACACCCGGCCTAGAATTTCTTTATGAATGTATATTTTGTTCTATTTCTCTATCCTTCTTCTGCACTCTGTTGAACATTATATGGGGGACACAATGGAATTATATTGCAACAGTACAAACCTCAGTTTTAATATTAGTTATCTCTATTAAAAACGGTCTCTTTATTATACTTTATGTCCTTGGGTACATGTGCACAATGTGCAGCTTTGTTACATATGTATACATGTGCCATGTTGGTGTGCTGCACCCATTAACTCGTCATTTACATTAGGTATATCTCCTAATGCTATCCCTCCCCCCTCCCCCCACCCCATGGCAGGCCCTGGTGTGTGATGATCCCCACCCTGTGTACAAGTGTTCTCATTGTTCAATTCCCACCTATGAGTGAGAACATGCGGTGTTTGGTTTTCTGTCCTTGCGATAGTTTCCTCAGAATGATGGTTTCCAGCTTCATCCATGTCCCTACAAAGGACATGAACTCATCATCCTTTTTTATGGCTGTATAGTATTCCATGGTGTACATGTGCCACATTTTCTCAATCCAGTCTATCATCGATGGACATTTGGGTTGGTTCCAAGTCTTTGCTATTGTGAATAGTGCCGCAATAAACATAGGTGTACTTGTGTCTTTGTAGCAGCATGATTTATAATCCTTTGGGTATATACCCTGTAATGGGATGGCTGGGTCAAATGGTATTTCTACTTCTAGATCCTTGAGGAATCACCACACTGTCTTCCACAATGGTTGAACTAGTTTACAGTCCCACCAACAGTGTAAAAGTGTTCCTATTTCTCCACATCCTCTCCAGCACCTGTTGTTTCCTGACTTTTTAATGATTGCCATTCTAACTGGTGTGAGATGGTATCTCATTGTGGTTTTGATTTGTGTTTCTCTGATGACCAGTGATGATGAGCATTTTTTCATGTGTCTGTTGGCTGCATAAATGCTTCTTTTGAGAGGTGTCTGTTCATATCCTTCACCCACTTTTTGATCGGGTTGTTTGATTTTTTCTTTTAAATTTGTTTAAGTTCTTTGTAGATTCTGGATATTAGCCCTTTGTCAGATGGGTAGATAGCAAAAGTTTTCTCCCATTCTGTAGGCTGCCTGTTCACTCTGATGGTAGTTCCTCTTGCTGTGCAGAAGCTCTTTAGTTTAATTAGATCCCATTTCTCAATTTTGGCTTTTGTTGCTGCTGCTTCTGGTGTTTTAGACATGAAGACCTTGACCATGCCTATGTCCTGAATGGTATTGCCTAGGTTTTCTTCTAGGGTTTTTATGGTTTTAGGTCTAACATGTAAGTCTTTAATGCATCTTGAATTAATTTTTGTATAAGGTGTAAGGAAGGGATCCAGTTTCAGCTTTCTACATATGGCTAGCCAGTTTTCCCAGTAGCATTTATTAAACAGGGACTCCTTCCCCATTTCTTGTTTTTGTCAGGTTTGTCAAGGATCAGATGGTGGTAGATGTGTGGTATTATTTCTGAGGGCTCTGTTCTGTTCCATTGGTCTATCTATCTGTTTTGGTACCAGTACCATGCTGTTTTGGTTACTGTAGCCTCACAGTATAGTTTGAAGTCAGGTAGCGTGATGCCTCCAGGTTTGTTCTTTTGGCTTAGGATTGTCTTGGCAATGTGGGCTCTTTTTTGGTTCCATATGAACTTTAAAGTAGTTTTTTTTTCATTTCTGTGAATAAAGTCATTGGTAGCTTGATGGGGATAGCATTGAATCTATAAATTACCTCAGGCAGTATGGCCATTTTCACGATATTGATTCTTCCTATCCATGAGCATGGAATGTTCTTCCATTTGTTTGTGTCGTCTTTTATTTCGTTGAGCAGTGGTTTGTAATTCTCCTTGAAGTGGTCCTTCACATCCCTTGACATCCCTTGTAAGTTGGATTCCTAGATATTTTATTTTCTTTGAAGCAGTTGTGAATGGGAGTTCACTCATGATTTGTCTCTCTGTCTGTTATTGGTGTATAGGAATGCTTGTGATTTTTGCACATTGATTTTGCATCCTGAGACTTTGCTGAAGTTGCTTATCAGCTTAAGGAGATTTTGGGCTGAGATGATGGGGTTTTCTAAATGAACAATCATGTCATCTGTAAACAGGGACAATTTGACTTCCTCTTTTCCTAATTGAATATCCTTTATTTCTTTCTCCTGCCTGATTGCCCTGGCCAGAACTTCCAACACTCTGTTGTTTTAATAAGTTCTTTCATTTGCTCATTTTTCTGCTCTCTCCTCCTCCTACCATCGTTCTATTATCATCTTTCTCATTGCTGCCCTTTTCTCTCAGGAACAAGAACATTCTCCCTGTGTCTTTTATTTTCTTGTACAATACACTTAGCCTCTACAGTACCTAACTCCAAATTTAGGACCATGTTATTCCTCATTCTCTGGTAGTAGGAGTGGAGTTCCACTGTTTGATTTATACCAGAATAAACATTTCTTGTAGAGTTGACATTCAGCCCTTACCAACTCGATTGCTGTTTTCCACTTAGGTACTAAGGAAGACATCACATAGACTTGGCTTCCAGAAGTAACAAAGACTGTTTCAATAAGAAGATTAGATAGAAGGCTTATAGGAGGGGGAAATAAATTTCATTGATATACTTAAAAAATTCTGTTCTTAAGACAATTTAAATATTTTATCAATAAACACATAGGGTTTTATTAATAAATACACAAGAATTATAAGTAAATTATAAATTATGATATATTCTAAAGTCTAAAGTCATGTAATAGAATGAGTCTTCAGGGCTTATAAACACCCAGGTTGTTATATGAGAACAGTCGAAATTAAGACATTTACCTCAAAGGCAAAATCAATTTCCTAATTGTAAAGGAAGAAATGTTAAACAGAGAATAATTTTACAGTTTTCAATATGTATTATTTTTAAAAGGAAGACCATCTTACTTTCATGATCATTCTATATTTGATCAAATGTGACAAAGTTTAAAGTATATTTAAAATTCTAAAGGAAATATATTTCTTTCATGAGACTTCTTCAGGAAAAAAATTTAGATTGCATGCTTATGTATAAATGGAAGCAAAAAATCTTAATAAAATGCATTTCCAAGTTCATTTCTAATCAACCTTTATCACCTATTATTCACCCTATTAAAAATGGAAAAGGCAAGCTGACAGGCATGTCAAGATGAATCCCTCAAAAAGATAACATGTCAACGTTGAAGTAAAAAAAATCATGGAAATGCTAAATTACAAAAAGTGCATCTTATTCTTTCCTTTACACAGAGATTTTAGGCAATGAAAGACAAGGAGCAATTTTCTGAAATTTGAACAGCAATCCAATGATGAGTTATGAGTACCATTTTCCCTTTCCCCAACAATCTGACTAGTAGATTTGGATGAACTTATATAGATAGGTTAAACAAGGAGGCTATAAACACTTTGAAAAGTGTATAATAAATAAAAAATAATTACATAACATTTAGCTTATTTGTAGCTCTCTGGATTCTTTTTGTTTTTTTCTCATCTTTCAAAAATATAGCTTCTTGTTTTCATTATGTCATTACACATTTTAATACCACAGAATGTCTCTTTTGTTTAAATAAAAATTGCTTATACTTGCTTAACGAATATCATAAACAGCAATTTATGACATGATTATGGACAGATATAGATAAGACTTAGGGAGTTTAGGGCAGTGGATTAAAAATAAAAAGCAGAAAGGTATAAAAAAATACTCCATTAAAGATATTGTTTGTTAGTGTCCAAAGGAGGGCAAGACTGACATACAGAGAATATATACTATGAGGTAAAATGTTAAATTTAATAAAGTTGCTTCCTAATGGTCCTTTCTCTAAGATGCATCCTGAGTCTTTATTGCCTGAAGTGTCCGACCATCAGGAAAGTGACCTGCAATAACTCCTACTGTCTAAAGATCATGCAATGGATGTGAAATTAATTGATATATACAGTACTTCAGTTAGGTGATTAAATTTGACCAAGAATCAGTATTACAGTCTATGTCATGTTAGGAAATGTAACATAGAAATGATCCTCATCTTGGCCTAAAATGCTAATCTATCATTAACTTCAACTCTTATTTCCTGTAACTTTGTTAAAAGAAATAATTATATTCTTATAGGTTTTTAAATATTTTAATATACCTAAAGCAGGTCACCATTAATTAAGAAACCTTAAAAAGCGTGTGTGTATTGAGATTAATAAACATATCCTAAAATATTTAAATCTTTGGATTTACAAGTGAATCTAGATCCTCTTTAAAAAGAGGCTTATTATATTTTTAAAAAATGTATTCAAAATCAAATGCTTAAACTTTTTAAGTGTTTTATAGGAAAACTATACAAAAGGTATGCAGATTCTTTAAAAGTCTTCAAATTGTAGGAATCATGTTTCAGAAATAAAGATGGGAATGAATGATCTAGAATGCATAGATGAAATGATAATTTCTCCCTCATCTCTCCTGCGACTCTCAGACATTGAACAATTTTTGATTATGCAACCAAAGAAAATCTTGTCAGTTATTACCCCTCAAAGTGAATTATAATAACATGTAGAATATATGGTGAAACGCCAACTTCTTATCACATCTCACCTAAGAAATCATTGTAAACACTGCACTGCAACTTTGCCCTTTCTGCAACCATGATTGGCATTAATTCCTTTGGATGAGTCTGGACTTAGCTGCTTCTGACAGTATCATCCTTGTTTCACTTACTGAATCAAGTTTGTTCCATACCAAAAATTGCTTCCTGGCCAGGCATGCTCTTAGCAGATTGACCTAGCAGAAAAGCTTCTGGTTCTGCGAAATAGGCAAAATAGTGATGTGCATGAAGCCACTCAATTCCAAATGATGTTGTGTAAAAAAATAAAATTCAGTGCTAAAATGTTGGTTTGTTTAAAAGGTCAGTTCATAATTAGTTTACAGGTAATTGGAGCTTTAGAATGAATTTAATTTCCATAGCTTCAATAAAAATTTTTCATAAAGGTTTATCTTCAGATTAGTTTAATTATTACTATAAATTTGTGTACATTTTAAAAATTTAAATTAAATTTATATAATAGCCAGTTTAAAGAGTTTTGAGCTTTTACAAAATGTCTTTTCATATACATACATATATATACATCTCTATAATTATATGCTTCCAGACTTGCTCAGATTTTGAATACTCAACAATAAAAAAAATTATTTAAAATTTTTTAAAAATTCATTTGATTCATGTTTAAAATTAACACATATAATAACATCCCTAAAAATAATTACATTGGGAAATTAATTCAATTGTCTATATATAACTATACTTTTGTTTAATAAAATCAGTTATAAGGAATGCATTATCTTTAGTTATGGATCAAAGGAAAAGAAAAGGCCATCGTATTTAAAAATGTTGGGCTTTTTTTGTTTTGAATTTTGAGTCAAGCTTGCTTGGAAAAAGAACAAGGCTGTTGTAGTACAGAACAATGCTTATGTCTTATCGGCAAAGTTTTACAGTGGTCATGGCTAACTGGGTGTAGTCTTGTCATTGATTTTTTCTAAAATGGTGAAGATCTTCATTTAACAAATTCAAAGCAAGTCTTTTTAATAGAATGAGTCATAACTGTGACTAAATATTACATTCATAAATTCAGAATACAGAGAACACATATCTCTCTTGGATGATTTTGGTGCACTTGATAAACTTTTTTTTTTTTTTGAGACAGAGTCTTGCTCTGTCACCCAGGCTGGAGTGCAATGGCGTGGTCTCGACTCACTGCAATCTCCGCCTCCCTGGTTCACGCCATTCTCCTGCCTCAGCCTCCCGAGTAGCTGGGACTACAGGCGCCCTCCACCATGCCCGGCTAATTTTTTGTATTTTTAGTAGAGACGGGGTTTCACAGTGTAAGCCAGGATGATCTCGATCTCCTAACCTCGTGATCCGCCCGCCTCGCCCTCCCAAAGGATACAGGCGTGAGCCACCGCGCCCAGCCTGCACTTGATAAACTTTAATTTCCATGCTTTGGTTTCTTGAATTCTGTAATTCTGACCCAAATAAAACCACTATCCATGTGAAAATCGTATTAAAAATATGTGTCTGTATATATATATGTATGCATGCGGAAATGCCCACAGAAACTCATGTGAATGAATGAATGAACAGATAAATGAACAAAAACTTTCTTCACATAATACTGATGACAAAGATGTATATATTTTTTTGAAAAATCCAGTCATATGTCATTTTAGGGGGTCTCAAATACCTTATTCTATTGCAAATATTTAAATCTCTTTTATCTAAACACATTAGGATTTTCTAATTTAAAGGAAAAATGACAGAATTTTATGACAAATTCTTTAGAAAACTATTTGTGATCTTTTTCGGGGGGAACTTTAATATCTAGGAATTAAAGCTCAGTACTTTTCTCTGTGGCTGGAATAAAATCTGTATCTAATTATTTTCTGGGACTTTACATTGCTTGAAGATTTTTGCAAAATAATGCCAGGCCTCTAGCAAGGCATTAAATGTTGGTTCAATTCAGTTGTCATATGCCATTGTTTTGTAGTTGCTCCAGGTACAAGTTAAAACAACTTACCAAACAAAACGAAACTAAACAAAAACCTTGGCAGTATCTGTTTTGTTGTGAACCTCATTCAACCTGAAATTTAATTATGTTACCATGCGGGTTTGTAATGTGGATTAATAGTTTTATTGTATGCCTGTGATTAGTTTCTGTTTGTTCTAATTTCTTCTTAGCCCCTTCCTGACCTTGAAGTGAAAAAACACAGAAGATGTATTCCTTCAATTTAATGCCAGTTTGAGGTGTTTCTCCTGCATCATCAGATCAATGAAAAGTAAATAGCTTACACTTCTTGTTTCACAGTGCAGTATTGATCTTTCTTCAGCTTTTGCTTCCCCTTTTCCCTGCGTCTTGTGTCTTTCAACCCCTGGGACCGAAGTGATTGCCATAGATTGGACAAGCTAACAAGCGCATGATAAGGAACCGGTGTTTTGTGGCATACTCACATGCACATGCTTGGTATATAAAGCCTGCTTCTGCATTGAAAGAAAGGTGCCATTTTGCGTGCATGGCACAAGCCACTAGGAGAAAGAACCAAAAGCAAAAAAAAAAAAAAAAAAAAAAAAAAAAACCAGGAAGGAAGATTTTATTTGCTATCCCAAATCTTTGCAGATAGTGCTAAATTAGGTGATGAAACTCCTGTGAAAAATAAAAGACAAGTAGCCTGCGGGAAAATGCCATATGCTTTTAGCTTTGGCAAATGACTGGATGTTGGCAGCCTGTGGGTAAGTGTCTACAATCCTTCAGCATCTATGCTTTCAAAAGAATATTTGTTATTATGATTTTTGTGGGTTTTCTTTGGTTTCACTTTTTACTTAAGGCTAGTTGCTAAATTGTTAATCTTAGCGTTTGCAAAGTAGTTATAATTTGGATTCCGAATCCAATACTTAGAAATATGTATTTAAGCCACGTGTCTTCACAAGAAGCATTAGGAGATATATTTGCTTCTTTAACAATCTGACTGATCTGTGGCTTTTCTTTGAGGTGAAAAGAAATGTTTTTGTAAAGATGTGAACTGATCTAAGATGTCAAGTAATAGAAGGAAATGGATAACTTTGTAAAGCTTAGAAATACTTTGTTTTCTCCCTGCCTGTCTTTAACATGTTCGTCGTAAAAATGAAAACCCTCCAAGTTTTATTTTTGGGCCCTTCTGTATCCACAGATTTGTCTGGCATTGAAAAATGGATAAATGAATAATTGATATTCTATCACATGCTATTGTCTCTTTACAGATGGATATTTTATGCTGGGCAGCTTGCAAGTTTTCTGACCTCACTTTAGGATGGTAGGGATCCAGTTTCTTGACTCTGACGTGCTTATAAGTTATTGGTGCCATTGGCTCCCAGCTCTGTAAACTAATATATTTATAAATAAGTTATCCTTTCTTTACTTTTTATGCTCTCATTCTGGAATTTAGTTTGAGATTCTACAGTCAGACTATCATTTGAGAGTCCATGGTTAAAGGAGGTTCACATGACAGAGGAAATAAACAAAGCTTGTGTTTCTCATGGAGAAACGTTGTGACCTCGATAAATGTTAATATAGCATGAAGATCTGTAGGGGATGTTTAACTTATTACTAATTTTAAGGAAAAATATTCCTGATGCACAGGTTTCTGATTCTGATATGTAAATCACTGTACTGTCATATATAAACATCATATGAACATCATGGATACTGCTGCAATGCGGCTTTTGGCACATTGTTGTCAGTATGATGCTTTTATATCATGCGCCTTTTGTTGTCTGAGCAGAATACAGAATACATGGAACAAATTAAGCAAAATGTTGGAGCTTCTGTATCTTACTCAGGTTTTATGACTTGTATACTTCTTGGATTTGGGTGATTGTTCTAACCCAAGCTATTATGTAATCCTTAGGGTAACGCTACTGCTGATTTGAAAGCTATTAATTTTCTATTACAGTGTGCTAAAGATGTTCTATAGTGTGGCACTCACCTGCATTATTGAGTCAATGACCAATTGCAGAGTTGCTCTGTGGTGGTTGGAGCTTAACTCAACCCTCTGGGATCTCATTTATTATTTGCAGATATTGATTTTGGAAAAAAGAAAAGCTAAGATGTGTGAATATAATACTAACTTAGACCTGGCCTAGAGCTATTAACTCCTAATGGTCTGCATATTGTATGTGTTAACATGTAAAACTATTACATATTTTGTGATTTTAATAATAAATTATACTGTGTTCACAATAAATATTTATCCATATCTATACAGCATGTCTAAATATTGAGTACCCAAATGATTTTGCTGTGTTATTAGAATCTGAACTTAGCTTTAGTCATATTTGTAATTTTCTGATGTCTTAAAGATGCAAATAAGAGAAGAACATTTACTTGTACCCTTAAAAATATCCTAAGCAAATACCCAAGTGTGTATGGTATATAATATGCAATGAGTGTGTTTGTGCACAGAGGGAATCTTAGTGATTTTTGATTTATTTTTCTTAAAGAAACATTGTCCATAGGCAGTTTTCTGAAGCAGCCTTAGGACTGTTAAAAAACAAAAGAACATAAAAATTTATGGGCAAGTTCTTCACCTGGAGGAATCTAAAATTCAAAATGAAGCCCAGGCTTATGTGGCATTCTAGGGTGCATGATCTCTTGACTGCAGGGACCCCGAGAACCCATTATTGACATTGGTCCTCCCATAAGGCTGACAGGGTTACAAAGACACACTCTTGTGGGCTCCCCAGCAATCACCTTTCCATGCCCTCATGTTTATCGCTAAGGCTTAATTGCACACAATTTCTCAAAACCTGATTTTTTTCTTTCAAATGCCTCCATTATTTTCAGAGAAATAGCATTTCTACACAGCCAAAATAATTGGAAACATTTAGAAAATTATTTTGCTTTGTTTATTTAACATAAAGGCCAGTTTTTAAAATGGATTTTTATTTTTTATTTTCTGTCACTTTTATTTAATAACAAATGTAAAAGCAAAACCTATTTCTAATTTGAAATTAATTGACTTAACAAAAAATGAAAGGGGATTATATTGTCAATAATCTGCTTGCTGGTACACGTCGTATGAAAACAATTGGCAACCCAATAGGTAATATTTGTCAAGTAATTTCTTGTTAACCTAATTTGTTCAAGGACTATTCTATGGAATGAAAAGGATGTATGACATTTGTTTTTCTCCCTCTTTAGCATCATATTTTAGTTCAAAATTCACCAGTTCTAATTATCTCCTATTTGCAACTGCTCCAGAGGAACCCTTACATAAGTGCCCTCAGTAAATTCCTTTATTCAGTCATGTTTTTCACTAAATAGAAATATATTGTCTATTATGTGTTAAGTGTACTAGATGCTAAAAATATTTTTAAAAAGATTCATAATAGAAATTAAATATAAAAAAAGGAAAAGAAGGAGACCAAGTCTTTGATTTTATAAAAGCTTAATTATAAAAGGAATTGAACACAAAGCCAGTATAAAGCAAGTTTATTTTATGTTAGAAGTAAAAATAATTTACCATATTATGAGGGTACACTAAAATATGAAATTCAAAGAAAATATTTTTCAGTATAATTTTAATGTTTAAAAAGTACCTTTTGGTTTGTAATATGTATAAGCATGTCCAGCAGAATTTCTCAATTGATATGATTGCTTATTCAACCAATATTTATTTAGTATCAATTGCATGATAGGGGTTAGAAAGATAGAGAAAATGAGATGAATTTCTAGCTCATGCATGCTAACAGATTACAGAAGAAGACATACAAAGCCTAAATCTACACTCAGTGCTTAAAATGTCTATTCACTGTAGACTTTTTAGTCAACCATCAAAGGGAAAGCTTTACTTTCTATATCTATATCTATCATGTCTAACAGTCAAATAATGAGAACTGATATGCAGTTCAATATCAAATAATGAGAATAACGTGATAATTTTGATTTATTATAGTTTTGGTATCACCTATGTAAAATGTACATATGACATTTTACATGTTATAGGTATTTTTACATGTTATAGGTAGGTTCACATAGGTATCACCTAGATAAAATGTTGTACATAATGATCTAGAGGCTTCTACTAGTTTTAATTATGATAAATATTGAACAGGCTAAGGCTAGTTCAGAGACAAACCAGAGACACTAACAAATTAATGACATTGAATTTGCCTTACATCACCAAATACCTACGAGTGAAATTAGATACCAATTCCAAAACATGCCTACAATAAGCATAGCTGCTTAACTGCCAAGATAGATACTGATGAGACATCTGTTCGGGAAGTTTTAAGTAGGATAGGCACCCAAAAATCAAAGCTTAAAAACTCAAGATTAAATGTTTCTGACTTATAAAATCACAAAAGTACATTTTCAATGATATATTTGTGATTTGGCACCATGAATGTTTTCTTAAAATGCTTAACATTTTAAAGTAAATGACTTTCTGAGTAGTTTTTCTTTAATCTGAAAGTATAAATGAACATGAGTCAGTATTTTTTTTATATTTATTTATTTATTTATTTATTTATTTATTTTTAGACAGAGTCTCGCTCTGTTGCCCAGTCTGGAGTGCGGTGGCGGGATCCTGGCTCACTGCAACCTCTGCCTCCTGGGTTCAAGCAATTCTCCCTGCCTCAGCCTCGTGAGCAACTGGGATTTCAGGTGCCCGCCACCACACCAGCTACTTTTTTTTTTTTTTTGTATTTTTGGAAGAGATAGGGTTTCGCCATGTTGGTCAGGCTGGTCTTGAATGCCTGACCTCAGGTGATCCACCCACCTCGGCTTCCCAAAGTGCTGGGATTACAGACTTGAGCCCCTGTGCCAGGACAAGTCAGTATTTTTGATGACTACTCTCTCCTATTTATTTATTTGTCAACAAATGGCAGTGATAATCAGCTGACAACAGGCAATCAACATTATAAATGGTTCACTTAATTAACTGTAGATAATAATCCAGGTAAAATATGGATGCCACTCCTTTCAATAAAATGGAGGCAAAATAACCCCATTACTGATTCTAATTTACTGTTCCTTAACGTCCTCATAATGAGTATGAGGCTATCAAGTTACTGTCTCTCTTTTTTTTTTTTTTTTTTTTTTTTGCTTATGTGATTGTTACTGTTGTACATTACAGGCCAGAAATACACCACGGAAAATAATTTTAGATATACTATTATATTCATTAACTTAGAAGATATATATATATTTTTGTTTGTTTGTTTTTGTTTTTTTTTTCTGGCACAGTACTCTGTTCATAGGAACATCAACTTCAAGTGTGGTCTGTTCCTTTTTAGTGGCCTGTGAAATAGTACCATAAATTCATCCCCAGTATGAAAAGCTTCAGCAGTGAGATTTGAGGCAGACTGTCATGCAAAAAGTAAGGCATTAGTCAAGAGGGGCGGTTTTTACAAAAGGTCGTTGTTAGGCTCATATAGGTAGGCAATGAGTACACAGCTTCTTTATCACTGTCCATTCATTCAATGGAACAATTTTATTTCTAAATTTAAGAGATTAGAGATGCTATTGACCCTTGATCAGAAAAGATGCTGATGCTAATGATGGCTCTTCTTATTGCCTTACTGTAATTTACCTACTTATATGTCTAGGCACCTTCAGCATCAGTCACATCTGAAATATACTTGGCTCAGGCTTTTAGCCCCTTTTGGCTTCACTTGGCTTTTTGCCCAGACTCAATATTTTATAATAAAATTATTCAAATTATCTCCATGATTGCAATATAATTTCCCCCTTGACTTCCAGCCGTATCAATCTATAGTCTTTCTCCTTGTGGTCTCAGAAAATCAAAATAGTATGAGGACTGAAACTATCATAAATCTATAATCTCTGATTGAACTTTCAGTGATGCTTGGCCATGCTTTTATTCAGCTTTTTATGACTCTTTTTCGTATTCCCAGTGACTATGTCAAACATTGTCTACACTTACCAAATTTAAAATCCCACCTCCTCATATTCTGTGGTAGACTTCTAGTGCCAGTTACCATTCGGTTCTCCTTTCCCCCATAAAGAAGATTTTACTCCTGATGTCCTTACTGTTATATAGGACCAGAAGGTTCTGAGTAGAAATGGATTCTGAATGACACTCAACAGAAGACATCCTGTATTTTTCTTCCCTGCCTTTTGAACCAGAGACCTTATGATTGAAATTATGAAGCCACAAGGTTGTGGGGACTTCTGACAACCCAAATTGTCATGGAGGTATGGAGGCAGTTGCCATGGAGAGTCAGCAGGTCAAATTTTCATGAACAAAAACCTTTGTAGTATTAAGCCAAGTGAGATGCTGGGGATGTTTATTTTCCAGACTATCCAAAGATGTCCTGACATCTTCACATTTAGGAGATGAGTTTGTTTTCCACGATATTGAGAGCTTTGAGAAAATCCAACACATTGTGTTCCTACCATAATATAATGGTATTTATACATTTTATTTTATTTTATTTATTTTTATTTTATTTTATTATTATTATACTTTAAGTTTTAGGGTACATGTGCACAATGTGCAGGTTTGTTACATATGTATACATGTGCCATGTTGGCGTACTGCACCCATTAACTCGTCATTTAGCATTAGGTATATCTCCTAATGCTATGCCTCCCCCCCTCCCAACCCCACAACAGTCCCCAGAGTGTGATGTTCCCCTTCCTGTGTCCATGTGTTCTCACTGTTCAATTCCCACCTATGAGTGAGAACATGCGGTGTTTGGTTTTTTGTCCTTGCGATAGTTTGCTGAGAATGTTGATTTCCAGTTTCATCCATGTTCCTACAAAGGACATGAACTCATCATTTTTTATGGCTGCATAGTATTCCATGGTGTATATGTGCAACATTTTCTTAATCTAGTCTATCGTTGTTGGACATTTGGGTTGGTTCCAAGTCTTTGCTATTGTGAATAGTGCCGCAATAAACATATGTGTGCATGTGTCTTTATAGCAGCATGATTTATAGTCCTTTGGGTATATACCCAGTAATGGGATGGCTGGGTCAAGTGGTATTTCTAGTTCTGGATCCCTGAGGAATCGCCACAATGACTTCCACAATGGTTGAACTAATTTACAGTCCCACCAACAGTGTAAAAGTGTTCCTATTTCTCCACATCCTCTCCAGCACTTGTTGTTTCCTGAGTTTTTAATGATTGCCATTCTAACTGGCGTGAGATGGTATCTCATTGTGGTTTTGATTTGCATTTCTCTGATGGCCAGTGATGATGAGCATTTTTTCATGTGTCTTTTGGCTGCATAAATGTCTTCTTTTGAGAAGTGTCTGTTCATATCCTTCACCCACTTTTTGATGGGGTTGTTTTTTTCTTGTAAATTTGTTTGAGTTCATTGTAGATTCTGGATATTAACCCTTTGTCAGATGAGTAGGTTGCGAAAATTTTCTCCCATTCTGTAGGTTGCCTGTTCACTCTGATGGTGGTTTCTTTTGCTGTGCAGAAGCTCTTTAGTTTAATTAGATCCCATTTGTCAATTTTGGCTTTTGTTGCCATTGCTTTTGGTGTTTTAGACATGAAGTCCTTGCCCATGCCTATGTCCTGAATGGTATTGCCTAGGTTTTCTTCTAGGGTTTTTATGGTTTTAGGTCTAACATGTAAGTCTTTAATCCATCTTGAATTAATTTTTGTATAAGGTGTAAGGAAGGGATCCAGCTTCAGCTTTCTACATATGGCTAGCCAGTTTTCCTAGCACCATTTATTAAATAGGGAATCCTTTCCCCATTGCTTGTTTTTGTCAGGTTTGTCAAAGATCAGATAGTTGTAGATATGCGGCATTATTTCTGAGGGCTCTGTTCTGTTCCATTGATCTGTATCTCTGTTTTGGTACCAGTGCCATGCTGTTTTGGTTACGTAGCCTTGTTGTATAGTTTGAAGTCAGGTAGCGTGATGCCTCCGGCTTTGTTCTTTTGGCTTAGGATTGACTTGGCGATGCGGGCTCTTTTTGGTTCCATATGAACTTTAAAGTAGTTTTTTCCAGTTCTGTGAAGAAAGTCATTGGTAGCTTGATGGGGATGGCATTGAATCTATAAATTACCTTGGCAGTATGGCCATTTTAAAATATTTCTGGCCAGGCGCAGTGGCTCCTGCATGTAATACCAGCACTTTGGGAGGCCGAGACAAGTGGATCACCTGAGGTCAGGAATTTGAGACCAGCCTGGTCAACATGGTGAAACCCCATCTCCACTAAAAATACAAAAATTAGCCATGTATGGTGCGGGCACCTGTATTCACAGCTCCATTCTCTTTGTTTTTATCAATGTCAGAGGAAGAATTGCGTAGTGCCAGTCTTTTCACTATAATTCTTATACTGTATAATCATCATCAGCTTCTTCTGAGATAATATTTTATTAAATATCTTCAGTTGAAATATTTTTTTTTCTTTTTTGCTCACTTCTATTATGTTTCCAGTCTCAATAGAAATCGATGCCAATCCAGAAATACAAGCATTATTCTAATACTTCTCACACATTACTGATATAGATTAAATTTTCTAGATCTCCTTAAATACTATCATTTTTCACTACTTGTATCTTAACTGTTAAGTTCAACATTTTCTGTAATATTAATATATTGTGAAAATCTCCTTACTTTCTTCTTTGTCCCAGGTTCAATTTTTTTTTTTTTTTTTTATTATACTTTAAGTTTTAGGGTACATGTGCACATTGTGCAGGTTAGTTACATATGTATACATGTGCCATGCTGTTGCGCTGCACCCACTAACTCGTCATCTAGCATTAGGTATATCTCCCAATGCTATCCCTCCCCCCTCCCCCCTCCCCACCACAGTCCCCAGAGTGTGATATTCCCCTTCCTGTGTCCATGTGATCTCATTGTTCAATTCCCACCTATGAGTGAGAATATGCGGTGTTTGGTTTTTTGTTCTTGCGATAGTTTACTGAGAATGATGATTTCCAATTTCATCCACGTCCCTACAAAGGACATGAACTCATCATTTTTTATGGCTGCATAGTATTCCATGGTGTATATGTGCCACATTTTCTTAATCCAGTCTATCATTGTTGGACATTTGGGTTGGTTCCAAGTCTTTGCTATTGTGAATAATGCCGCAATAAACATACGTGTGCATGTGTCTTTATAGCAGCATGATTTATAGTCATTTGGGTATATACCCAGTAATGGGATGGCTGGGTCAAATGGTATTTCTAGTTCTAGATCCCTGAGGAATCGCCACACTGACTTCCACAATGGTTGAACTAGTTTACAGTTCCACCAACAGTGTAAAAGTGTTCCTATTTCTCCACATCCTCTCCAGCACCTGTTGTTTCCTGACTTTTTAATGACTGCCATTCTAACGGGTGTGAGATGATATCTAATAGTGGTTTTGATTTGCATTTCTCTGATGGCCAGTGATGATGAGCATTTTTTCATGTGTTTTTTGGCTGCATAAATGTCTTCTTTTGAGAAGTGTCTGTTCATGTCCCTCACCCACTTTTTGATGGGGTTGTTTGTTTTTTTCTTGTAAATTTGTTTGAGTTCATTGTAGATTCTGGATATTAGCCCTTTGTCAGATGAGTAGGTTGCGAAAATTTTCTCCCATTTTGTAGGTTGCCTGTTCACTCTGATGGTAGTTTCTTTTGCTGTGCAGAAGCTCTTTAGTTTAATTAGATCCCATTTGTCAATTTTGGCTTTTGTTGCCATTGCTTTTGGTGTTTTGGACATGAAGTCCTTGCCCACGCCTATGTCCTGAATGGTAATGCCTAGGTTTTCTTCTAGGGTTTTTATGGTTTTAGGTCTAACGTTTAAATCTTTAATCCATCTTGAATTGATTTTTGTATAAGGTGTAAGGAAGGGATCCAGTTTCAGCTTTCTACATATGGCTAGCCAGTTTTCCCAGCACCATTTATTAAATAGGGAATCCTTTCCCCATTGCTTGTTTTTCTCAGGTTTGTCAAAGATCAGATAGTTGTAGATATGCGGCGTTATTTCTTAGGGCTCTGTTCTGTTCCATTGATCTATATCTCTGTTTTCGTACCAGTACCATGCTGTTTTGGTTACTGTAGCCTTGTAGTATAGTTTGAAGTCAGGTAGTGTGATGCCTTCAGCTTTGTTCTTTTGGCTTAGGATTGACTTGGCGATGCGGGCTCTTTTTTGGTTCCATATGAACTTTAAAGTAGTTTTTTCCAATTCTGTGAAGAAAGTCATTGGTAGCTTGATGGGGATGGCATTGAATCTGTAAATTACCTTGGGCAGTATGGCCATTTTCACGATATTGATTCTTCCTACCCATGAGCATCGAATGTTCTTCGATTTGTTTGTGTCCTCTTTTATTTCCTTGAGCAGTGGTTTGTAGTTCTCCTTGAAGAGGTCCTTCACATCCCTTGTAAGTTGGATTCCTAGGTATTTGATTCTCTTTGAAGCGATTGTGAATGGGAGTTCACTCATGATTTGGCTCTCTGTTTGTCTGTTGTTGGTGTATAGGAATGCTTGCGATTTTTGTACATTGATTTTGTATCCTGAGACTTTGCTGAAGTTGCTTATCAGCTTAAGGAGATTTTGGGCTGAGACAATGGGGTTTTCTAGATAAACAATCATGTCGTCTGCAAACAGGGACAATTTGACTTCCTCTTTTCCTAATTGAATACCCTTTATTTACTTCTCCTGCCTGATTGCCCTGGCCAGAACTTCCAACACTATGTTGAATAGGAGCGGTGAGAGAGGGCATCCCTGTCTTGTGCCAGTTTTCAAAGGGAATGCTTCCAGTTTTTGCCCATTCAGTATGATATTGGCTGTGGGTCTGTCATAGATAGCTCTTATTATTTTGAAATACGTCCCATCAATACCTAATTTATTGAGAGTTTTTAGCATGAAGGGTTGTTGAATTTTGTCAAAGGCTTTTTCTGCATCTATTGAGATAATCATGTGGTTTTTGTCTTTCGCTCTGTTTATATGCTGGATTACATTTATTGATTTGCGTATATTGAACCAGCCTTGCATCCAAGGATGAAGCCCACTTGATCATGGTGGATAAGTTTTTTGATGTGCTGCTGGATTCCGTTTGCCAGTATTTTATTGAGGATTTTTGCATCAATGTTCATCAAGGATATTGGTCTAAAATTCTCTTTTTTTGTTGTGTCTCTGCCTGGCTTTGGTATCAGAATGATGCTGGCCTCATAAAATGAGTTAGGGAGGATTCCCTCTTTTTCTATTGATTGGAATAGTTTCAGAAGGAATGGTACCAGTTCCTCCTTGTACCTCTGGTAGAATTCGGCTGTGAATCCATCTGGTCCTGGACTCTTTTTGGTTGGTAAACTATTGATTATTGCCACAATTTCAGCTCCTGTTATTGGTCTATTCAGAGATTCAACTTCTTCCTGATTTAGTCTTGGGAGAGTGTATGTGTCGAGGAATGTATCCATTTCTTCTAGATTTTCTAGTTTATTTGCGTAGAGGTGTTTGTAGTATTCTCTGATGGTAGTTTGTATTTCTGTGGGATCGTTGGTGATATCCCCTTTATCATTTTTTATTGTGTCTATTTGATTCTTCTCTCTTTTTTTCTTTATTAGTCTTGCTAGCGGTCTATCAATTTTGTTGATCCTTTCAAAAAACCAGCTCCTGGATTCATTGATTTTTTGAAGGGTATTTTGTGTCTCTATTTCCTTCAGTTCTGCTCGGATTTTAGTTATTTCTTGCCTTCTACTAGCTTTTGAATGTGTTTGCTCTTGCTTTTCTAGTTCTTTTAATTGTGATGTTAGGGTGTCAATTTTGGATCTTTCCTGCTTTCTCTTGTGGGCATTTAGTGCTATAAATTTCCCTCTACACACTGCTTTGAATGCATCCCAGAGATTCTGGTATGTTGTGTCTTTGTTCTCATTGGTTTCAAAGAACATCTTTATTTCTGCCTTCATTTCGTTATGTACCCAGTAGTCATTCAGGAGCAGGTTGTTCAGTTTCCATGTAGTTGAGCGGCTTTGAGTGAGAGTCTTAATCCTGAGTTCTAGTTTGATTGCACTGTGGTCTGAGAGATAGTTTGTTATAATTTCTGTTGTTTTACATTTGCTGAGGAGAGCTTTACTTCCAAGTATGTGATCAATTTTGGAATAGGTGTGGTGTGGTGCTGAAAAAAATGTATATTCTGTTGATTTGGGGTGGAGAGTTCTGTAGATGTCTATTAGGTCCGCTTGGTGCAGAGCTGAGTTCAATTCCTGGGTATCCTTGTTGACTTTCTGTCTCGTTGATCTGTCTAATGTTGACAGTGGGGTATTAAAGTCTCCCATTATTAATGTGTGGGAGTCTAAGTCTCTTTGTAGGTCACTCAGGACTTGCTTTATGAATCTGGGTGCTCCTGTATTGGGTGCATATATATTTAGGATAGTTAGCTCCTCTTGTTGAATTGATCCCTTTACCATTATGTAATGGCCTTCTTTGTCTCTTTTGATCTTTGTTGGTTTAAAGTCTGTTTTATCAGAGACTAGGATTGCAACCCCTGCCTTTTTTTGTTTTCCATTTGCTTGGTAGATCTTCCTCCATCCTTTTATTTTGAGCCTATGTGTGTCTCTGCACGTGAGATGGGTTTCCTGAATACAGCACACTGATGGGTCTTGACTCTTTATCCAACTTGCCAGTCTGTGTCTTTTAATTGGAGAATTTAGTCCATTTACATTTAAAGTTAATATTGTTATGTGTGAATTTGATCCTGTCATTATGGTGTTAGCTGGTTATTTTGCTCGTTAGTTGATGCAGTTTCTTCCTAGTCTCGATGGTCTTTACATTTTGGCATGATTTTGCAGCGGCTGGTACCGGTTGTTCCTTTCCATGTTTAGCGCTTCCTTCAGGAGCTCTTTTAGGGCAGGCCTGGTGGTGACAAAATCTCTCAGCATTTGCTTGTCTGTAAAGTATTTTATTTCTCCTTCACTTATGAAGCTTAGTTTGGCTGGATATGAAATTCTGGGTTGAAAATTCTTTTCTTTAAGAATGTTGAATATTGGCCCCCACTCTCTTCTGGCTTGTAGGGTTTCTGCCGAGAGATCCGCTGTTAGTCTGATGGGCTTCCCTTTGAGGGTAACCCGACCTTTCTCTCTGGCTGCCCTTAACATTTTTTCCTTCCTTTCAACTTTGGTGAATCTGACAATTATGTGTCTTGGAGTTGCTCTTCTCGAGGAGTATCTTTGTGGCGTTCTCTGTATTTCCTGAATCTGAACGTTGGCCTGCCTTGCTAGATTGGGGAAGTTCTCCTGGATAATATCCTGCAGAGTGTTTTCCAACTTGGTTCCATTCTCCGCATCACTTTCAGGTACACCAATCAGACGTAGATTTGGTCTTTTCACATAGTCGCATATTTCTTGGAGGCTTTGCTCATTTCTTTTTATTCTTTTTTCTCTAAACTTCCCTTCTCGCTTTATTTCATTCGTTTCATCTTCCATTGCTGATACCCTTTCTTCCAGTTGATCGCATCGGCTCCTGAGGCTTCTGCATTCTTCACGTAGTTCTCGAGCCTTGGTTTTCAGCTCCATCAGCTCCTTTAAGCACTTCTCTGTATTGGTTATTCTAGTTATACATTCGTCTAAATTTTTTTCAAAGTTTTCAACTTCTTTGCCTTTGGTTTGAATATCCTCCCGTAGCTCAGAGTAATTTGATCGTCTGAAGCCTTCTTCTCTCAGCTCGTCAAAATCATTCTCCATCCAGCT
Source organism: Pan troglodytes (assembly GCF_028858775.2). Lineage (NCBI taxonomy): Eukaryota > Metazoa > Chordata > Mammalia > Primates > Hominidae > Pan > Pan troglodytes. Next base: position 24,054,835 of record NC_072402.2, on the reverse strand, counting down.
TTGTTCCATTGCTGGTGAGGAACTGCCTTCCTTTGGAGGAGGAGAGGCGCTCTGCGTTTTAGAGTTTCCATTTTTTCTGTTCTGTTTTTTCCCCATCTTTGTGGTTTTATCTACTTTTGGTCTTTGATGATGGTGATGTACAGATGGGTTTTTGGTGTGGATGTCCTTTCTGTTTGTTAGTTTTCCTTCTAACAGACAGGACCCTCAGCTGCAGGTCTGTTGGAATACCCTGCCGCGTGAGGTGTCAGTGTGCCCCTGCTGGGGGGTGCCTCCCAGTTAGGCTGCTCGGGGGTCAGGGGTCAGGGACCCACTTGAGGAGGCAGTCTGCCCCTTCTCAGATCTCCAGCTGCGTGCTGGGAGAACCACTGCTCTCTTCAAAGCTGTCAGACAGGGACATTTAAGTCTGCGGAGGTTACTGCTGTCTTTTTGTTTGTCTGTGCCCTGCCCCCAGAGGTGGAGCCTACAGAGGCAGGCAGGCCTCCTTGAGCTGTGGTGGGCTCCACCCAGTTCGAGCGTCCCGGCTGCTTTGTTTACCTAATCAAGCCTGGGCAATGGCGGGCGCCCCTCCCCCAGCCTCGCTGCCGCCTTGCAGTTTGATCTCAGACTGCTGTGCTAGCAATCAGCGAGATTCCCTGGGCGTAGGACCCTCCGAGACAGGTGTGGGATATAGTCTCGTGGTGCGCCATTTTTTAAGCCGGTCTGAAAAGTGCAATATTCGGGTGGGAGTGACTCGATTTTCCAGTTGCGTCCGTCACCCCTTTCTTTGACTCGGAAAGGGAACTCCCTGACCCCTTGCGCTTCCCAAGTGAGGCAATGCCTCGCCCTGCTTCGGCTCGCGCAGGGTGCGCGCACCCACTGGCCTGCGCCCACTGTCTGGCACTCCCTAGTGAGATGAACCCGGTAACTCAGATGGAAATGCAGAAATCACCCGTCTTCTGCGTCCCTCACGCTGGGAGCTGTAGACCGGAGCTGTTCCTATTCGGCCATCTTGGCTCCTCCTCCCCAGTTGAAATATTTTTACAAAATTTCATCATATTTTCTTCATCTCAGTAAAACAGTACATTAAAATTTATATATAAAGTATATGTAAATATCTGAAACTCATTTATTTATATATAAAATGTATATTAAATATATAAAATTTATATAGCTAAGATACATTATAAAATGTATATATGTAACCATATATATATATAATCAAACCATCTTGAACTCACACGGCTGATACTTACTGCAGCCAGAATTTGAGATCAAGTATGTCTGAGCACAGACCCATAACTTTGCCCTCTTGCTACACCACCTTCTTTTGAAACTCTTTACTACTTTGCCTTATATATCTTCTTATTCTAATAATCATTTTATCTCTACGAGTACAGTTTATTACCGATTGACTATTACGTGCTACTTATGTGACTTAGGTCAGTTAACTTATTCTCTAGGAACTTCAGTTTACTCAATTATACAATGAACCTAATACTGTCTGCTTCACAGTTGTTTATAAGAACTAAGTAAAATAATATAAACATACATGCCTAGTTTAGTTCCTGATGCATATTGGCAATTGAGAAATGTTAATTGATGTTTTTCTTTATACTTTGCTTCAACTATTATTCTCAGATTGACCTTTCTCAATCTCTTTGGTTATAAAATTGATAGTAGTCCCCACCTTATCTGTGGTTTTGTTTTCTGCGTTTCAGTTATCCACAGTCAACTGTGGTCTGAAATAAAGTAAGTACACTACAATAAGATATTTCGAGAGGGGTATAAAGAGAGGAAAATAGAGGTCATATTCACATGATTTTGTTTCATTATATTGCTATTGTTCTACTTTATTATTAGTTGTTAATCTCTTACTATGCCTAATGTATGTATTAAACTTTATCGGAGGTATTTACATATACAAAAAATGTAGTGTATATAGTGTTTGATACTATCCATGGTTTTAGGTGTCCAATGTGGGTCATGGATAAGTGGGGACAACTGTATTACTGATTTTTAGTCCTGTCTCAAATTCTGTTTCTTCTCATCCATTTGTTGACCTTTATTTGAATACTTATATTATTTTGCTTAATATATGTGTTTTATTTTTCTGTTACATACCTGTGCCTTATTTCCAAGGAATTTCTGAATTCCTTAAAGACAGGACCTAGCACATCTGCATTTCTTCATTCATCATAAGTCTATTTGATGCTGCTGCTGACTTTTACGAATGAGTAGATTCTATTTGAATCTCCTAGTGAAAATATATCATATCTGTTACATCATATTTATCAAACACTGTTACTCTTGGAATCTAAATATGCTAACATGACACATCATTAACGTCAAGTTACTACTATTCCTTGCTGCATTATTGTGGCAGTTTCCTAATGCAGCTCAAAGTACATCAAGTGAATTTAGGAAACAGGTTCTGTCAGGTATGTAGGGAAGTAGCTCTTGACCTTTAATGTTCCTCTATTCTCTACTTTAAAATCATATTTATTTAACATATTTTGTTCTGATTTTTGTCTCTCTATTGAAATATATATTATCACATATTAATGTTTAAATGGTTAACAGTTTACCTATAATTATTTCTTTCAATACTTCTGCTTAAATAGTAGGAGACCATTGAAATATTTTGAAAATCTATGGTGGAGTTATAGCTGATATGAATAATGACATCTGATGAGCTATGAATTTGAGAGGATAGGAGACTAACCACATGCATTTATCCATTTACTACTGTCCTTTACTGGATATTTATTAGTAGATTCTCAAAACAGGATTTTGTGTAATACATTTGTTAGCAAAATATTTTGATTCAGGGGATCATCCTTCAACATTGCATATGGTAGTGCTACTATATTTCTATGTTCAGTGACTTACCTTACTTACCATAGCATAGTATTTGAAGCCTTTAACTCTTATATTCAAAGTATAATGTTTCTGAACATTTTCAGCATTTTAAATGCAAAGTGTTTCTGTAGCAAGTCATGATACAATGTCTCAGGAGATGAATGAAGCTGCCACGTTTTTCTTTTAAGCTGAATTAATGCTTGTGAAGACTGACATCCATGAAGACTAAAGTGCTTCAGCTACAGAAAGTAACAATTCAGAAGGGGCAGTCTGAGCCTTTGGTATTTTACTACACTAATACATAACAAAAGATTTATCAATGTTCTTGTCCCTTTTGATTTTCAGTCTCTTTGCTAAGATATTTGTCAATAGCACTACGATTTAGTTGTTTTATACTGAAAATTTATTGGCACACCAAATTCCAAATATAATTTCTACCATACCTCATTTTCTCAAATATATGAGTTGTAGAACTCTAAAACAGCCTTGGTCAGTCAAGCCAAGATGTCATCCCTATAGTAGCCTTGCTCTGGGAGGAGTACAGTAAAGTCTGAGAGCACAGAGTCTAAAGCCAGACAGATCTGTAATTGCATTTGTGCCATACTACTTCCTAGGAACCCTGAGCAAGTGGCCTAACCACTTTGAAACTTGATTTGCCCATCAGTAAAATGGATATAATAATAAGACCTACCTTACAGGGTTGGCATGTTTGTAAGTTAAATGCGACAGCACATTTAAGCTGTTAAAATGCTTAATATTGTGTCTGGTCCATGATAAACATTCAATTAATTTTAGTTTCATCATCATGATCTTACTGGTGCAGTCATTAGTACTTATGATCATTCAGCATGAATTGGCCTGAGGAATACTATTTGGCACTCATTATTATATCTTAAAATTCCAATTTGTTAAATACAATATGATGTTACCTGCAAACATATATTTATTTATTCTTAGTGTAATCTCCCTTTGTAGGCCAACTGTAATTTGAGTCAGTTAAATTATAATTAGGGTATTATTTATAGACTGTATTCAGAACAAGCATTTGTTTGGATATATAATGGCACTAAGCTGTGTCATCCTGAGATATCAACCTCTTTTAGAGATATGTTCACATTTGCTTTAAGACACCTTCTTTCCAGAAAATGCTTATAAAAGGAGTTACAGGATATATCTGTGCTTCCATTTATGTCACATTCTCCTTTAAACTGTCACTTTCTTCCTTTATGTTAAGAATTTCAGTCAGAGTGTGGTCAACTTTTTGAACAGATACATTAGGTTGATTTTCAAGTTAAACTTTTGGTAGATAACATTATTTGAGTATTTCTAGGTTGTTTAGGGAAGTAGGTACATCTCTAGAACTCCTGCAATTTGCTAATATGTGCTATATCTAGAATGTTCCTTTAAAATGGCTTACTTTCTGTGATGTTATTTGGTTGTTTTGTTTTTCTTCCTTCTTATAATATATAATGACAGCATTTTCAAAATGTTCGTATCATTTAATTGTGTTGATATTTACTCTAATTCTCCTTTGAAAAATACTAAATGTTTTAAGTGGGTTTAAATTCATGTCAGTTCTGTTTATGACTAAATAAGTATAAACCAGCAATCCTATTAAAAAGAATAGAAAAAGATATGAAACTTGAAGGTCATTCATTGAGCATAATTTATAGAATAGAATATATGCAGAGATACACCTTAGAATTATAAAAATACATAAATTTTATCATCAAGAAGATCAATAAGAGACTATCATTTTTCTCATTATTTCCTTTTGGTGCACACTTACTCTAAATCTGTAAATTCTAAAAGGCCTGTAATATAACTTTATATAAACCAATTTGCTATATTACCAAGTTTATATGATATATAAAGATGTTATGTAGCATTTTGTCTTACAAATTCATTGCATTGTAGTACGTATCAATCTACTGTCTGTCAAAGTACAATACCAAATATTAATTGGTAATAAGAATGAAGATATTTCTGGAGTTTATATAACATAATAGTGTAAGAAAAGATGTGGGACAGATCTAAGAATTCCTTAATCTCATTCAAGTTTTACACTTAATACAACCAGACTTTTTATATAACTTAGGTTATTTCTCTCACTTGGAAATTAGGAACACAAATTATTTGAATTAAAAATGTAAAAAAGGTATCCAATATTCTTGTTAGAGTAAATATGCAGGGATTTTTTACATTGTTTGGACTTTAATAATGACAGCAAGGGGAATTATCAAATAGTTATTAAAACTATGGACTATCTGTTGTGCAAATGAGGTCAATCTGTACAAATTGACATGAATGTTGCAGGTTAAAACATCAAATCATACAATGATGCTGTTGACATAACTTATTTTGAAACACACGCAAGACCAACATGATAAATATAAGTAAAAATTCTGGTAGGTTATAAATCAAACTCTTAACAGAGGTTACCTCTTAGGAGAGGATGAATTACAGACTGATTTCCCAATGGGTACACCAGCTTCTACTTTATTTGAATTGATTAAATTTCAACAATATTAACATATTATTTATTTTATGTTCAGGCGTACATGCGCAGGTTCGTTATGTAGGTAAATTGCTTGTCATGGGAGTTGACTGTACAGGTTATTTTGTCACCCAGGTACCACGCATAGTACCTGATAGGTAGATTTTTGATTCTCTTCCTCCTCCCACCCTCCATCCTCCTGTAGGCCCCAGTGTTTGCTGTTCTCATCTTTGTGTCCATGTCTACTTCGTGCTTAGCTTCCACTTATAAGTGAGAACATGCAGTATTTGGTTGTTTGTTCCTGTGTAAGTTTGCTTAGGATAATGGCCTCTAGCTACATCCATGTTCCCACAAAAGACATAATCTCGTTCTTTTTAATGGATGTGTAGTATTCTATGGTGTATATGTACCATCTTTTCTTTATCCAGTCTACTTTTGATAAGCATTTAGGTTATTCCATGTCTTTGTTATTGTGAATAGTACTGCATGCACATATCTTTATGGTAAAATGATTTACATTCCATTGGGTATATACCCAATAATGGTATTTCTGGGTCAAATGGTACGTAGGTTTGAAGTTTTTTGAGAAATTACCACCCTGCTTTCTACAATGGCTGAGCCAATTTATACTACCACCAGCAGTGTGTAAGCATTCTCTTTTCTCTGCAACCCTGCCAGCATCTGCTACTTTTTGACTTTTAATAGTAGTCATACTAACTGATGTAAAATGGTATTTCATTGTGATTTTAATTTGCATTTCTCTGATGATTAGTAATGTTGAGTTTTTTTTTCTTATGTGCTTGATAGCCATGTGTATGTCTTCTTTTGAAAAGTGTCTGTTTGTGTGATCTTTGCCCACTTTTTAATGGGTGGTTTGTTTTTTGCTTGTTAATTTATTTATGCTGCTTGTAGACTCTGGATATTAGACCTTTGTAGGATGCATAGTTTGCAAATATTTTCTCTTATTCTGTAGATTGTCTGGTCACTGTGTTGATAATTTATTTTGCTGTGCAGAAGCTCTTTATTTTAGTTAGGTCCCTTTTTTTTGCCATTGCTTTTGGCATCTTCAACACGAAATTGTTTTCAGGAACTATGTCTTTGCAGAGTCTTTTTAATGAAGCGGTAGATGATTCAAGTCATAAACTAAATCATATTCTTCTCATATAAAAGTGACTCAGTATATGACTATATTAATATTGACCATTTGGGGATGATTTATTCATCTTCCTTGTTTTGTGCCTTGTACATAATTTTATAAATTAGTCATTTATTATAGTCAATGTGGTTATTAAATAAGCCACAAACCACAAACCAAGAAGATGCATAGTCCTCATTCTTAGGAATTTATAGGTGGGGATAAAAATGATTAAAGAACAATAATAAATAATAATCACTATTGATCAATTTTGACTACTGATAATGTCTCAGGCTTATTCAAGAAAGTGGGGAAACAAAGAAGCATTCAAACTCTACCCTCAAGGAACTCACAGTGGAGTTATGGGAGGAGAAAAAATAATGTTTGAAAGGCACAGTAGGTGCAAAACCATAAAAGACCAAGAAAGTTCAGGAATTTAGAGTTTCTGTACCAATCATGTATCTTTTTTGAGATGGAGTTTCGCACTGTCACCTAGGCTAGAATGCAGTAGCATCATCTCCGCTCACTGCAACCTCCACCTCCCAGGTTCAAGCGACTCTCCTGCCTCAGCCTCTCGAGTAGCTGGGATTACAGGAGCCTGCCACCACTCCTGGCTAATTTTTTGTATTTTTAGTAGAGACTGGGTTTAACTATGTTGGCCAGGCTGGTCTTGAACTCTTGACCTCGTGATCTGCCCTCCTCAGCCTCCCGGTGTGTTGGGATTACAGGCGTGAGCCACTGCGCCCAGCCCTATGCATCTTAATAGTACAGATATCTCCTATCTAAATAAACAAATTTATTGTAACAAAATATAAGCTTTTAGAAGGCTTATCAGTGTTTTCCACCTATTTAACTCAGTCACCATTTTGCAATGACCTTCATATACTGTAGGTCTTGAAAAATGCAAGCTCTGACACTGAGATCTTGGAATAAATGAAAAAAGTATCAGAATCTGGTACTAAGTCAAACCAGTAAAAAAAAAAAAAGAAAAGAAAAAAGAAAAAACCTGCTATTGTTCTTTGATTTATTGGTTTAATTTTTTAATTTTATACATTTTGTTTTGGAATTAAAATAGCTCTAGTTAAAACTATTTTTATATATTATGCATTCTATATGTTTTACACACACACACAAACACACGTAAAATTTGTGTTTCAGAAAGGAGACTCTTGTGTTCTAACGCATGTTGTGAGGGAACTAAATTAAAAATACTTTGAAAAATCATCCAGAATGAAAATTCATGATAATCTGTAAAAAGGTTAGAGGATTTCAAGGATGGGCAGATTTAAAAGTTTGAAAAAGTATTATAGGAACAGAAAAATATATTTTGGATGTGTAAAATTATGATGATGGCAGGATTTCTGCTGTGGATGTCCAGGTAAAATAATGGTGGCACCATTCAATCACTGAGGCAAAAATTATGAAAACAAGCCCTAGTTTCGTGGATATGTATGCCCCTACATACTCATAATTCTAGTATCTCAGAGAAGGACTTGATGAAAGATTAACATACCCAGAGAGAGCTGGCTAAGATGAAGTAAGAGCCAGTTGTGTCAAAAGAAGCCTTGGGATCAGTGCCTTGGCTACCGCCTATTCTGAGTTAAGACCAAGATAGGGAAAACAGGAGGTATTTGAGATGACCACTTGGGTGGCACTCCAGGTGCACCAGAATCATCACTGGAGAGGTCTTCCATTATCTAAGGTCTCCAATATATCTCCCCCTTGCCACTTTTTTGCATAGGGGTGCAAAATCTACCCACCCTCCCTTTCCTACCTCCTGGGACTTCATGCTGAAGGCTTCCCTTTTTAGTTCCTTCTAGTCCAGGACTGCATAGAGACTCTCCAGGTCCAATGGTGGTGGTGGAGGGGCTCTTTCTCCCCTCTAGTACCCCAGGTCCTAGTCTTGGGCCTTGTTCTTCCTTAGCAAAGTCCTTTCTTCTGCTGCCTTGCTCCAGGTGTGGTGTTTTGTACCTTTTGTCCCTCCCCAGAGCATCATCATCCACAAGAATTTTTTACACATCTGGAGATGTTTCTGGGAAAGAGGACTGGGAGGATATAATCCAGAATTCCAGCCTTTGGTTTTTCTGTTTAAAGCAAGGTCCTTGTCTCTGACTGTGGTTGCTGAGAGGCATGAGTAAATGCCACAGGCTCAAACAAAACAAAACAAAACAAACTCTTGGTTATTTTTAGTTTGAGTTAGTACATGATAGAACTGGTCAACAAATCAAAGTGTCTAACCAGAAGCCAAAAATGAACCAAAGATATATGTCTTTTAAAAGTTTCCATGTGTTTTTATTTGCCATTATTTAAAAGTTGGCACATCTGACAACATGCTAGGAGGAAGTCACTGGATTTCAATGTCTGACACTTTCTTTATACAGGACATGACCTCTGGAGCCTCTATCACATCCTATATTCTCCCAACACTGGGGCTGGATATCTTCGTCATTTCTTGGTGTTTTTATTTTCTTATATAAATCTTAAAAATTATATTTGACAGCACTTCGTATATAATAGATAGTCCAAGTGGGCTACAAGTTTCAAGAAAAACTGGAGTAAGTGTTCTCTCAATGGGAGTATAGAATATTCCTACCTGTTTAATGTCCAGAGTGTATCTTTATTGAAAATATGTCGTTGTGAACAAATTTATGGTAAAAACGCTAACTGCACTTCAGAAAAGATATGTGATAAAAACGTCAATGAAATTGAACAAATAATATTTCAACAGTGTTTATTTTAGAATACAAATGAAATAATGACAATACTGTGAAATAAAATTATTTAATAATTGAAAACATAAACTCGATACCATAAATTTTAGGTGGGAAATTTAAGAAATATTGTCTACTTAGCAATGTAAGAATTCTTCACAACAAAGAATTATCTGTCCCAAACATAAAGAAACAATCCCAAAAATAATCTAACAAGTATTATTGGGGCACTTAGTTTTGCATTTACAGATGAACTTAGAGAAGTTAAGGAAAAAAGACAAACAATTTTTGATGCCTCCCCTTTCAGTAATTCTTGTTATCTAATTTTACTAATAGTGTCAGTAAGTATATTATACGTGAAATAGTTTGCTAGGGCTGCTATAACAAAGTACTTCAAATTGAATGGCTTAAAAAACAGAAATTTACTGTACCACAGTTCTGGAGGCCAAAAGTCTGAAATCAAGGTGTCAGCAGGGCCATACTTACTCTGAAGGCATTAGGGAGGGGTCTGTTTCAAATCTCTCTCCTAACTTCTGGTAGTTCCTTGGCTTGTGATAGCATCACCCCAATCTTCACATGGTGTTCTCTTTGTATGTTTTTCTGTGTCCAAATTTCTCTTTATAAGATCACAAGCCATACTGAATTTGGGTCCTCTCCTACTCCAGTATGATCTCATCTCAGATTAACTGGTTATATCAGCTGTGACCCTATTTCTAAACAGGGACTAATTCTGAGATACTAGTGGCTAGAACTTCAACATATAAATTTGGAGTGCATGAACCAACTGGTAACAATGTTATTGAAGAACGTTTTGATCTAGTGACTCTCATGAGTACGACAAAAGAAACCATTTATGTGTTAAGAAATGGATTGAAAAGTCAATGTAGGCCAGTCAAAATTAAGAAGCACAACTACAACAGATGGTTACTTGTCATTGGTTGCTATTGTGGTTGGTCTGGTTATTACAATTAAATTCATGGTTATACACTTTTGAACACAGGTCTCTTTATTGCATTGTTCAGGTATCACTTTTGGGGGGTAAGATATTAAAAATGGAATAAGTAATGGGCACATGGTCATTATCATCATGAATCAAATAGTCTTCTATGATGTAAGTCACAGTGAGTTCAAGCCTTTGCTTGGAGAATGTAGTAGTCTGGTGTACTATCGGAAGGTGTGATGACGGGGTTGGCATGGTACAACAAAAGATGTTTTAACTGATGAAAGACACCAACCTGTTAATACCATTTGAGAGAAAATGCATGTCTCAGCTCACTAGAAAAAATTGGATCAAAAACTTGGCTTTTTTTATTGGCATTATAATTCATCTGAATAAACACTTTGAATAATTCTCTGCAAATGCATTCAAAAGTAGTTACACAAATATGTACTTTAATTCATTTGGAAAGGAATAGCATGTCCAAATTTCTACACTGAAACCAGATTCCAGAAATGAGAGTGATGGCCTGAATTACTTTCCAAACATCAAAGCTTTGAATACCGAACTCCTATCTCTCTCTCTCTCTCTCTCTCTCTCTCTCTCTCTCTCTATATATATATATATATATATATATATAATTTTTAACTTCTATTTTAAATATTATGGACATGGACTGACACTTTTCAATTTGCCTTTATGGTTAAAGGATACCAGGATCAGTTGCATCTCAAAGTGAAATATAAGCCATGACAGGGATATTTATTCCTTTTAAATTTTATATTGTTTTGATTTTGAAATGAAAATACAATATTCAATTAAAACAATTTGTACCCTATGATACATATTTATATGATAGTTGAATTAAACTAGGTTTTGTTTACATTTCTAGAAGTTGTTTTTCTTACCCTTGGTGCATTTCAGTTATTTTTGTACAGCAGACCTTCTCCATATATTCTAGAATGTATTAAAGCACAAGACTATTACTCAGTTTCAACTTAAATTGTGTGCCAGACTACAATTAACTGATTATGTCAGCTAATATTATATAGTAAATTGTGTCTATCTATAAAGGTAAAATAATTATAAACATTTTAGATGTTTTAACATATTTGAAAGAATATTCATTGTAAGAACTTACCAATTTTTGCCCTATTAAAAAGCATTCATTCATTCCACATTACTAGGCACTGTTCTTGTTATATACTAAAGTACTGCCATCTTACCAACAAGGAAGTCAAGATTTGAAGTTACTTTCTAAGACCACACAGTAAATGATGGACCCAGGATTCCAAAGCTTGTGCTTTCTGATATACCACATTATCTCTCTATGTACTTCAATGAATATATTACTTGTATGCACATTTGTACTTTTAAGTCTGTTTTGGACCATGGAATACTATGCAGCCATAAAAAGAATGAAATAATGTCCTTTGCAGTAAAATGGATGCAGCTGGAGGCCATTATCCTAAGCAAATTAACTTGGGAACAGAAAACTACCACATGTTCTCATTTAAAAGTGTGTGCTAAACATGGGGTACTCATGGACATAAAGATGGCAACAGTAGAAACTGGGGACTACTAGGCGGGGAGGTGGGAGGGAGACAAGGGTTGAAAAATTAACTATTGGGTACTATGCTCAGCACCTGGGTGATGGGATCGTTCATACCCCAAGCTTCAGCATCATACAATATATCCAGGTAAAAAACCTGCATTTTACCCCTGATCTAAAATAAAAGTTGGAAAAATAAAATATCAAAACAATATTTCTTGTTTTTTATGTATATTATAAAGTTTTGAGGAACAAAAATATGTAAGCTGCTGGAGGAGTGACTTGTCAAATTCTTGTAACAGTTTACTATTCCATTTAAAAGCATAAGAGAATTGGTTTGGAGTCATCCTGTCTTTGTGACTTGAGGAGAGTCACTCAAACTCTCTAAGCCTCAGTTTCTTCTTAAGTTAAAATGAGCGTAGTCATGGGGTTGTTGTGAAGATTATCTGAGATAATGCATGTTAAAGGAGCCATTTAATAACACCTAAACATTTTTCATAAATGATCCCTGTTACAAATTGTCTGTTATATGTGCTGTAAACATATTCTCTCATTCTGTCTTTTTGTTTTCACTTTTGTAATGGTCTTTTTTTTGATAAACAACAGCCTCTTAATTTTTAAAAAAGACATTTTAAGTATAAAACATATAGAGGGGCTGGGCATGGTTGCTCACACCTGTAATCCCAGGTGTGAGGCCAAAGTGGGAAGATCGATTGAGGCCAGGAGTTCAAAATGAGCCTGGGCAAACATAGTGAAACCTCGTCTCTACAAAACAATTAAAAAGCTGTAAGGCATGGTGTTGTGCACCTGTAGTCTCAGCTACTCTACTTGAGAGGCTGAGAAGGGAGGATCACCTGAGTCCAGGAGTTTGAGGCTGCAGTGAGCTATTGTGCCACTGCACTCCAACCTGGGCAACAGAGCAAGAACCTGTGTCAAATAAATAATACATACAGAGAAAAGAACACATACGACAACTTTACAGAAACAAAGAGGTTTCTTAAAAGGAACTCACCGTGTAACTTGCATTTAGATCTAAAAGTAGAATATAATCAGCACCTCAAAGTCTCCCTCATTCCACTTTTTCTTTTTTTAAACGGAGCCTTGCTCACTGCAACCTCTGCCTCCCAGGTTCAAGCGATACTCCTGCCTCAGCCTCCCGAGTAGCTGGACTACAGGCATGCACCACCACGCCCAGCTAATTTTTGTATTTTCAGTAGAGACGGAGATTCACCATGTTGGCCAGGCTGGACTCGAACTCCTGACCTCGTGGTCTGTCTGCCTCAGACTCCCAAAGTTCCGGGATTACAGACCTGAGCCACTGCACCCGGACCCCTCATTTCACTTCTTGCTCTCACTACCCTCAAAAGATAATCATTATCCTGAATCCTAACACCATAAAACAGTTTTATCTGATTTTAAACTTTATGTAAATGACATCATAATATAGGTACTTATTTTCTGCCTGTATCCTTTCACTCAGTATTTTTGTGTTTCAAACATTTTGAGGCATGTACTTGTAATTTATTCAGTTTTATTGCTTGATTGTTCACTTCATTACTTTTATTTGTTCATTTTTATTTTATAGAAATTTATATCAATATTATATTTTCTACCCCCTATATTTTCAAATAACATTTAGGTTGTTTCCAGGTTAGAACTAATATAAATAGTGCTGCTATGAACTTTCTTATACATGTCTGTTGGAGAAATAATGTGTGAATCTCTCTGGGGCATATACCTATGAGTGTAATTGCCATCTCACAATGTGTGACTATATGCAATTTTATTAGATACTGCTAAACTATTTTCCAAACTGGTTGTACCAATTTACAATCCTTGAAACTGTGTGTGTATGTTCCAGTTGCTCCTGATTCTTCATTAATATTTGGTAATATTTATATTTTTTATTTTAGTCATTTGTGTTAGTACATACTTGTATTTATTTGTGTTATTAATAGGTAATTATTTGATATTCTATGAAGTTGTTCACCTTCTGTTATATATTGCCTATGTGTGTGTGTAGTGTGTGTGTGTGGGGTGGTTATTAAGGTCCTCAAAAGTTCCCTCATACCTTGTCCCAGTTGATTCCCCCCTACCTCTCTTAGAGGTAACGATTCTGATTTTGATCTCCATAGGTTAGTTTTATAGGTTCTTAACCTTGCTCTAAAAAGAATCATGTGGTTTATATATTTGACTTATTTGGCTCAACATAAGACCCTTGCAATTCTTTCATGTTGATATTTATGAAAAACGTGTTCTTTTTTATTGGTGAGGAGTATCTTAGTATGTCCATTATTTGTTTACCTATTACTTGTTACCAGTATTTGTTTATCTCCTCACCTATTGATTATAAATTTGTGTTGTTCTCAATTTGTGGCCATTATGTTTACAATAATTTCTTTGTAGGAGTTCTTTATTGTATCTAGATTAACTCTGTCCAATAGAACTTTATGTGTTGTTCAATATGGTGGCCACTAGTCGCATATGATTATTCAGTGCTTGAAATGAGGGTAGTATGACAGAGGAACTAAATTTTTAATTTTATTTAATTTTAATTTATTTAAATTTTAATATAAATTGGTACATGGCTAATGGCTACAGGGACAATACATGTTTAGCTTGACATCTTTTTTCTAATATGTGTAATGTAAAAGATTTTTCTCCTAGTTAGTGGCTTGTTTTTTCAAATTTAACAGTGTCTTTTCATGGACAGAGTTTTAATTTTGGAGAACTCCAGCATTAATATTTGATAATTTTCTATTTGTTGCTACTCTATGGTTGTTAAATTTATTTTTTTTATGCTGACCCTTTTTCTGGGAGCTACTGCTGAATTCACCTATTTATCTAGTAGATTTTTGTTTTGTTTTGCTTTTTAGGTATTCTTTCAGATTTTCTGTACATACAATCATGTCACCTACAAATAGATTTAAATCACGGTAGAAAATGTTACTACTCAGGTCTCATCAGGACCTATTGACATCAAACAAATGTATAATGTAATAAAAGCATTAAAAAGAGAACATATATTTCCCTAATTCAGTTAGAAGTAGAGTTTGAATTCTGATTTTTAAAATTTACTTGAAAGGATATCAAACTAGTTCATCAAATCCTTTGTGTGTCATCTAATAGCTGTTTTGTGTCAGTTATTCAAGTCTCTCCCAGTAATAGGTCTCAAAGACACAATACAGAAATGTGCTGAGTTTGTAGAGTCTTAGAATAAGCCCAAAAGTATGCTCCAAGTGAGTGAAGACCCTTGACATGAGAAGATTATATGAGAACATAATAAAAAGAGCTGTAGCTAGGGCATTTACAAGAGCTAGACTGACACATTAAATCTCTTGAGGCCCTGAGGAGAAGTGAGAGTATCAGCTAAGAATCTTTCTGGGTTACAGCTTTCTCTCATATAAAGAACATTATTAAAAGGATATAGAGTTAACAGGTAAATTGGTTTGAATAATTAAGGCTAATATATCTGGATAATTAATTGCTAAATAATGGTACAGACTTCTAGTTTTATAGAACTCAAATCAGTTCTATTTGTATAGCCTTATATCTGTGAACTCTAAACTTTAAAAGCTGGTAATCTGAGAAATGGATATTTTAAATTTCTTCTTGATATTAAATAAATGCCTACATATGCTTATAGTATAAGCTGTAGAGCAGAAACTGAATCCTTTTCCACTTAAACATTATAGCAGATGCTTCTAGAAAGACCATAAAAATGACTAAAATATATGATGCTGTAATGTCCACTATTAAGCTGCTGCTGATTCTTCAAGTAGTAAACAGTGAAGAATAAGATGTGTAGCTTTTGAAGTGACAAGAGCTATATGTAGCCACTGGAGTACTATTTAGAAAATATCTGTTCTGTGTACTACAATATGTTGGTGTGTCCCATAGATTTCCTTTGAAAGCGTATCAGTGTGGATATAGTCTGTGGAAAGAGGGGAGAGTGGGGCTGGATCTAGCTGGTGAGGAGGCAAAAAGGGCTTTATAGACAATGATGAGGAGAGTGGGTCTTATTCTACATATAAAGAGAAGCCAAAAAAATGATTTTATTGGTGGAATAACATGACTGAGTTGGATTTGGAGGATGCATCTTTCTGCAATACAGAATCAATAATGCAGAGTAGACAAGAGAAGAAGAATCAAGTTTTAATACAGGGCTGCTGAATTTAACCCTTTGAACAATGCACGACAAACTAGTAGAACTAAATTTATTCAGCAGGAGAAAAATCTAATAAAATGCCTGTGGGTTATAAAACTGCAATAATTGCTTAAAGCTAGTTATACCTATAAAATCACTGGTTAAGCTACTGGGACTAGTTCACTAGAAACTCCTATGGGTGGTGTCCATCTTAAAGAATATTAAAATTAGGAATGATTAAGCCCAATTGAGTTGCTAAATTAATAGCAGTCTAGTGAGATCTGTAGTAGTAAAATCTTCATCAGATTAAAAAAAAATTAAAGTTCAAAGGACAATGAAGTTTTGGCAATTCGTTATTTATTTTAGAATATTAAAGTGGAAGTCTGGGTCTCCAAATGTATTTTATTAAGGTATTTTCATTCTGAATTAATGTTGATTATCATTAATTATGTTAACACACCATTTTCCAAATTTTATGTGCTTTATATCATAGTTTTCATATATTATAGTTTCAAAAAATTAAAGGAAAATACCCACCATCTTTAGTACTACATCATGCAAAGGTAACAGATTCTGTTTTCTTCTCCTAATACTTTTATAACTTTGAATGGCACATTTAAAACCTCCATGCCACCATATCTGAATTTCTAGAATGAAGTGTTTACTCTGGGGAGTATGATTAGGGTAAAAACAAGAGAAAGATTTTACTTTTACTTTACAACTTTCAGAATTGCTCAAACTTAGAAAACAAATATAGCAAACCCCAGCAATATTAAAAATTCAGATTGATAATGTGATTTTTTTCCATGGGTTTCCATTAATCATCTGTCCCCTTTCTCAAATAAGAGTGGGCTAAATTTTTTAACTGTTAGATGTGGGAAATAGGTACATAGAAAGTGCGTCCAGACGGGAAAATGGCAGGCAGCCCCTTTTGGGGAAGGAAGAAGAAAATGGCAGTTCTCCTTAACCCTCATATTGCCTTGGATCAAACTCCAGGGACATAGAAAATGTACACATACTAGCCATAAGGTTTTTAAAAATAATGTTCACTGTGCTAGAAATCACAGAGCCACAGGACTTGATTCATCTCCATGTCTTGAATTAAAATGAACAACTGCTAGGTAGTGCAAAGTTGTATTTTGGATCAGGACAGAAATAGTAGGCGCAGGTTGACCCTACAAACACCTAGCTGGTTAGTTGTGTTGACTCATTTTGGTAAACTTGAAATAAAGTAACTCTGCATGTTATACAATTGAGATTTTTGGACTAAATTTAACACATTACCGTGGGGGTTTCCTTTAATTATATAATAACCTTTTGTTCAAATGAAGAAATTAGACAAGATGCTATCTATGTTTCTTTCCATTGTTAACCCATTTCTGGTTTACTGTATAATCTGTGCCCAGATTTTCATTCCTGGCCTATAATAGTTTTGGTTTTTGGTTTTCTTCATGTCCCAAGCATGTTAAAAACTGCTGAATTTTATATGAGATGTCAGATAATCTTTTTTTGACTGGCTAATCCAATTTATTTAATATTTTTAGAAGCTGCTTATAAACAGATATCCTTTATATGAATATTTGATCTATGTTGCATGTATACTTGTATAAGCCATAATTACTTGATGACATTAGAAAGGAAAGTCATCTAACTACCCTCATTCTCGTTCTATATGCACAAAGTAACCTGATTACAATTTGACTTTGCTAATAGATACAAAAAGTTCATTGGCAGCAATGATGAAAATCCAGTTGACTAGTATGGTAGATATTATGGCCACTCAGCAAAATTTCTTTCTGGACACAGAAAGAATTGTACTTCTCTGCCTCCTTTGATGTTACAAGTGGTCATGTGGCTTGCTTTGGCCAGTGAAATTTGAGTTGAAGTGATATATGATTTGCATTTAGCTAAGGCAGTTGGGGAAAGTATCTGTTGATATGGAAAGTGCCGTAAGTTTAGAGTGGCCTGGAATGCTAGATGCTGCCTTGGAGAGATACCTGGACCATGTTGAAATTTATGTGAGAAATGAACTCTTATGATATACCACTGAGATTTTAGGTTCTGATTACAGCATACAGGAGCATATCATGACTCATGCACTTGCAACTTTTTTGATAACATTTTAACACTATCCATTAATACAATGTTACGTTTTTTTGTTTTTAAAAGTGAGGCCCCTTGGCTGGGCGCAGCGGCTCACGCCTGTAATCCCAGCACTTTGGGAGGCCGAGGCGGGCGGATCACAAAGTCAGGAGATCGAGACCATCCTGACTAACACGGTGAAACCCCGCCTCTACTAAAAATACAAAAAATTAGCCAGGTGTGGCAGTATGCGCCTGTAGTCCCAGCTACTCGGGAGGCTGAGGCAGGAGGATGGCGTGAACCCGGGAGGCGGAGCTTGCAGTGAGCCGAGATCGCGCCTCTGCACTCCAGCCTGGGCGACAGACCGAGACTCTGTCTCAAAAAAAAAAAAAAAAAAAAAAAAAAAAATGAGACCCCATGTCGGGGGGTTGTGGGGAAGGGGAGGGAGAGCATTAGGACAAATACCTAATGCATGCAGGGCTTAAAACCTAGATGACGCGTTGATAGGTGCAGCAAACCACCATGGCACATGCATACCTATGTAACAAACCTGCACGTTCAGCACATGTATCCCAGAACTTAAAGTAAAATTTAAAAAAAGAGACCCCCGAATTAAAGTGTGATTGTGTTATACAATATACTTCTATATATTTTATATATGTTTTATATGAAATGTATAAAATTATATTGATTCAGAGAATTTTGGGGGTTATCTTCACCTAAATTTATAATATTTAGTATTTATTTCACTCAGTATATTTGTATTACTTTGTTCTCATATTTCTATTAAGTACAATTCTCATATTAATATAGCTTTTTTCAAACCAAAGTAACTCCTCACAAGCAATTACTGTATTCTTTTGCAGCAATACACCTATAAAACTAAAGATTGGAAACATGATGTTATCTCAGTGTTTTCTTTTCAGTAATGAAGTTTTCCCCAGAGTTTTACTCTTGAGCTTTTGACACTAAACCCGGAAACTGAGCGCTATAGCAAATTCTCAATAAGATCATTATCCTACATATAAAGCTACACAGTATTATTACTTTAATATAAACACATATGCTTTTTAGTACTTTCTATCTAGATGGCTTAATTTAAGTACCCACATATTGCGTGCCTCCTAATTGCACTTTAATATTAAATCCCTACATGGAAAGAATTCACAAAATAATGCTAAAATATGAAGCCTATGCACATATGGTATCAGGGCTCTATCTCAGACATTATATTATTGGGCTTAGTTATAGTACATGAAGGAAGACAGAACCTGAGAAAGTTAAAATTTGTGTAAATTGGAATAGGGGAATTGTGTAAAATAGAATTAGAAAAATATCTAATATGGGGTTCAACACTTTTGTGCCCTTGGGGACTTTGGAAATAGAGCAAAAAAATGGAACATGGAACATTTGTGAGATTTCACACATTTAGAAGTTTTACATAAAATTAGTGATTCCTTCTTTTCCTTCCGAGTAGAAAGATGATTAAAATCTGGCTTTCATCTTAACATGATCATCAAACCGAAGACATGAGAATGTTCATATTGATTTGAAAACTTTTTTATTTGTAAAGAGAATCAGGGATGGTTATTGAGAGCAAGGGGCAGAAACTCACCTCCCGCCTTCCCAGATCTCCTTAGGTCAATGAATGTCTGAGGGCCTAAGTGAAGTAGCTTGTAGTGACAGGGACATAGAGACTCTCCATGCTTGAAAGCCTTTGTGAAAAGATGGAGTCAGAGAGGCTAAGGTAGGACGAGGGATGAGTCTTTAGGTTTGGCTGAGGAAGTCTGTATGAGGCCTTCTTATCAGAGCTCTGGGCACCACTGGAATTGAGGGAGGTAGCACAACAGAGAATGGGGTTAGGGTGGGCTAGTTAGGGCAGCACAAACCCACCTCAACTGTTCACAATAGTTCACTAGATTTAGCAAAAATGTTCCGAGGCAGACACAGGAGTCACAGCAAAGGAGAAAGAAGAGGAAACAAAAGGAATCAGTGACAAACGAGAGGGTAATGTGGACACATATCATCCCATTTAGAGCATTCTATGTGGGAGAGCTGGAAGGAAAGGGATGTATGGTTTACTTGTCCATTATTTCAGCACATATCTATTAGAGCCTATTAATGTGGTTTGGAGTAATAGTTAAGAATTTTGGCTCTGAAGCCAGGTTGCCTGGTTTGATATCCCAGAACCACTAACCAGCTGTGGGGCCTTGGGGCAAGTTAATTAAATTTTCTCTGCATCAATCCCCTTATCTATTAAATGATGATAATAAAGTGGTACCTATCCCCTAGGTTGGTGTGATTATTAAATAACATAAACACACTGCTGGGTATATAATAAGTAGTATGTGCTGCAGGTACTCATACTACTTTTATTATAAAGGCCACTTCTCCAGAAGGAAGTAAAACATGAAATGGGTAGATACAAGCCCCTTAGTACAGATCTTTTTTTATCACATGGATGCTATGAATATCAATATTGATCATGTTTCTATTTTGATTTTGAGTTTGGGAATCTCAGGGAATATTTATTGAAATTGATATAACATATTCTTTACAATTACTAATTTTAAATTATAATTCTTATATTTCTTCACTCTGCATTCTTCATAGATATACTCTTTCTGTTAGATAATTCATTTCTTCAAGCTTCTTAAAAGTATTTTTGGGGAATAATGTCATGTTGGTTTTGGCTGGTATAGAAGGTTGGTGGTGGTCACAGTGAAAACATTCTTATGTATTAGAGACAGAACTTGAGAAAATTAAAAAGCTTTGCCAATCAAGCAAAGGAAACAAACACAATGGGGTTAAGTACTAGTGAAAATATCTAAAGAGCAGATGGTCATAATGATTTTGGAAAATTATTCTGGCATTATGTTTAAGAAGTAGAAAGGGTAAGGGACTGGAAGCAGAGAGACCAGTTAGGATGTAAAAGACTGGGTCTGAAGTAACAAAAGACTAGTTTATGGAAGTTTCGTAAGAGTAAGGAGAAGGTGGTAAATATGATGAGATGAAACTGATAGAAGTTGGGAAAAATGATTGAATAATTGAGACAAGGAAATGAGGGTGGTCAAACATGAGACTGAATACTTTTTCCAGTAATGAAGACAAGCAGGCATTTTTGGAGAGCTTACTAAAGGCCCATCAATGCATTCTCAGCTATGCAGATAATTCTGATTTTAAACTTTGTACTTTGAGCAATTACAGAGTTAAACAGAGTTCTATGAAATTAATAAGGTCCTTATTATTACCATGTGAGTTCCTCATCTTATGCCTGTGTGAAAACCACAAAAAGTGGGGAGAATTTGAAGAACATAGAAGAAATCCCCCCAAGGTCTGAAAGACAATATTCATGCCCGGTTGCACTAAACTCATATATTTTTGTATTAGTTTTATGTCAAAGAGACTAATAGCATTGGTTTTCAAGCCTCCTTTGGATCTCAGTGAGGTTTCTTCAGCAATTCCTCAAGACCTCTGAAGTGGGACTAGGTTAGGGCAGAACAGGTAGGGCTCTGGATTGCTAATTGCCTCTTTAGAGATAAGCCATTCATCTGTTTTATTTTGAGGGGTCTCCACTGTAAGATTCTGTTTGAAAAAATAGTTCCCTCACTAATAAGAAATGATAGCTTTTTGGTATCTGTAATACTTGCATACAATTTTGTTAACGTTAACTATATAGCAATATCTTTCTTATCTTCTAGCATGAGTTATTTAGTCTTTATATAAATTTCTGAGTCAAATAACTTCTTTGGATATTGATTTGAATAGTATTTGGATTTGACGGTGTGTAGGGACAATTGGATTCAGGCTTCCAGAGCCCAAAGCAAGTGGAAAAGTAAGAGGTCCTCATCAAACCTTCAAATTCCCCAGGCTTCTGCTCTGGTGTGTTACATATCATGCTCTGGGCAAGGTCAATTGGCCCATGGCATTTTCATAGACATGATTATTCTGGAAGCATCTCAGGCATATCTTTATTTTCTCAGGTCTCAAGCCAGTATATCTTGAAGTACATCATTACTTCATTACAGTTTCTGCAGACATTGCAATGGGAAAATTCAGGAATAAGAGGCATTTTCCTTTGACATTGAGATGGTCAGTCCTGAGAAAGGTTTTGTCAAGGAAAAACGTTCTGTGGTTGTGAAAACGATGTAGAGTATAGAGACTGGTGTAACATTTCAGCAGATACAATTTTATAGTCTCTAATAAATACCTGAATGACTTTGAGATAAGAGATTAAAAGAGGTGATATTCTATATTAGTTATCTATTACTGCATAACAAATTACCCTAACATTTAGTGGCTTAAAACACAATACTTTCTTCATGTCTTATCTCTCATGGTTTCTGTGGGTCAGAAATATGTATAGGTCATAGTAAAGATGGCTTGTTTCTTTCAGAACATTTTTGGCTTCAGCTGGAAAAGTTGGAATAATCTGAAAACATATCACTTACATATCTGATAGTTGATGATGGCTGTCAGCTAAGACCTTAGCTGGAACTGTTGCCTAGAATTCATTAATGTTTTCTCCATGTGGTGTGGTCGTCCTCACAACATGATAGCTTGGCTACAAAGGCCAGCATTGAGCGAGAAAGAGAGAGAACCACATCACCTTTTATAATCTAGCCACAAAACTTATGGAGGGTTACTTGTATCAAATTCTACTTAAGCCAGTTACAAAGATTCCCACAAGTTCAAGAGGAAAGAACATGAACCCCATCCCTTGATGAAAATGTGTTACTACTGTCACATTAAAAAAATATGTGGGATAAAATACGTATAGGTGCACCCATCTTGGTTCAATGTAATCTACCACATAAGAGAACTAAAGAAAATGATAAGAAATGAAGAGAACATCATTGTGCTTTAGCCTGGGGTACCAATCCAAACTCTCCTCCTACCAGTTCTCAATCAAATTAGAAGATATACAGAAGTCAGCTTGATCAAGCATAAAGC
The DNA here is from genome assembly GCF_028858775.2 of Pan troglodytes. NCBI lineage: Eukaryota > Metazoa > Chordata > Mammalia > Primates > Hominidae > Pan > Pan troglodytes. The sequence goes on along the minus strand of NC_072402.2, from coordinate 24,031,983 downwards.
TGCATTGGAAAATACGAGTCAAAACCTAAATCAAAATGGTTTTTCCATTGAGATAAATTTACCAACCAATTCATAGAGCTAAAAAAAACTTACCCCAGTGAGTTTTTCCTCACTCACAGCAATAAGGGCAGAGTATGTGGGAAGAAAAAAAATATGAAAAAGAAAAAATAAATGTACATCTCTAGCCAAGGTACATTTTCCTTATTCTCTGGAATCATCTTCAATTGAGTACACTTGCAATACTGCCAGATACAAAATGGAATCGAGGGCAGGCAGAGTCTTAACAGGTGTTGGTACAAACGTAGAGCTTCAAAGGGGCTTGCTTTTGGCTGCCAAGAGGATCGATGCAGATGTACGCTTTGGCTTCTTTAGACTGAAATGGCCTAAATTCTCTTTCTTGAGAAAAGTTTGTGAATTTATTCCATGTTAAAACCTACTGTTATTTGACCAGCAAGGAAAGCATTTCTCCCTTAGAAATGGCCTCTTGTCATGAAATATTCAAACAAAAGACAGGCAAGGTTTTGATTTTTAACAATCCTATAAAGCACACTTTGTGCTGTGTTTTGGGGTTTTTTTCGTGTTGTAGTCGTTGCCTTCAAGAGTTAGACTTTCTAATTCATGTCTCTCTTTCTCCTGTCTCACTACTCTGAGTGGCTTTGTGAAGCTCAGGCTTGAGGCTTTCATTCTTGATAGGACTGTGTCTTTTCCAGTAACATAGGTAAATCACCTGCAGCTGTGAACACTCTTCACAGAAGGTTAAATTTATTCCACGTTGTAGAGTACAATCTCATCTCTGTAAATAATTTTATTATGTTCCTTTATAAACATTTTGGTAGAAGAAAATTCTTGGTTTAACTCAATAACATATTATACTTTCCCTGCCCCACGAATTAGATTGATTATGGTGGCATGTGAGATTGATAATACATTGATCTGTGTTATGACAGCCATTGTTTTAGTGCCAAGCTGAAGAGGAATGCTTCCTTAAATGTATCATTGTATAAAATATTGACCTAGAGAACTTCATTATTCAAGCTGGAAAGACAGTCACTACTTAACAGTAATAAACTGTTTCTGTGTTACATTGAGAATACTTCAGGAAATATGAGAGTTGTCAAATCTCTTGAAAATCCTGTCTTTATAGTACACATGACACTAAAGCTATAGCTGTATTTTCTGCTAATAAAAGCAAAGGCACAGACAGATGTGAAGGATATCACAGCACACTGACAAGAAACTAAGAAAAATGAATACCTGGTTGAGGAGTCAGAAAGACACAGGCCAATGACCTTGGGAAGCTTTACTCTTTTGAGATATTTTTGTTCTTATAAGGAGAGCAACATAATGCTGCTTTAGTGTAAAAAATACAATAAACCTGAGGCTCTAAACTGAACACATTTTATGAAAAATATCCCGAAGTGTCTCTTAACAAAAAAATCACGTGAGATAACATAAAAATAAAAGATGCTGTATGCCAGCCAGAATATTTTTCAAAAGACAATTTAGGAGGTTCCAAAAATGATATACAGAAGTGCAAATTTTTTTTTAAATGACAGTTTGAACCAAGTTGACATTTCTTCCATTTATTAAAGAAAAATCTTTCAATTAACCTTAATGGTCTCCTCCTCCCTATTGTAGCTAATGAAGATATTCCTCTAATTTTAAGAAAACTAGTGTATATATATGTGTGTGTGTGTGTATATATATATATATATATATATATACAGTTTGCACACCTCTTTCAAATTGGTGTCATAGTAACTTATTTGTCTAGTATCTAAACTACCAAAATTAAAGAACATCTGAAAATTAGCATATAAGAAAAATGCTAATTAGTTCAGTATAACTACTCATCCTGAAGTACCTTGTTAATAATTAAAGAATATTAATTTATTTTGTTCTATTTTGTTCTAAGTTATGAAGTTTAGATGCCTGTGGGAATGCTCAGTTATTCAGGACATCAAATTCAACAGAATACCAACAGATAATTCTATTTTTAAATTTTTTTCAGAAACTATAGCTACTGGTTACATTTAGGATAAAATTTTATTTAAAAAGAGTAATACCTTTAAGTAGCAGTGTAAATTATAAATTTATTTTAAAATGACTATGGAAAACTAACAATGATATTTCAATTTTCAGGTGCTGTTTTATTTTCTGAAGTTTAGATATACTTAGACAAATTTTTATTTTCCATTATGTAGTATAATTATTTTACTTTATTATCATTAACATTTTAGAATATAAAAAGGCATAGTTTCACTAGATCACCTGCATTGTCTTCAAAAGCTCTTAAGAAAAAAATGTGATCATATAAGGAAATTCAGACATAAATACATATTTGTATAGAGAGAAGGAAGGGAAGAGGTAGGGAGAAGGACACATTTTAAAAGGGAGAAATAAGTGACATCATGTTCTAATGGAGACCAGCAAATGTAAGATATCGAAACTTGGTTTGGGCTGTTTTTTAACTTTAATATGTTAACTAATTAATACATGATATACATGTACCCTATGTCTCTAGAATTCATTGTAAATTAACTAATAAGAAATGAGGAGCTCCTGTTTGGGGCTCTTGCATAGTTGTAGAATGATCCATTTTAAAGACCTGACTCGGTAGTTCTGAGGGCTCCTGAGAAACCTTTGCTCATGGCCTCCTCAGTGGTGAGAATAGGCAGGGTGGTCTCTTTTTCCTCACACTTTCCCCCTTGAAAGTTGATTAAGTATTTGTATGTCAAAAGAGTTTTATAGATTTTATGCCAATGAAATAAAAAACCACTGAAGTGAAAACAAAATGATCAATTGAAGTATATGCTATTAATAGTTTTTTCAACGCCTCCTAGATGCAAGTAATTAAGAAAATTACCTACAAATAATAGAAAACATGAAAGCAAGACTTTCTGGGATAAACAGCCAGGTGGTTAGCTATTGATGAGTTATCAAGAGATGATCTGCTTACAGGGCATAAGAATCTAATGCTCATCAGTGAAGAAGATGATTGCCTTAAATGATCTTTTGTCTTGGTGTAATTTGACCATCTTATATAAAGCATGCATTATAGGTCCATATCTTTCCTTTTTTTGTGTTATCACACTATCAGTTTTATATAAATAATCAAATATTTTTGCTATCAAATAAGACACTAATGTAATTATAAATGAAGTCAATTTGGTGAAGTAAATGGAAGACTTTATGTCGTATTGAATAATGTTCATTTATAGTTGAGATGTGGTAAACTCCTAACATGGAAATTATACTTGAATTCTGGTTGCTCCAACAAAGCCAAACATATCTATATAGTGAATACTGTGTTCTATTAGAATGGATTCCAAACCATACTTCATTTTTAAGCCACTATTCTGGTTTTTAATCTTATGATAAATAGAATGCTGTTTAGTCACCAGAGTTGCTGATATTGAGTTCCAGGCAGTTGTGAGGTATCCAATGGCAGTGAAATAAGCAACCTGTGCATTACTGGGAGGTTCAAGATGAGATGCCAGCAAATCATAAAACTGGAAGTTTCCCCATTCGTCTTCTAGCCAGAAAACAAGCTTTCATCAACTACCTTTCTACTGAGTTACTTGATTTAAAATAAAACAATCAGCCTTGGTTCTGGGATTTTTTTTAGCAGTATAAGTATTGCATCTTGAAATGGCTGCTGGCTGTAAGTCTTAAAATGCATTGCAGATGATGGAGTAAAAATAAAGCACATTAACAGATATTTTCTCTGTATTCATACAGGCTAATTCTAGTGCTCCTGTCTCAGATTTTGTATTGTTTGCTTTTTGGTTTTGTAGTTGTCATTTTTTTTTAAGGTTATCAGTCAAATAATTTTTTTTTTGAGATGGAGTTTTACTCTTGTTGCCCATGCTGGAGTGCAATGACATGATCTTGGCTCACTGCAACCTCCGCCTCCTGGGTTCAAGGGATTCTCCTGCCTCAGCCTCCCGAGTAGCTGGGATTACAGGCACTCACCACCATGCCTGGCTAATTTTGTATTTTTTGGTAGAGACAGGGTTTCTCCGTGTTGGTCAGACTGGTCTCAAAAAATAAATATTTTTAGAAGTCTACCTTATGAAGGTATGTAATTGGATACTTACTAATTTCCAATCCATTCCTGCACTTCCTTGGCACATGTAAACATTAAAAACCATTCCAGAAAGAGACCTTTGTTAAAGGTAACAAAGACAGGACTTTTTTTTAATTTTTCTCTACCCATAGGATCCAGAGCCCTATTCTCTCCTCTAGCAACAAAACCTCAGGCCTTGAAGGATGTCCGCCTATTCTGAGCATGCAATGAAACAAAATCACTGTGACTGAGGGTGAGGTGAGAGGAAAACTAGGGAGTGAATAGAGGTAAAGGGATGGATTACTCTTGAGAGAAGTGAGAGAGAGAGCGAGGGAGAGCAGAGAGAGTCCATGGAATGCAATTGAGACACTACCCCTAGATCTTTACTTAATGTGACTTTATAGCTTGAAAGTCGTGATACAAACCCATAATTACACATTGTTTTATGTATTCGTTTGGTTTTCACACACAGGATTGATATTTTATTAACATCTTTTGGTTATAGACTATACTCTGCAACATTTAGCACGAGGTGCTGAGATTAGATAAATACAATTTTGTTTGGATGAGGGAAGAAATGAAGTAGTTTAGAATGTAAAGTTATGAAGTAAGGGTTGTCGGGAAGAGGTGAAAATGCATTAATTCCCTTCTTTTCTTCTTATATCTTTCACTGGATTTCCTTTTCCACATGAAGTTGAAACTAACAAAGACGTATGCAACCTATTAACCTGTTAAGATGAGCTGCATGAGATAGTGTTCTTAAATCAGAACTGTGGAGTATAGCATCTGGTACTTCAGAGCCTTGAAAGACTGAAATTGTTACCATTAATACAGGCAAATGTGCAACTCATATAAACAAGTATTCTCAGATTGGTGTGCAAATGAAAATGCCAATTTACTGATTTGTATTGGTAATCAGCCTGCTGTAGTGATAAAACATTGGTGTTCGGTGGTCAGGGGATCCCGTTCCAAGAATTGAGGCAATTGAAAAACTTAATAGTGAAAAACCTACTCAGTGTATATGGCACTAGGAGAATATCTATTTTTATTCCAGCTGGCAGCCTAAAGTAGGATTTCCAAACCAGAGTACTTTGGGAGTATGTGTCAGTATGTGGCAAAACCATGAGATAAACATGGTGCATTGTCTTAGAGTGCCAATTTCACTACAAGATTATATTTATTTTTATCAGGAATTGTTAAGACATTTAAACATATTTATATATAAACAAACACAATTATGTTATAGAATATGCACAGGAATGCAAAATGCAAGTAGGCAGTTTTAGATAAAACACACACACAAATTCTTTTGTAGGAAGCTTCAAGCCAGACAAAGAGGTGCAGTGCAGGCAGGATTGTGCAAAAAGAGCTATTTCCTCTCTTTTTAGTAAATGCTGGAGGAAAGTTTGTAAAGGATCTGCTGGGTGAATTGATACCCTACTCCACAGAGAGGTAGGAGATACGTCTCCATAGTGAGGGAGAAAAACTGACATATCCTTTCCCCTCAACACATCTCTGGGCAGACTCCTTGCTGACCATTGTCCACTTGAACTCATCTTTACAGCCTCATTCATTCTTTTTCAATACACTTTCATAACTTTTCTAAATTTATAGCTTATCTTACATTGATTACATTTTAGGTTGACTGCTTCCTGATGATATATAAAGGGCACCTTAATCTCATGAATTACCTGTTTCTAAATCACAATGCAGGCTGAGTTACTTTATGAAAGGTTTTCTGGCTCCATCTCTATTATGTGGATTTTGATCAACAATGATTACCTGGATTGGACCATTTTGCTCTGAGTGTTTCCATATTTTCCTCACCCTTGTCTTAACTGTGTTTCATCCTAGGTTTTTTAGATAACATTTCTTTTCAGTTTTTATTCTTTCTTTATATTCAATGATATACTTTTTGCATAATACTTACCTTTAAAAGTTCAAACAAGACCTTCTAAAGAAAAACTAGACATGTTAATCTACATAGGTAACTGTTTAAATTAAAAAATATTATTTTTCAATATTTGTGAAATCAAGCATTATATGATCAAAATTTACCAAATCATAGCCTAGAGGCCAACAGCTGCATGAGTTCAATGAATATTATTCTTTGCTGTCTTTGTTTTGTTTTATTTTTTCCTTAGACTTTTTTATGGCTTAAATTATGACTAAAGTAATTGTATAAAGGCAAGTAAGGTCAGTGAGAAAAGATGGATGGGAAAGAAATCACACGGTCAATTTTGTGTCTCTACAAAAAATAATATTCTAGCTCCTATGTCCACCCCTACCTCTTCCACCGTTTACATTTTATTTATTTACTCTATTTTTATGTCACTTGTCTCTTCTAAAACCAAATTAGGTATTTGTTTCTGTTTATTTTCAATATTCTTATTAAAATTTAAGTTACAAGAGTATAAGGACTTTCTCTGTCTTGTTCACTCTGTTGTTATCACCTAGAATAGTACTTGATGACTCTCAGTGTATATACATATACATATATATATATTTAACTTCAGCACTGTTGAAATTTTGAGCTGGATAAATCTTTTTTTGGGTGAGGGGGCTGTCCTATGTGTTGTAGGATGTTTAGCAGCATCCATGGCCTCTGCCTTTTCATGTCAGTAGCATCCCTTCTCCAGGTTGTGATAAGCAAAAATTTATCCATACATTACCAAATATTACCAGGAGGAAAGGATGTGGCGAAATCACCCTGATTAAGAATTGTTGGCTTCACAAAATCAGAAGTCACATGGATCTAATCCTATTCTCCTTCCCTTGTAAAGACAAATGAAAATCAGGACCAAAGGACTTCATTTAAATGACAAAGTGAAATTTATTGACAGACAATCTACTTTTCCTGAAGATAGAGGTGACGTAGGTCAAGAATGTCACCAAGGCAATCCAAACCACCTATGCAGATTGAAGATTAAGTTGGATAGAATCATTTTGAATGTTAGAATTCCTGGAGTGCCACAGCTCTTCATTTGTCACAGAGGTGGTGCTACAGCAGGATTAGCTGTGACTATTTTAGCTTCATTTGTTTTCTTTTTAGTTGAACCATTGCAAATAGCTCAAGATTAGGCCACACAGATATCACTTGCATTTTGCCTCAGGATTTTCATATTTGTTTAATCTAAGGGCAGATAAATCTACTCAGGAACTTACTTACCTGTATTAATTATAGTTGCTATATTAGTAAATAGTTGATTTAAACATTTTTTTCTAGAATAATATACTTCCCCCTTATTTTCTTCATCGTTTTCCTTAACTCTTAGTGAGAAATTTATCATTCACTTATGTTCCATTAATTTCTATAACTCACCAGGCAGATATAAGACTGTAGATATTTGTAAGTTACCCAGGGATCAAAAATTTAGCTCTTCTCTTGAAATTCATCACAGGAAAACATTAAGTTTGGGCAACACTCAACATTGTAAAACTAGAAAAGTAGAATTAATTTGCTATTCTTTAGTCTTATGGAAACACAATTACTGCTATCAGGTATATATTTAGTGAGTAATTTGAAGATATTGTTAAAATATAATCAAAAATGAGATCACAATTTTATTCTTAAAACTTTGTTTTCAAATTATGATAATTTCTATGCATTATTTAAGGTTTATAATATGTGTAATAAATTAATAGGAATGATGCACGGGGTGGTCACTTTACATTTTATATTCTTTAATGAGACTACAGCGTGTGATATTTGTTTATTTCTAATTTTTTTTGTGAGTCCCTTGACAAGGCAGTTTATTACAATTAAATGTCTCTGACTAAACCGATTTGACACGTTTCCTTGCTTTAAGGCTCTAACTCCCTCACTGTTTTTCTGCTGGCTCTCATACTTGTATGTTGCCATTTATTGTGTCAATTTAAAACCAAACCCTTTGGCTTTTTTTAAAAAAGTGTTTTACAGAATTTGTTCACAGTGGTGACAATTTAAACTTTTCTGTGGTTCTGTAGGTTTACTCTGAACTTTTTGAAATGCCTTTTCATAATTTTCCACCATATTGAAATTTTAAGTCATAAGTATTTTGTGGGCTAATTATAGTTTTATTTCATATCCTTATCCATTCCATCATATTTAGTCAACCAGTAATATGATGATGTTTTCAATATTTTGAGATAATTAAAATGTTTGTATTTTAATGATAATGAGTATTAAGAATAAGCTGATAGTTTAATGTATTTTTGAAATTTTGTTATAACCATCAGCAAAGTTTTCATTTAGATATTCAGGTCTGAACAAGATATCTGAGTATAACCTAGTCTTTTTCTTGACAGCTATCAAAATTATCAAATAAGTAGATCACAGCAAAGCAATCCTCAGGACCTATGTGAAATTCAACAAGATGTATCATATTAAATTCATGATAGCCTTGCAAACAAGAGGAAAAAATATGACTGTGAACCAAGGGCAATTAGGTGAAGAAGTCACTGGTTGTACATGAAAACCAAAGGATACTAATGAATGGATATGTATCAAGTTAGAATGTAATTGTCTCAGCTCTGTCCTTGGCTCTAAAGTAGGAGTTGTATGAAAACATTGAGGACGTGTTCATTAAATTAGTGTATGACACAAAGCTGGATCAAGTAGTATACACATTAAATAACAAGATCCATTTTGAAAAGAGTTGCATTGATTAGAACAGTGGAGCAATTTAATAGAATAAAAATCAACATGTCATACGTTAGTTCTTAAAAACAATAAAATAGGTAAGGATAAAGTTGTATGGATTAACAAAAGTGACTAGTCAAAATCAATTCATTATAAATTATTATATTTTTGATTAACAGTAGTACATTTTTATAAAAGAAAATTTACCAAATGTTAAAAAGAAACCAATAAAAGTGACTCAAACATTTTCATGCATTTTATTTTCTGGCTTTACATACAAATTTATATTTTCCTCCATCATCCTTTAACATTTTCATTTTTATGTGTGTAATGCATTTTCTCAATTGTTTAAAATTTTATGTAAATTATATGATTATTATAGTATAGTATTATATGATTATATATCAAATCATATATGACATATAATCACATATATGATTATCAATCATATATGATATATAATCATATATGTGATTATATATCATATGATTGATAATCATATATGTGATTATATTAATAATCATATGATGACTTATAATCATATATTATTATTAATATAATCATATATATGATTATATGTCATCATATATATGATTATATATCAAATCATATATGATTTCATATATTTGATTATTATAATTATCATTATATTATAATTATATTTATAAATATAATGAATATTAAATAATCATATATTTCATTATATATTATAATAATTATATGATATATGTCATATATGATATTATAGTATATATAATCATATAATTATTATAATATAAATTATATATACATATAGTTCCCCTGAGGAATTAAATTATAATTTAATTTTTATAATATTTTATATATATGTCTGTGTGTGTATATAGATATATATATATAGTTCCCCAGAGGAATACTGTGTGTGATACTGAAAAATACTAAACTCTGAATGTTTATGTATGCTTACAGGAGAATTTCATCAGTAGAATTATTGAATATTAGCTTCCATAATAAGGGATAATAATTGTTTTTTTAACAACAGAGAAGTACCATTAGAAAAGATATAATGTTCTCTGAATTTCTATAAGTACATTAGAATAGTCAGTAAGATGTGGTTTGCTGAACTAATGGTAATTTTTAATATTTTTATGGTACTTGAGTATTGTTTAATTGATAAAATATTTTATTTTTAATATTACTGTTATAATATAACTTATGAAGCATCAGGTTCTTAATTTTAACTTCTGTATTCTGGGCAAATTACATCATCTGCCAACATTTTTTTCATGTATGTTGCATTTTTCTGGTTGTTGGTATTTCTGTGAACAACACACATGGAATAAAATTTTGATGGAGTAAAATTCTTAGTTCCCAATCTTTATGAAAATCATTTCAAAATTCATTGTAGACATTAAGAAGTCAATTCTTAATTGACTTCTGGAATTTGATACTGCAAGAGACAAATCTAATACCAGACAGATTTTATTCACATGCTTGAAACTTAGGACTACTATTGTTTCCTGAATGTGCGATAGACTCTTCTTTATTTTTGTACTTCAAGCTAGATTACCAGTAGGATTCATAGAATGAAGTATTCTTCATTAATTTTGGCTATCATTCAGAAATTCCATTAAATATATATAGTTGCAGTTCAGGAATATTATCTTCTATAATATTTAAATTCTTTTCAGAAGGGGAACAATTTTAAAATTGTATTTCTATTATTGATCCTCCAGATCTGACCTATTTCTTGGTTATTGTTTAGTCATTATTGCTTTTCCTTTGCATTCTGAGAAGATGGATATTTTTCATATGCAGTACTGATTTAATTCTTTGCAGTGTCATTTGTAAATCTTGGTTGTGTTTTAAAATTTTTATTTTTTTTTAATTCTTTTATATTTTATCTCTCTCTTTTAAAAATAATATCCTATTGCATTTTCTTCTTAATCTTATATCTCCTAATGGATTTTTGCTTCCATTTCAAAGAGGTCATGCTTTCCTCATCCTACTGATAATGCAAAATAATTTTCTAAATTTTCTTTCAGTTCCTATAAGTCTTCAAAAATTCAACTTTCATGGAGTCTTCTTTTTTCCTTTTTCTGAAAGTTGTGTTTTTCTTAATGTGGGCTGCATAACCACTTTTTCATCTGTATTCACCCTCAAATAAGCACAGGGTAATATAATAATTTTTTCTTGGGCCTTTTCTGTCAGTTTGATTAGAAGTTTCATGTTCAATTCCAGCTTCTAACAGGCTTCCATCAGGTAATGTTTTGCTAGGCAATTTCTCCCTGCCAATGAGAAACACTGGTAATAAAATGGCTACAATCCCAAGTCTGACTACTGTGCACAGTGCTTATCTATCTTTACCTGAGTGGGTAACACTTCTTATGATACCACCAGTACAAGTATCCATATTGGATCTAATAATATTCATGTGTCCCAATCTTCAAACTTATATAGAAATAGAGATACCTCTACTAAAGGGACATTGTAGAATTTAGACTATGAGTAACAGTCAGCAGTTTTTTTTTTTTCAAAAAAACATTGCGAGAATATGATAGAGACATTGTATTCTGGTTGACAATTATTTTGTACTTCTAAACCAAAGGATGTTGAGGCAGGGAGAAAGGATATTTCTATTTCTGTTCAGTTGGTCCAAACATATATGAATTATATTTTGTTCATAATTAATGGAAATCTTTGTGAACATCTGAGATTCTGGTAGATTGGACATCAGCTCTGTTTTTAGTTCTTGTTTCCAGTCATGTGTTTCACAAAGTTTGCTCGGTCATAATAGATATTTTGGAAGATGTGTGAGACTTCATCAGAGGGTGGACAAATGACACATCAAATAAAAAGTTTCCTTGAAGTCTTCAAAACAGTATTCAGCAAGAAATGTGATAATGGTATAAATAACAACCCAAGCAACAAATATAAATTTGTGGGTGTTAATATAATTTTTATATTTCACATAAAGAGAGTGATATAATTTTGTTTTACTTTGCACTGGTATGATCTGTCAATACATGAAGATTTGTGTCCAATGCTCAGCACACTCATTAGAAGGATAAACTAGAATGAAATCAGAAAAACAAAGATAATATAATGAAATAATTCGATAATAAAAATAGGTGTCATATTGAGTATAAACTTGTAATGCATACTCTATCAAGTTTATCCATTCCTCCCTACAGTCCTGCAAAGAAGGTATTATTATCTCCCTTTAAAGAGAAGAAAAGTAAGGTATCTAAGGGGTAAATGCTATTATTTTCCCATTTTACTCATTGGTAACTTGCTCAATGATGCTTAGCGAGACAGATAGCAGAAGAACCAGTGTTTGAGTCCAGAGAGGGATTTCAGAAATCCTAGTGTAACAATCACACTTTCATTAGTGGAGGACTGAGGAATGTATATAATTAAAGGAATAATTTCTAATAAAATTGTTCAAAGAGATAAAGAGTTCATATGAATGAAATAAATGCATCATCACAACTAATTTCTGGATAAATATGCTCTGGATAGCAGCTGAGAAAGGATGGTACAAAAGGGATTTAAGCTTTGATGGTAGATTGGATAATTTTGGCTTGAAAGTTCCTTCTAGTCCCGAGATGCTGAGATTTTTATGACTTTATATTAGTTTAATAAAATATTATCCACATTTTTCTCATTGCTTCACTTACTTTTCTAAGCTATCACTTCTCTTTTTTCATGTGCCTCAGGCACTCCTTGCAATGCCAGGGGCAAATGAACTGTACGTATTGTGCTAGGGTGCAAAGGGACCTCTTCTGACACTTTTTTCTTGAGGTTCCATCATTTTTAGCAACATCAGTGTGAAGAATGGGGAATTTTAACTTGCCTTTAAGCTTTACTGAATAGTCTATAAAGGAAGGGATAGAGCCAGTTGTAAAATGTAAAGCTGTGGAGCTCCACAGAAGAATGATGCATTTACTTTTGTCTTAGCCCATACTAGTGCACTCTGTTTTTCCACAAACCTACAAAAAGTCATCTTAAGTAGTTGGTACTCAAATCTGAGAGAGAGAAGAGAAATCCCATTTTGGAATCATGAGAACTGTTTGATTCAATTAACCTCTGAATATGGGAGAACTTGATTATAGTTTCAGATTCCTGAATTACATCATGTATTTGTTACTGAATATTTTATTCTTCCCATAAATATCCTTTAAAGGCTTAGAAGTTGAATAAAGGAATCAATTTATTAAGAGAGTCCTGAAATCTTTGAACATGTAAAGCATTTTAAAAATATGTGAGCTGGATCAAATGTAAACACATTTGGAAAATATTTTGAAAAATTTGCCTTCTTGTGCTCATTAATTTAAAAATATTAATAAATGGCAGATGATATTTTTATACCATAAATAAAGCAAAATACATTAATTTATTCAATAGACATTTGTTAACTTTATATTAAAAGGGGAGGGAAAGAGAAATAAGGACAAGGATTTGTTAGGGTTGAATTAAGCAAGAGGTTCAGATTGTTCAAATCAACTCAGAAGAATTAGATATCTTACTTAGGAATCAAGGGTTCAAGTACCCAAGAAGTACAGGATAAGTAAGGAGAAGTCTGGGATATTTCACATGGCTCTTCTTAACGCTTTCTTTCCACATTGGACAAGCACTCTTTGGTCCAGAATGACAGATGAGGTCTGCGAGTGAGGTTTGTGGGTCTCCTCACATAGTGGTCCATAATACTTCTGTTATGAAATATCTGTTTTAGATCCGGATCATTATATAGCTTATTTAACATTCTTCAATAAGCCACAAGTTCATCAGAGTTCATTTGAGAAAGCTAAGACATGGGTCTGGCCTATATGTGTATAGTGTTTTTAAAGTCTCAGTTTAAACTTAAAGCATAGAGTATACTCATCCATTTTAATTCTTAGCTTTAAAAATTTTCTTACTTAAAGGTTTTTTCTTAAAATGAGGTATACATTTTCCTTCTTTCTTTAGTCATACTATCAAACTCTTATATCAAACATATAGTTTTTTTTTTCACTTACTTTTTCCTGGGGCTGTCAGTATGTTTATACTCTTGTATTTTAATAGGCAGCTGTTACTCTTAAAAAAAGATAAAAGTACCTGATCATGTAAATATTAAATATAGTTTTTAAAGTGTTTTCGTAAAGTCATGACAAAGCAGATTAATAAATGTGTTCTAAATGTTATGAGATTTTTAACTTTCCAGGCAGACACAGGTATACCTCGAAATGGTTCCTCACCATCAGTCCCCAATTGTTAATCCAGCCAAAGAAGAGTTCCACACAGGTATGAGATTTCACCAAATTAAGGTAAGTTGTGTAGCATTAAACATATTTTCTTTCTATACTAGTTGCCCATATCTATAATTATCCAAAGGACTCCAACGATTTATTTTTCTACTCATAAAAGAATCTTATCTTTCACTGGCATAAATATGTAGGGTACAAGGAGAATTCTTACTGAGAGAAGTTTGCCTTCAGTTAGACTACAGGCAAGTGGAGATGATCAGATAATATTTTAGAAAGAAAGCAAAACAAAATAAACAAAAAACCATAGTTTTTTTAGTAGATCTTTAACTCATAGAGTATAAGTTACCTAGAGAAAAACAAGAGCCATGTGTATTAATTTTTAGAATTTTGTGTGACACTTTAAATTCATTGGGGCATCTGGGAAAAGTGGAAGGTTCAAATCTGGCCTAAATTTTAGGTTAATTATATTTTCTCACAAATTTAATTACACAGTTTTAATTAGAGAAATACCAGTATCTAGTTGGCAGGTGGTTCACTGGAACTAGTTAGTAATTAAATACATATAATGCCCCCCAAAGCCAAGCAGACCAAAACAAAAGAAAAAATTTAAAAGTTGTTTAGGAAAATTGGTTTTGTCCTGTAAGATTTAGAAAACTTGCATTTGTGTCCACAAATGTATTAATGTTTACAATATATAATTTTAAAAATTATTACAAATGTCTTTTTATTGATTTTAAATGTCTTTCATATTATGAAAATAGCTTCATTTAATGCTTACAATAAAGAGTATTTACAGTACACTTCTTTGTTTTCTAAAAAACCCAATATGCAGCTTTACTCTGTTTAGAAATTTTATAGCATTGTAGCTAATATTATTTTGTGTTTTTAAAATAGTTCATTGAACACTTGCACTAAAAAACAATTTAGTTTGTAACATACCTCATGCCACTTGAAGACCACAATTGTACATTTATTTTCTCCCTTATTCTCATATGTCCTAAAGCCTGCTTTCTAAGTAGCTGTACGCCCAAATTTGTTGATGTCTCCCTGCATAGTTGTAGCGTCATCTTCATTTCTCTCAGTAGAGCAGATGAAGAGAGGAAATACAATTCAGGAAATGAACCATTGATAGGAGATTTGTTGTGATGAGGATCACTTCACATTGTGCTGTATCAGTTGTATAAGGTACAAATGATACCGAAAATATAAAGGAGATAATTCAACCAATTTGTACCATTCCTGTCAACAAATAATTACCTGTAGTCCTGAAACTGTGTGACTCTGTTTTCATAATAATTTTCCCAATAGTAAAATATTTTCCCAATAGAAAAAAGTAACAAAGTAAATAAATGCAGCTATTTATTAGTCTATAAGGAAGTCTAACCATTCTTAACATATATAAACATATTTTTGTAAGGTTAAAAATATATATGTGGAAAAATGTTTGCAATCTTAGAATGGGAAAATTTCCAAGTCAAGATATGAGACAAAGACTTAAAATAGAAAATTAAAAGATCTTAATAATAAAGACAAAAGAAAACAAAAACTCTAAACAAACAAAAAAGTATTTAAAATATAAATGAATCTATATAAACCAAAATATCTGTTATTATACATGTAAAAATCCTAGTGATCATATTCTTTGGTTCCTGTCTATGTGGAAGTGAGGATTTTAAATTTTATTTATATACTGTGTACTGTAGCAAAATAATATAAAAACAAACAATAGTTATTTACAAAAGTAGAAAGTAAGATTATTAAGCACTTATCTTAAAAGCCAAGTAAAACAAACGTGGTGACTTTTTTTTAATTGTCTTCATGATTCATATTTCCAAGTTATTTTACTTTCTTTATCTGAGTTTATACTGTAAAAAGACCTGAAAAAAATAAAACTATCTCTTTAAATTGTGAGATTGGTATGCAAACATCTAGCCATTCTTTTTGAAGTCTTCTCAAAATTCCAATAGCTTACAGTTTTAGAATGACAGACAAAAATATCCCCTTCACAGGAAGTTGAGTGACTTCACTGAATTCTATTAACATTTATAAAATATCTCAGTAAACCTATATGCTAATGAATATATGAGAGAGACAGGTGTTTTGTTTGCATTGCTCTAAAAGAATATCAACTATTAAAGTTCTGTGACTTCTGCTGAAAACTCAGAATTGAAAATAAGATCATGTCAGCTTAATGAACACAATGGCCCAGGAGAATGACTTCTACAATTAAGATTTGAAAATTCCTTTCTTAAATGAAATTGGCATCACATACACCAATTGGACAAAAATAATTTCAAATGTTGATATGGCTCTATATTTAAATCTATTGACTTTAAAATGTACAGCATGAGTCAGAACAACTGGTGCTTTTTCCTTGCACATTGAAGCCAGAAGTCTCTACAGATAGGAAAATAATTCTGTCCTGGGTCGTGTCCCATTTTTTTCCCCTCCAGAAGTACTTAAAGTACTTCTTAAAAACTCTTTTGGCTAACTTGTGAAAAAAGTTGACAGGTTTTATCTTCCAGTGATTTTTATGAAACAACTTTTTGAGAACAAAATCATGTTTGTAATGAATATGTATTTGTATTGAATATTTTTACGTTTTGCTCTTGTGTTGCCAGAGCCAGAGGTTGGAATTATAAGCGTTCCAGAGAGAATTTCTTTGAAATATATAAGAAAGGAAAGGATAATGGAAGAAAATATTTTTATCAGCCAACTGCCCTCTTGGCCAACATATATTAAAAATACTTTTGTTAACTATTTTGATATCATGAATATCTAGATAAAATATGCAGGTCAAGAAATACTTATTTCATGGTAACAGTTACATACAGCAACAAATATGTTCAATTACTATTAGTATTTAACATAGATATTTATGCTGAATTTCTGAATCAGTGATCAATGAAGGGTTCTTTTCTGTTGTAAAATTTTACGTTTTGAAGTAAAATGTAAATACTTTGAAATGCACTGTTTTTAAATAGGCAGTTCGGTGAATTTTAACTAATGTAACAAATCCTTGTAGCCAGCACTTCAATCAAGATATATTACCTGTGCATCTCACCAGTTAATTCCTGTTCCCTTATATTAGGCAACCACTGTTCTGATTTCTATGGTCACAGGCTAGTTTCACTTGTTCTTGAACGTCACATATAAAATCATACACATGTAACATCATACATATTGAATGTAGGAGAAGCATTCATGTTATTGCATGAATTAGTAGTGTATCTTTTTATTGATAAATAGTACTTCTTAATATAAATATACTATAATTCACTTATCCATTCTTCTGGTGACAGGCATTGAGTGATTTACAGTTTTTAACAGTTATTAATAAAGTTGCTGTAAAATGTGCATACAAATATTTTGGCATAGATATATTTTTATTACATAAATTTGCAAGAGTAGAATTGTCAGATCCTCGGGTCAGTGTAGGCTTAGCTGCTAAGTGGTTTTCCAAAGTGATTGAACCATCTTAAAATTCCACCATCAAAGTAAGAACATTCTACTAGCTCTACCTCCTTGCCAACATTTGAAATTTTTAGTTTGTAAAATTTTAGACATTTTAATATGTATGTAATGATATCTTAATGTAATTTAAATTTTCTTGATTACCAATAATATTGAGTATTTTTCATGTATTAATTGACCATTCATATATCTATCTTTGTGAAATTAATATATTATTTTGGGCTACTTTTTATTTGGCTGCTTATCATTTAACTCCTGAGTTATAGAATTTCTGTCTCTATTTTAAATATGAGTCCTTTGTGAGTTTAGATCTGAGAATAGTTTCACTTGCTGTATGTCGTCTTTTATTTTCTTAATGGTGTCTATTGATAAGCAGACATTTTAACTTTGATGTTGTCTAATTTATTAATTTATATGGCTAATGCTATCTATATACCCTCTCAAAGAGATCTCTGCTTTCTCCTAGTTTGTAAAGATATTCTCCTTAAATTTCTTTTCCTATGCTGTAACTTATGCATTTATATCTATGATTCATGTCTACTTAAATTTTACAAATGGCGTGAAATGGAAATTGTGACTTATTAATGTTTTGTGGGTGGTATGAGTTTTTGAGTTTTGAGTTTCATGAATTTTGACAAACGTATTTATCAAATATACTTGTGAGATGAGGGTTGTGGGTTATTTTTTTTTCCCAACGGATATCAAGTTGTTCCACCCTTTGTTGAAAATACTTCGTTCCTCCATTAAAATGCTTCGATGTCTTTATTAAAAAGGAATTCATAGTATAAATATGGGTCTTTTCTGTACTGTCTATTCTCTTCCCCTTATCTGTTTGTCCATCTTTATGCCAATATTTTACTCTCTTCATTACTGTAGCTATACAATAAATCTTGAAATTAGGTAGTATAACTATGGGTGCAGAAAACCACCATGGCACATGTATACCAATGTATACCCACAAACCTGCATGTTCTGCACATGTAATCCAGAACTTAAAGCATAATAAAAAATTAAATTAAATTAGAAAAAAATTATTTTTTGGCCTTTATATAATTATATTCATTTTAGAAACAATCTATGTCTTTTTCTTTCTCTCAATATATAAACATATGGGCCAGGTGCAGTGGGTCACACCTGTAATCCCAACACTGGGAGGCTGAAGCGGGAGGATCGCTTGGGGTCAGGAATTTGAGACCAGCCTGGACAACATAGAAAGTACTCATCTCTACAAAAAGGCAAAAATTAAGTGGGCATGGTGGTGTGCCCCTCTAGTCCCAGCTACTTAAGCCCAAGAGGTCAAGGCTGCAGTGAGCCAAATCATGCCACTGCACCCCAGCCTGGACAATGGAGCAAGACACACTGTTTCAAAAAATAAGCAAATACCTAAAAATATGAATACATGTATATATGCACACATGTATACAGATCTGTATCTGTATATGTATATATGTATACATGTGTATCTATGTCTATACATATATGTACATATATACACACATGCACATGCAGATATACATATATGTATATCCTATTGAAATTGAGTTGGATCTATAGATCAATTTGGGAAGAATTGACATATGTATGTGGTATATATCTTCATTTATTTATTGTTGATCTTCTCTCAGCAGTTTGCTATTGTTTGTATGATTTTTGACACATGAATGGAATTACTTTTTTATTTTTATTTTCATTTTTATTTGTTTGCTGCAAGTAAATAGAAATACAACTGACGTTTGTTTAGGAGTCTCATACACTGTAACTTTCCTAAACCCAGCATTAGTTCTTGTATTTGCTTTGTAGATTCCTTGAGTTTCTTTTTTTCCTAGAATATTATTTCCTCTATAAATTGAAGCAATTTTATTTCTTCTATTCCAAAATATATTTGTTTTCCTTGACCTATGTCACTGGTAAAACCTCTAATAAAATATTGATAAAAATGGAGATGTTGAGAGTACACATCTATTCATTGTTTTGGCTCTTAGGGAGAACAAGTATAGTATTTCATTATTAAGTACAAAGTTAGCTGTAAATTTTTTGGTTTATGCCCATTGCAAATTGAGGAAGATTTCTCCTATTCTATTTTATTATCAAGAGTGGGTACTACATGTTATCAAGTGCTTTCTCTGTATCTATTAAGATGGCTAATTTCTTCCTTTATTCTGTTAATATGGTGAATTACACGACTCAACTTCAAATATTAAAATATCCTTACTTTTTTTATTTTTATTGAGGTATGATTGCAAATCAAGTTCTATATATGAAAGCTAGACACTTGGATGTTTTGGTACACATATACATTGTGAAATCATTCCTGCAATCATGCTAATTACCTTACACAATTAGCTCTGTGTGTGCGTCCGTGTGTAGGGATGTGGGTGGGTGGGATCAGAATATTTAAGATCTACTCTCTTAGCAAATTTCAAATGTACCATACATTATTATTAACTAAATTCCCCATGCTGTACAGAATTTATTTATTTATTTATTCTATCCTTACAACCATCTTTATTTTTAAAAATTTTTTAAGTTTTAGGTTCAGGGGTACAAATGCAGGATTGCTACATAGGTAAACTTGTGTCATGATTTGTTGTACAGATTACTTCATCATGCAGGTATGAAGCCTAGTACCTACTGGTTATTTTTCCCAGTCCTCTCCCTCCTCTCAACCTCCGACCTCTGAAAGCCCCAGTGTGTATTTTTCACTTCTATGTGTCCATGTGTTCTCATCATTTAGCTCTCACTTATAAGTGAGAACATGCGGTATCTGGTTTTCTGTTCCTGTGTTAGTGTGCTAAGGGTAATGGCCTCCAGTTCCACCCATATCCCTACAAAGGACGTGATCTCACTCTCTTTATGGCTATAGTACTCCATGGTGTATATGTACCACATTTTCTTTGTGCAGTCTATCATTGATGGGCATTTATGTTAATTCCATGTCTTTTCTATTGTGAATAGTGCTGCAATGAACATATGTGTGCATGTGTCTTTATAACAGAATGATTTATATTCCTTTGGATATATACCTAATAATGTGGTTGCTGAGTAGAATGCTATTTCTGTCTTTAGGTCTTTGAGGAATTGCCACACTGTCATCCACAATGGCTACACTAATTTACACTCCCACTAACGGTGTATAAGTGTTCCCTTTTCTCCACAACCTTACCAGTATCTGTTGTTTTTTTACTTTTTAGTAATAGCCATTCTGACTGGTGTTAGATGGTATCTCATTGTGGTTTTGATTTGCATTCTCTAATGATCAGTGGTGTTGAGGTTTTTTTTTTTTTTTTTTTTTTTTTACAAATGATTGCTGGATGCATGTATGTCTTCTTTTGCCAAGTGTCTGTTCATGTTCTTTGCCTACTTATTTATGGGATTGTTTTTTTCTTGTAAATTTGCTTAAGTTCCTTATAGATGCTTGATGTTAGACCTTTGTTGGATTCATAGTTTGCAAGATTTTTCTCCCATTCTCTAGGTTGTCTGTTTACTCTGTTGACAGGTTTTTTCACTGTGCAGAAGCTCTTTCATTTAATTAGATCCCATTTGTCAATTTTTGCTTTTGTTGCAATTGCTTTGGGTGTCTTCTTCATGAAATCTTTGTCTGTGTCTATGTCCTAAATGGTATTGCCTATGTTGTCTTCCAGAGTTTTTTATATTATAGTTTTGCGTTGCATATTAACTTTAATCCATCTTATTTTAATTTTTGTATGTGGTGTAAGGAAGGGGTCTAGTTTCAACCTCTTGCATATGGCTAGCCAGTTATCCCAGCACCATTTATTGAGAAAGGTTTTTGTCAGGTTTGTTGAAGATCAGATAGTGGTAGGTGTGTGGTCTTATTTCTGGGTTCTCTGTTCTGTTTTATTGGTCCATATATCTGTTTTTGTACCAGTACCAGGCTGTTTTGGTTACTGTAGCCCTGTACTAGAGTTTGAAGTTAAATAGGGTGATGCCACTAGCTTTGTTATTTTTGTTTAGGATTGCTTTGGCTCTTGGGGCTCTATTTTGGTTCCATTTGAATTTTAAAATAGCTTTCTCTAGTTCTGTGAAGAATGTCAATGTTAGTTTAATAGGAATAGCATTCAATTTGTTAATTGCTTTGGGCAGTATGGCCATTTTAATGATATTGATTCTTCCTATCCATGAACATGGATGTTTTTTCATTTGTTTGTGTCTCCTGTGATTTCTTTGAACAGTGGTTTGTAGTTCTCCTCGTAGAAATCTTTTACCTCCCTAGTTAGCTGTATTCTTACATATTTTATTCTTTTTGTGGCAGTTGTGAATGGGAGTTTGTTCCTGATTTGGCTCTCAGCTTGGCTGTTGGTGTATAGAAATGCTAGGGATTTTTGCACATTGATTTTGTGTACCGAAACTTTGCTGAAGTTGTTCACCAGCTTTAGAAGCTTTTGTGCAGAGACTATGGAGTTTTCCAGATATAGGATCATGTCATCTGCAAACACGGATAATTTGACTTCCTCTCTTACTGTTTGGATGGCCTTTATTTATTTCTCTTGCTTGATTGCACTGGCCAGAACTTCCAATACTATGTTGAATAGAAGTGATGACAGAGGGCATCCTTGCCTTGTGCCAGTTTTCAAGAAGAATGTTTCCGGCTTTGGCCCATTCAGTATGCTGTTGATTGTGAGTTTGTTACATATGGCTGTTATTATTTTGAGGCATGTTCCTTCAGTACCAAGTTTATTGAGAGTTTTTAACATGAATGGATGCTGAATTTTATCAAAAGCCTTTTCTGCATCTATTGAGATAATCCTGTGGGTTTCGTCTTTAGTTCTGCTTATGTGACGAATCACATTTATTGATTGGCATATATTGGACCAACCTTGCATCCTGGGGATGAAGCCTACTTGATCATGGTGAATAAGGCTTTTGATATGCTGCTGGATTCAGTTTGCAGGTATTTTGTTGATTTTTGCATCAATGTTCATGAAGGATATTGGCCTGAAGTTTTCTTTATTTGTTGTATCACTGCCAGGTTTTGGTATCAGGCTGTTGCTGGCCTCGTAGAATGAGTTAGAGAGGAGTCCCTCCTCCTCAATTTTTTGGAATTGTTTCAGTAGGAATGCTACCAGTTCATCTTTGTACATCTGGTAGAATTCAGCTGTGAATCTGTCTGGTCTTGAGATATTTTTGGTTGGTAGACTATGTATTACTCCTTTAATTTCAGAACTTATTGGTCTTTTCAGATCTCTAGAACTTATTCACCTTATAACTGAAAGTTCGTACCCTTTGACCAACATCTCCTCATATCCCCCAACTCCCAACTTCTTGTAACCACCATTCTACTCTATGAGTTTGACTTTTTAAAATTCCATATATATGTGAGCACATGCATGTTTCCTTGGACCTATGGGTTTATCTATGCTTTTGCAAATGTCAGGACCTCCTTTTTCAAGGCTGAATGATATTCCCTTTTATGTATGTATGTATATACATGTATATGAGTTCTACTAATTTACCTTTTCACCAGCAATGTGTAAGTGTTCCGTTTTCTTTATATCCTCATCAAAGCTTGTTATCTTTTGACTTTTTGATAATAATTATTCTAATAGGTGTGAGGTAATATCATTTTTAAAAATATTTTATTTTAGTTTTAATTGACAAATCATAATTGCATATATTTATAGGATATAACGTAATATTTCTCTCTATATATATAATACATTGTGGAATGATTAAATGAGGGTAATACATTTTGATTTGCCTTTCTTTGGTAATTTATAATGTTTAGCATATTTTCATATCCTAGTAACCATTTTTATGTTTTCTTTAGAAAAATGTCTGCTCAGGTCCTTTAGTCATTTTTTAATAGAGTTATTTTGCTTTTTTTTTTTTGCTATTTACTTGTTTGAGTTTCTTAGATATTTTGGATATTAACTCCTTATCAGACATACGGTTTAGAAATATTGTCTCCCATTTCATGGGTTGCCGTTTCATTGTGTTGATTGTTTTCCTTGCCTTGCGGAAACATTTTAGTTTAATATGGTCCCACTTATTTGTTTATGCTTTTATTGTCTATGCTGTGGGGTCATATCCAAAAAATAATTGCTAAGACCAGCTTCATGAAACTTTGCCCAACGTTTTCTTCTAGGAGTTTTGTGGTGTCAGGTCTTATATTTAAATATTTAAACCATTTTGGTGTTGATTTTTGCCTATGATGTAAGGTAAGAATTCAATTTCATTTATTTGCATGTGGATATCCAATTTTCTTAACACCATTTATCAAGACTGTCCTTTGTGTATTATAGACAATTTTGTCAAAAATTAGTTGACTGTATACACAGGGTTTATTTCTTTGCTTTCTATTTTATTCCATCAGTCTGTGTCTGTGTTCATGACAGTAGCATACTGTTTTGATTACTATATTAATATAATTTGAAATCAGGAATTCAACAGGATATTCAAAGGATCAGACACCGTGATCAAGTGAGATTTATCCCTAGGATCCTAGAATGGTTTAACATATGCAAGTCAATAAATGTGATATACCACTTTAAGAGAACGAAGAACAAAAATCATGATCATCTCAATAGCTACAAAAAAAAGCACTTAGTAAATTCAACATACTTTCATAATAAAAACTCCTAACAAATTAAGTATAGAGGGAATGTACTTCAATAAAATAAAGGCCAGCTATTGCAAGTCCGCAGCTAACATCATGCTAAATAGTGAAAAGGTGATAACTTTTCCTCTAAGATCGGGAACAAGTCACGAATGCCCACTCTTGCCACTTCTCTTCAGCATAGCACTGGAAGTCATAGCCAGAGCAACCAGGCAAGGAAAAAACCATCCAAATTGGAAAAGAAGTAAAATGATCTCTGTTCCATATGACCTTATCTTATATACAGAAAACGCTGAGACTACCAAAAATCTGTTAAAATTAATAAGTGAATTCAGTAATGTTGCAAGATACAAAATCAACACACAAAAATCAGTTGTGTTTCCATATGCTAACAATGAACTATCCAAAAAAATTAAGAAAATATTTTTATTTACAATAGCATCAAAAAGAATAAAATGCTTGGAATAAATGTAACCGAAGTGGAGAAAAATGTATACACTAAAAACTGTAAAGGACTGACAAATAAAATTGAAGACACAAATGGCAACATATTCTATGTTCACAGGTCAGAAGGATGAATATTGTCAAATGTTTATGCCACTCAGTGCAATCTACAGATTCAATGCAATTTCTATCAAAATTCCAATAGCATCTTTCACAGAAATAGAAGAAACAATACTAAAATTTGCATGCAATTGCTAAAGACTCTAAATAGCTAATATAATCTTGAATATAAAACAATGCTAGAAACATCAAAATATTCTTAAAATATTCTTATGATAAGCATCACTTGGTTATAATGTATTATTTTACATTTTGCTAAATTTGAATTGCTTTTATTCACTTAAGATGTTTATGATAATGTTTCTAAAAGATACTAGAATTTTTTTTCTTGTAATATCTTTGTATGGCTTTGGCAACAGGCTTATGCTCACCGTATAGTAAGTTCAAAAGAAGTTTTCCCTCCTTTTTGATTAAGTAGATTGTGCAAGATTGGTATTATTCATCTCTTAAATATTTCATAAAATTCAGCAGAGAAATAATTTGAGCATAAAGTTGTTTATTGGTATAAGACTGTTTATATTTCTAGTAGTAATTTCTCTTTTCCATCTGTTGGTTCATTATTTCTAGGGGTTTACCAATTTTACTATCTTAGCACATAGCCAACTTTTTGCTTTATTGATTTTGTATGCTTCTTGCCTTCTTCTATTCCATTAATTTCTACTGTCATATTTACCATTTCCTTTATTCGACTTGCTATCTTCTTAAATTGGAAAATGTTATTATTGATTTTAAGCCTTTCTTATTTTGTAATATCAACAATTGAAACTAATAACTTCCATTTTAGCATTTCATTAGCCACATCACATATATCTGGATATGTTGCATTTAGTTATTAATTTAGTTCAAAATATTTTCTAATTTCTCTTCTGACTTCTTTGACCCATCAGCAATTTAGAAAATGTAAATTAATTTTAAATTATTTCTGTATTTTTAAATATTTTATTATTACTTGTTTTCATGTAATTTTGAAATTTATTGAGACCAATTATATGACCCAACATGTGGGCTATTTTTGTGAACATTTCATATATATTTGAAAATAATTTGTCTTCTATGTTGCATTTTATAACACAGGTATAACATTGCTATATAAACATTGCTATACAGCACCTGTATAACATTGCTATATAAATTATTATTACATTTATACAAATATATTATTTTATGTATTCTGGGTACATTGTTCATTTCTCATTATAAAATCAATCCTTTTACCTCTAGTGAAACCCCTTTCTTTAATTTGTTTAATATTAATAAAGTCACCTTAGTTTTCTCCTTCATAAAGGTGGCATAATACGTTTTCAATCCCTTACATTCAGTCTACTTCTCATCTGTATGTTTAATTATATCAGTTATAGACTGCCTTTAATCATAGCTTGTTTTCAAATAAATTCTAAAACTGTCTGCTTTTAATATGAATGTTTTGTCCGTAGACACCTATCATTAATTATGTGTTTGGATTTAAGTCAGCTATTTTTTTCAGTGTGTTTTAAAACTAATTTAATCTTTCTCTTTTCTTCTGTCCCTCATTCCTGCTTTTATTTAGATAAACCTAGTAAGTTTTAGTGTTTCATTTTAATGACTTTATTTTCTCTTCCTATTTCTATCTTTATTATTTTTTCATGATTGCTGATATTACAATATGTTTCCTTGATGTACCAGTCTATATTGATTGCATAGTTTTCTACATTTACACATGTATTTGCCATTCCCAGTGATCTTCATTTAGTTCCAATCATTCTGAATTTCCACCTGCTGTAATTTTCCATAAGCTTCAAGAACCCCCTTTTGAATTTCATATAGTTTAGGTCTTCTGGGAATGAATTCTCTCAACTATTTTTCATCTGAAAATATGTTCATTTCAACTCATTTTGGATGGATATTTTCACTGGATATAAAATTTTATGGCACATTTTTCTTTATTCAAAAATGTCATTACATTTTATTCTGGCCAAAATTATTTTTATAAGAATTCAGCCATAATTTATATCATACATCATTTACATCATATTGTTTTTATGAATACAATGCACGTTTTTTCTTTTACTATTTTTAAGATTTTTATTTTATCTTTTATTTGCAGCAGTTTTTGCTATGATGTTACTAGGTATGGTTTAATTTGAATTTCTTCTGTTCATGTTTTCTCATCACATTTTGGAAAATGTTGATCCATTATTGCTTGAAAGATACAGAAAGTATCTCCCTTCAGAGCAGAGGGCAGGCATGATTACCAACCATTGTAAAATATTCAGGTTACCTAAGCTTGGGATTTCTTTTCTGAAATACAACCCACTGTGTGTGCTGGTATCCACCTAAGACCGTCTGCCTTACCCTGTGGGACTTGGAGGCATGGGAAATGGATACAATATGCTTATGCTGATGTTATTTCTTGTGTTTTGAGTAATGAAGTCATTTATTTGTGATCTACAAGTTTAATGTCTTCTACTAACATCCACTGAACTGACATAGGCTAGTTGCTTACAGTTTGTGTAAAATCCCAGAGCCTTCACAGTTCTTGACACTACTGTACTGGAGAAGCCTCTGGTGCTAAAATTAGCCTCTCAGTGATCCTCATCAGATGCCAAACCCTCTAGACAAGCCCATCTGCCAGTTGAGTATGACCAGTGACTTTAGTCAACACCACAAGACCAGAAGAATTGCCCAGCTGAGCAGTGCCCATCAAGAAATATTGAAATAGTCATTGGTTTAAGCCAGTATATTTTGAGATACTTGGCAACACAGAAATAAATAACTAAAACAATTTGTTACAAACTCTTTAGTTGAACTTTTATAGTACTCACACAAAAAGTCATATGCCAGTAATAAACAAACATAATGACAAAACTGTTAGACATTTTTAGGTTCTTTTTCTTAAAACATCCCAATTTTAATAAATTGTTCTTTCTATGAGGATAAAAATTAGCTATGATATCATACTCTTTTAAGGAGATCAATAAATAAGTGCGACTATCCCACAGAATAGGATCGTAAGGAGTGGAAAGAAGATATAACAAGAAATTATTATATTATCACATACGAATATCTAAGACAGAAGATAACTCCATTTTTGTAATTATATATTCTTTTTATTCATCCAACAGATATTAATAAGAATAATAGTTTTCCTTCAAATAGAGAGATACTAGATGAGAAAGAGAGATGTGATTGTTAATTTTCAATGTTAACTTGTCTAGGTTAAGGGATACCCAGATAATCGGTAAAGCATTATTTCTAGGTGTGTCTGTGAGAATGTTTCTGGAAGACATTGGCATTTGAATTAGTGGACTGAGTAAGAACTACGCTCACCAGATGTGAGGAGGCAACATCCAATAGGTTGAGACCTGGATAAATCAAAAAGGCAAAGGAAGGGAGAATTTGCTCTTTTGTCTTCTCCTTCAAGCTGGGACACCTGTCTTCTCCTGCCCTTGTTTCTCAGAACTCCAGGCTCTCTGGCCATTGGACTTTAGAACTTACACCAGTGGCCCCCGAGTTTTCAGACTTTTGACCTCAGATTGAGTGTTACACCATTGACTTCCCAAGGACTTCAGACTTGCAGTGAGCTATGCTATCAGCATCCCAGGATCTCCAGCTTTCAGACAGTCTATTGTGTGACTGCTTAGCCTCCATAATTGTGTGAATCAATTACCCTAACAAATCCCCTCTCTATCTATCTATCTATCTATCTATCTATCTATCTATCTATCTAATCTATCTCCTGTTGGTTCTGTCTCTCTGGAGAACCGTGACTAATACAGAAGCCTTAGGGGAAGTTATATTTTCATTGTCACATCTCTTTAAGAACTAGCCATTGTCACTAAAGCACCAAGCATGAGAGCTTCCTAGGAAGTCAATATAGAATGATATGAATTTGTATAAAATTATTTATGTCTGAATCTAATAACTTTAGAGTAGAAAATTCACATCTTTTATACATTAGTCCTAAATTTAATGAAATAATTTATATTTGCATTTTAAAACCATAAAGGTTCTTATGGATATTATTTAAATGAACAGTTTAGCAAACTTTCTAAATGTCTATAATGCCTATTCTAGGCATCATTTGACAATATCAAATAATGAATAATATGTGGAATATATATTCAAGGAACTCATAGTCAACCAAGTCATATAAAATGATATAAAATTTTAGTAATATAAAGCTATCATTAAGTAATTTATTTTTGTGTTTCTTTTCAGAACAAAAAAGGGTTAAGTTGTCTTATAAAGATAAATGTGAAAAACTTGGGGAGAACCAAAAATAAAGATCAGAATAATATAGAGTCATAAAAACATAGGTTATGGAGGCTCAAAAGAAGAAGGTATGTTCTCTCACTTGAAAAACATTTTATTGTGTTAGAGCATGATTAAAAAGAAATTATATTTATATTCAGAGAAATTTGGAACCAAAAAAGAATATTCTGGGCAAGGAACTACAATTGAAATATGTTTGCCAAAGTACAGAAACAAGGAAGCAAAAGGCCTAAAAATGAAACATCCGATTGACACAAACAAAGTATGAAAAAAGATCGGTAAGATTTCAGTATCTGGTTTATTATTGTCTTAGTCATTTTCAGTTTTAAGTAACTAAAGTGCACCCCATTATCATAAGCAAAAGAGGGAATTTGTTATCAATTTGCAGGTGTAACTCACAAACCACTGGTTCTGCTCGTCAATGTTTTAATCTCTCATCTCTAGCATAAGAGCATGACCAGTGTGCTTCCATCTCACTGTCAAACTCCATTAGGAGGAAATTTTATAGTTTCAACTTGGGTGAGTGTTCTATGCCTAGGTTCATTTCTATGGGAGAATTTCTCTGAGATGATGGTGGAGCTGGGCTGACACTTCAAAAAACATCTACAAATGTATTTCGTTGATAGTGGGAGTATAAAATATTTGAGGACAGAGCAATCACATGGCCAGGGCTATGCTTGGAGAACATACATCCAACCTCAGTATGATTGGAGGGAGGGACAATCAGAAGTAGAAGCAGTCCTTTGGGAAACTCTCAAAATCATTTAGGAGAAAGCAGATTAATTAGAACAGCAAGAATAGAAAAGCAGAAGAGTGGGAAGATGCCAGGTAGTGTAGGATAAAAATAAGAGAGAACTAAGGACTATGTATGGATTATTTTGTTTAATTTTCACAATAACTTCCATGAGAAATTTTCCAAATGAGATATAGAAACTGAACTATTTGAGTAGAAAATAAAGGAGCCAGGATACAAATCCAGATTTGTCTGATTCCATTACTTCATATTACTTCATCATTTGGAAGTTAAAAGAGACAAAAGTGAAAAATACATATTATACATCAAAGATGTAATTACATTTTAAAATCCTCCATAATTTATACTGATTTGAATTACCCATTATTTATCTTTAGATGTGGAAAGAGAAAGAAGGAAAACTAAAAAAAAATTTTTGGTGACTTACATAAGCTAAGCATTTCATTGCTGTTTCCATGTACAACAATCCACTTCATAAGCATAACATTCTTTGAAGCAGATAATTTTATGTCCAATGCAGAGTTGAATAAATGGTGGTTAGGTGGCTGAAATGATTATCATCAAGATCTAGTTCCATTTTACTTATACAATGCTCTCCTATTCCTCTTTAAAAAACATCCAATTTTGTTTTGTATTTGACATCAATTCTAAATAATTATTCTGCCTGTTAGCAAATATAAAAGTTGTATCTGGTTGTCTAAAGTCTTTGTGAATACATATTTACATAGAATAATTTAAAATATTTTAAAAATTCTAATAATCCTTGAAATACTTTTACAAAAAATGTTGTGTAATAAATCCCTCAGTCTGTGTATCAAAAGGTCTTAAGAGGATATTTATTACATGTCACTTAAATTCCTTTAATTATAAGTTAAATCTGTTTTTTCTTCTTTTCCTGTCCAGCAACGTGGCCTGTAAGAAAAATATTTTTCTATTTCATAGAAAAATTTAAAGGTAATTGAGCTTGAAGTCAAAATTTATGAGCTACAATGAGTTGTCACATATTCTTCCCAACTTTCATTAATAAACTATATGAAAGCCTCCTAGGCTAGGGAGTAAAAGTTTAATGTGGCATCTTGCTTTTGCCATTAATGAAACATGTGACATAGAGTACTTTCTCAAGTCTCCTGTCTTCCCTTATATATAAGATGAAGATCTATTTAGCCGCTAAGCTACATTCTAAGCCTCAATGTTACAGGACTTAATAATTATGTGATTTCAAGTTTCCTTGTAGATTACATTTTATGTTAAAAATTTCTGGATCATGTACTCTATGTAAAACACTATGTAAGGTGATATTGAGGTCTGTGGCAGATGGAATAATAACCCACAAATGACCCACCATAATTCCCTGAACTTATGATAAGAGGGAATTAAGGTTGCAGATGAAATTAAGATTGCTGATCAATTGACTTTGAGATCGGAAGGGTCATCTGGATGATCCAGGTGAGCTCAATCTAATCACAAGGGCCTGATAAGTGAAAGAACAGGCAGACCCATGAGAATCAGAGTGATACAATGTCAGAAAATTTCAAATGGCCGTTGCTGTCTTTTGAACAGCAGGTTGGAAGAGGTTGGAAGGGAGCCACAAGGCAAGGAACTAGGCAGCCTCTAGAAGTTGGAAAAGGCAAGGAAGAGGATTCTCCCCTACAGCTTTCAGAAGGAACATAATCCTGACAATCCTTTATTTCAGCCCAGTGGAACCCATTTCTGACTTCTGACCTCAAGAAATATAAGATATTTGTGTTTTTAAGCCATGAAATTTATGGCATTTTGTTATACCACCAGTAAGAAATTAATACATGGCACAAATGTTGAAAAAAAAAACACAATATTTGCCTTCAAAGAGTTTACATTTGGCATAGGAAATAAGCTGGGTGTACATGGAGTTTCTGCGAGGTAGAATATGACAAATGTATAAAAGGAAATGATCTAACATTTGCTGAACTCAGCCTATTATCTAGTAAATTCAATGACAAAGGGCACAATAAATGCATTAATTCACCATGGTGCTAGGCTCAAGCATATAGTAAAGATCAAAATTCAACACCACTCTGCTCCCATGGGACTTGTAATCTCATGCAGATAAACAAATATTACTTTTAAAAAAATCACACAAATAAAATATAAACTTGCAAATATAATAGCTAATAAGAAAGAAAAACACGTTTTCCTCAGTGCATTTAATGGTAGAATTTGGAATAGACAGGAAGGTCACAGAAGACCTTTCTAAAACTGTCATCATTGAGTTAAGGTCTGAAGGATGAGTAAGGATTTTTTAGTCAAAGAAGGGAGATAAAAACATTTCAGGCATATTGGTAGGAGGAGAGATGGTCATCAAAAAGGACTAAAAGAGTGTTTACTGTGACTAGAGATGAGAGAAAGGAGTAAGCTGGCTATGAAAAGAGGCCGAATACATAGAGATTTGGGTCTGATCATTTGGGGCCACTTTAAGAAATTTTGCATTATTGTAAAACCAGTAGAAAAACATCGAATAGTTTTAAATAAAGCAATGAATAATCAGATTTGCATGACAGCAAGAGGACTTTGTCTAAATGGTACAGCTGTGTGGATAAACACATATAGGCCTGTTATAACCATGCCAAAGATAATGGTAGTCTGCACTTCACTGAGTGCATATATATGGAAAGAATTCAGGAGACTTTTGTGATATTGAATTGACTTGATATGAAGTAAGGAAAAAAGGGTGTTTTAAGAAGCAGAGTGATCGGTACAGAATGCTTATAAAATCAATACATCAACAATTAAAAAGAACTAACTCCAATTTAATGCTTACAAGTTGCCAAGTACTTTCTTAGCACCTTATATAGATTAGTTTATTTAATACTTACAGCAACCTTAAAAGATGAATACTAATATTCTCACAATTTTGCATGTAAGAGTACAGAGGAGCAGAAAGGTGAAGCAAGTTCCCAAGGTCACACAGCTAGTACGTGTAGCATCAAGCATTTGCACTCTGAAAGTCCCTCCTTTTTACTACAGCTATGAAAATTATGCTTGATTTAATATCAAGGAGGTCATTAGGGACTCAGGTGAGAGCTGTTTCCGTAGAACAGTGCAGATAGAAACCATAAAATATAGATTGAACAGTGAGTGGCTATTGACTTTCATTTTCTCAGAAAAGTAGGTAGTAGGAAAATTGCTGTGAGAGGGAGACTGCTTGGGTTGTTTTAATAACTGAATTGATAAAAGGAAGTTTCAGTTCTGGCAGAACAGGAAGTATGTATACCTGACCAAAGCTCATTTCTTCTGCATTAGGCCAAATCCAGAGGCAACACGGCTACCTGTTGTGAGGCAGCCACTTATGTCACCAGAATTCCTTATTTCTCACTAAAGAAAGCAAGGGCCTTCGAAGTCAACAGGAGTAGGTGAGCTCATCTTACACCAGAAGAAGCACTCTTTTTGTAGTTCCTGAAGCCATTCACAAT
Organism: Pan troglodytes; assembly: GCF_028858775.2. Classification (NCBI taxonomy): domain Eukaryota; kingdom Metazoa; phylum Chordata; class Mammalia; order Primates; family Hominidae; genus Pan; species Pan troglodytes. Next base: position 23,999,002 of record NC_072402.2, on the reverse strand, counting down.
TTACAGTGTATATATGAGCAAGCCATTCAGACTGGGAGAATTTCATATCTGTATACAGTAGTCTCGTTAAGAAAAGAGACACTTCACTCTGTGCTAGAGAATACATCTATTTAGGCTAGCATTCATTGGCCACCAGTCCCAAAATTTTTGTCTTCATATTAGAGACCAAAAAGTCCACAAATACACATACAGAGTGCTGTGGAAAAACTGAGGAATTAGAGATCAAATATACATAAATTTTCTAATTGCAGAAAACCAAGTAATTGTAACTAAAAAGTGGTTTTGGTTTCCAGTTTCAGTTAACACTTTCTCTTTCTAATATGTGACTTTAATTTTCCAACAGTAATAGTCACTTAGTTATATAGTGTGTAAGGATAAAGATGTCTGCCCTTACAAATTTAAGTGAAAAAAATATTAGCTAAACTTCCTTTTAGAGATTAGTAATCCCAATAGCCAATGGCCAACACTAGATGTTACTCAAAATGGACATATATGAATTTCTCTCACATTAATCCCAAGTATTAAGTCTATGACATTTTTAAATAGCTTCAATTTTATTTCATCCCATAACAAATTAGATCTAACATATTTTAAAAATAAGAAAATAATTGTAAACTTTACCTAATGTTTCTCTAACGCTGTATATGAATTCCTTCTGAACGCAAGTGAAATCAAACCACTTTTGCAGACAAGCCTATTAAAGTTTATCATCAACTAGCAGTTAAGCTAAAAGGAATAGGATGCAAATAACTCTGACCATGATTTACAACTTACCCATTAGTTTCTTAACAGGGTAAACTGAACTTCTATATGCCTAGCTAGCTTGAAGTCACTTGCCTTGGGCTAGCAATTAACCATTTGCCAAGGCCTGAGTGTTTAATACGAATGAAACATGTCATAAGATTGATGAAGACCATAAATAATAGGAATAATTTTAATAAGAAAAAAGCTCACAAACTTTACTTTCCCACACCTGCCTACCCACCTGTACTGCCTTCTGCATCACTGAAGAGAATTTTCTAATTGTGTCTTTGAAATATAATGCATCCCATAAATGGGTTTTTTTTTTTTTTTTTGAGACGGAGTCTCGCTCTGTCGCCCAGGCTGGAGTGCAGTGGCGCGATCTCGGCTCACTGCAAGCTCCGCCTCCCGGGTTCACGCCATTCTCCTGTCTCAGCCTCCCGAGTAGCTGGGACTACAGGCGCCCGCTACCACGCCCGGCTAATTTTTTGTATTTTTAGTAGAGACGGGGTTTCACCGTGTTAGCCAGGATGGTCTCGATCTCCTGACCTCGTGATCCGCCCGCCTCGGCCTCCCAAAGTGCTGGGATTACAGGCGTGAGCCACCGCGCCCGGCCATAAATGGGGTTTTAACAGCAGGAGCTAAGGAGATGAAGAATAGAAGCCTATAAAGCCTTTTACATTCCCTGTTTCATTGTTAAAGGATTGGCTTCACTTTCTTTAAAAATTTATATCAGCTATACAAAAATTAAGGTGAAGGTGTATTGATATTCTAAAATGATATTAGCATCCATAGCACACAATTCTGAATATTTCCATGAGTTGAGTATTGTAAAGATGAGATTATGTTTGCATTTAAACTCTTGCCTGATTTTGCAAGGTAATGTTATAGAATACCAGGGTTTTATACCAAAGTTGCCGGCATCAGATAACAGAAGGAAGTGATTGCTATTATTGTAAACGGTAGATAAAATTTGTTTTACTTTTGTGCTGTTCATCTAAAGAATTGCACAATATATTGAAAAACCAGATTCTTGAGGAAGTTTTAAATCGATCTCTTGGTTGTTAGGCTAAAAAATAATTTCTAATCGTGAAGAGAAGTTACTGTAATGTACTTTGGACTCAGTATGTACAATTCTCCCTCTACCGCCAGGACTTACTTGCATTCAGGCTTTGCTCTAGAAGAAATAAGAAGACATTTTCTTTTAGCATAATGAACACAGCTGTTTAGTTCTTTCACCAGTTAACATTTTCAAGTTTAGTCTAGCCAGGTTTTGAGGGGCTGTTCTCTTGTTTACATGACTGGCTAATCTAGACAAGAGTTTAAGGGTAACTATCCCTAGGAGGTACTGAGAGCCAGCAGCAGGATGGACAGAGGTGAAAATAAGGGAAGAAAATTCATCTACATACCCAGCAGGTATCAGTCATTTATATATTCATCTGTTTTCAGTTCTCAACTTGATAAGAGTGTGTCCATTTCATGGTGCCATGCAGAGAAAATGAAGTGTGTAAGGTCATTCAATAAAGATTAAATTAAAAACATATTCCTATTGCACCCTCAGGGTCCATTAGCCTTGATGAGTGTACAAATACGTTCTTTGTGTTATGTGCTCCATCCTGAAAGAGACTGTGTGCTTCACTCATTATAAATGTGCACCTGAAAAGATTGAACATTATCCCCTCTTTTTTAACTGACCTGTGGCCACCGCTGGGTTCATTAGTGCAGAACATCTTTTCCACTGGCTGAGTCTGCCCTATTGTTTGCCTTGGCTAGGGTCAAGTCAAGGGCACCCAGCCTAGATTGGACTCATTTGTCACAGGGTCTAGCAACAAAGCTGATTTCAGCAGAGATGGGGTGAATTTCATGGGGCTGAAACACAACCTTTGACACCAAGTGCCCAGGGCTGCTCAGAGTTGCACAGATGGCCTGCCACCCTTAGGCATCCAGGAACAAAGAATTGGTGAATTATAACAAAAATAAAGTTTCCACAGTCAGCATATATTTTAAGTGTTTAAATTATTTGCAGGGATTTTTGACAGTCTAAAATTGCATCTTGAGCACTTGTGATAATCGCTGTGCTTTTTAGACTATGAAGGAAAAAAACAATTCAGTTGGGGGCTTATTGCTTAACTGGTGTAACGGTGTAAAGTGTAGCAATTTAGTGTGGAGTGCAGGTTTTCCATGGTCAGCAGGAGCTGGCATGAACAATGGGTCGTGCTGAGGTAGCATGTGGAAAATGACTTTAATACACTATATAGAATGGCTTATTGCCTTGGTCAATAGGCTGCAGTGAAGATGGTGTATTCAGCCACTTGGGAAGGTTAAACCTGTCAGGGAACACTGTGACTGATATGCAGGGGCTGCTTATGAGGTCTCTAATGGAAAAAACTGACAAGCAAAGTTATAAAGGTTACACTTGACACATACTTCAGCATTATGCCTTATATTAATCCATTTTTTTAAAGGTAGGGTACTTTATATTTGTTAGAAATTGATGCCACAATAGTATTAACACTCCAGAGGAAACATTTAAACTTTGCAGTAAAGTAAGGAACATTATAGGATGAGATCACTGCCTGGGTAAGGACACTTGTCTAATATGCTAGCATCATATTTCTCTTTCTCACAGTAAATAATCTGCTACATTAATGCCTTATTATTATCTTTCAGGATTCATAATTTTTAAAAACCTCTTCATGATATTTTCCTTTTCTATTTGAGGGAATATATATTATAATCGCATTATAATATATCCTGAGAGAAGGTTAAGAGAACATTGAATTTATGTTTAGGATGTTTCATCCCCTTCTCATTGGAAAAGAAAAACTACAGAGTAAAATCCTACTTTTGCACTGAAATTTGGTGCTGTGGTCTAGTTCAATATAAGTGGGTGACCTGGAGTTTTCCAAATGATTTCCCAAGGATATTATTCCTGTGTTAGTATGGTAATTGGATATTATAAGTGTTCTTGATCAATTAAATATATATTGGTAAAAGTGAATATAATTAGGCACGTAATTTTAATTTTATAAAGAATGGAAAGTAAGTGACAGTTCAAATACTTATGAAAGTGTGGGTACTATCTGCAACTACTCTATGTTTTGTGGGCATTTTTGGGCAATAAATCGGGCATTTGATTATCCCTAATTCCATACAAAAAGCAAACAGATTGATAAAGAGTAGACCATTTTATTGTGAAGCCACGAAATATACTAACATACTTTATTATTAAAATTATTAAAAAATCCAAGAATTATAATATATGATAGAATATATAAAAGAGTGTTAACATTAGATAGAATATTTTACATTGTTTCCTCTTTTTTCTCTTAATTCAATGAGAATCTTAGAAATTGTTTTTGCTTATAAGTTTTAGAAGAGTCATTTGTTTGTAAAAAGTGTTGGATTGACAATTCTGGATAGTGAGGTCCTTTATATTATTATATTTCTTTATATAAAATAGCCCAAAAAATGATTTATATATTTTAGTAAAAGAAGGTATTTTTATCTGAGACAAACCTATGATTGAGTATTAGATGTCTAGCCTTTTTTTGACACCTAGACATAGGATGATAAGAAGAACTTGTAGTAAAAATGTAACTCCATAAAATGGCAATTTCAAATATTGAAAGCAATAAAAAAATAAATATTGACTAAAGGTTGAAGGTAAATCGTTCCTGACTATCCCATTCTCGTGAACATTTAGTTGTTAAAATCATACGAAAAGACATAAATAGTAGCCAATAAAACACTACGTCTTGACTGAGTTTAAAAATATTTTATGTGCTTGTAGAATTGTACTACAAATAAATTTTAGTTGTAACAGTATTAATGTTCTTGTGAATGTATGTACATACATATGTATATACATAAACATACATGTTGTATATTTATTATGGTGTGAATGTATGTGTATAAATATACACTTTCCTAGTTAGATATAGTGAAGTTTGAAGTCTGGTGCTTCAAATAGTGCAGAACTGTATTTACCTTACACTGGAGATTGGTTAGATTATAATCCGATTTTCAAAAGATGTTTAGAGAAAAAGAATTCTAAATTTTTTTCTCTTTGTTATGAAGACATATACACATTCTTTTCATATTTTTTCCTTGTGAAGATGTATGTATACTTTTGTTCTGAAATGTTATCCTGGTCAAAGTTAGATAAAGAAAAATGTAAATGGGATATTTTTATTTTATATGTTTTTTATAATTAATTATATTAACAGTGCATGAAAGTTACTAAAACTAAAAATTTTGAGACTCTATGTGCCAAAGTTATATACAGTTTTATAAATAACTATGCATGTATTTTATAAATTCTCTGTATTTTAAAAAATATTTCTACTTGCATATTTAAAGTTATTCTTGTGTTCTTTATATGGATATTATATGCATATACATATGCTTATAAATATTAATTTATTTCTTTATATTTCTCTTCTCACTCAAAATGTAAATATATATACTAAAAAATTTCAAAGATTTCTGTACCGAGAATTAGGAAGAGCTTCTATTAAAGGAGAAAATAAGGAATCCGCTCCATAAAAAATAAGGTCAAAGTATGTAAGAATAATGATTATTATTGCATAAAACAAGGCAAACTAGGCACAAAACTGTATTTCAGTAGCATTGCAACTCTAACCAGAAAACACTCTCCATGAGTAGCTGATTTCAAAGTACTTCCTACCCTGTTATTTAACAAAAGCTAGAACTAGATTTCACTGCATTATATGCCAGGCAAAATATTCTCCCAAAAGCGAATTGAATTAAGTCAGTAAACATTGAGTACCCTGTATATGCCAGATTCTATGCTAGACATTTAAAAATATTCAAATATGTAAGACGTAAGATGAGTTTCTCACCCTTTAGTCATTCCAGTTGAACATCCTATTGTATAATAAAGAATTTTTATTCACACTTTCTTTACACAACTAACCTACTCTGAGAAAAAAAAAATATTAAAATCTTCCAAAGTGACAGCCACTTTGAAAATTCTCAAACAACTGTGGAAGTCAATCAAACCACTGAATGGTAATTGTTAAGTGAAATTATGTGAGTAAAATTGTTAAATTGAGGTAATTGATATTTAATACTATAGTTCAAACCGTATGTGAGACAGAAAAACCTTTCATGTCAAATATTAATATTAGACAGTTTTACTGTTTTCATTTTTATTGAATTGATCACTTGTTTGCATGCATAGGCTTAGTATCTTGTATGATTATTTTTCCCAAACAAAAATTGAGTATTAGAATAACATAGCAAGCATAGGTAGAATATGTTATCATGGTCTATGGTCACTTTATACCATCCAGTCTTCCAACTAAATGGAAACTCCAGGCTTTGGGGTTAACAATAAGAAGTAATTGGTTCTGCCAGTTCACTTCTCAGTGAACAAAATGGGTAAGAGGAAAAGATCGTCAATTGCTATTAACCAGCAGTTTCAACAGAGGCCTCAAACTGAGTGGATAAAGAAATCAAATTACTTTTTCAGTCCTCAGAGTCATCATTAAAGTTTTTGAGGCTCACAGAAAGCGAAGTCTGTGCATCTTATGTTGCCTTTGCCTTTCTTACAGATTATCATAAAATTTTATTCCCAGAAGTTATCCTGAACACTAAATTTTCTTAAGAATGATTTTTGGTAAGTCAGGATTATGTGATTAAGGTTTCACAAAGTCTCAACTGGAATTAATTTCTAGAAGACACTATCCCATATCCCCTGATTCAGCATTTCATTCTTGATGGTTTCACAATAATGTTAGCCTACAGGCAATTTTACCAGCCAATTTTCACTCTATTTTTAGATTATTATTATGATAATATGTGTGATACATCTGAGAAAGGGAAGCAAAATAGTGCTCTTGAAAAATACAATATTAATATTTATAAAGGTGAGTTTTATGAAATCTAAATTTAGCTAATTTTCCTGCAGAGTATGAAAGAGCACCCCTTAGGCACAATTTGTTCATGTTTGCTCATTCATCTAACATCTTAAACATCATTTCATAAATGAGACTGTGCATTTTCATAAATAATTCCTAATAGAAGTATAAAAACAAAAGTGAGTATTGTATTCTTGAAAAGAAATTGTATTGGTGTCCGATTCCTCAAAAACAAATATTGTGGAGGTTTTTTCTTAATCTGAGTATGAAGAGTAATAAATTTTGTATAAAGTTACTAACATACACATCTCATGCAGAGGAAAAGAGCAAGTACATCATTTTTCTTTATAAGCCACTTGAAATAAGTAAGACTGGTAAGTACATGAACTCTGAATAGCTAAGACCTTTTTTCTCAGCAAATGTGTGACACTTTTGAAGTCAGCAGATGTGCTATCTGTAGAAATATAGAACATAAGTATCAATCATCCAAAGTTAAATAAAAATGTTCATTTGCAATTGAAAGGCTTTTATTAAGTATATGCACACTAGACTAGAGGTACTATTTTGTTTATGTGAAGCCAGTGTTTTCTAATAAAGATTTTGAGACTTGAGATGGGTTGGGAACAATGTATGGGAAAAGAGATTACAGTCACTATATTTAAATTAATCCATAATATTTTGAAGTCAAATAAAAATCCATTTTTATATCTTGCTTATAATTGAGTCAGGTCACAACCTCTTTGGAAATTACATAATATATGTTATTTATGCCACAAAACCTTTTTGATCTTTGGTTGACTTGATGTTTTGACCTTGCCTCAGAACACAAAGCATTTGTGTTAACTGATGGAGAGGTCACTGAGCTTACAGCATAGTTTTGGTGTTTTATTTTAACAGTTCAATAATAAGGTGAAGGGGAACACTCCTGAGAGTGACCATAATAGCTTTATTGCTTTTCTGTTATTAAAACCTCTTAAGATAATTGTTTTCAAAATTATAATATGATCTTTTTAGACTTTCTAGACTGAAGATCAATTTGTGCTGGTCATGATTCCATTTCTGCTGTTTCACATTGTGTTAATTTTCATTAAGTTCATTATATTTGAAATCTCTCAGAAGGTTTATTTAAAATGCATTGCCTGACTAGATACTTACTGCATATTTTTACACCTAAAGATAACAAGATCTAACTTATGGTTCTATTCCTCAGAATAACTATGTTAAATGTTTTAATGATGCTCACAGTTTGATGTTATTTTTGTGTATTTAAATATATTGTATTTTATATGTAAATATATATTTAAATATATATTACTGGTAATTTCATAATAATACATTAAATCAGGCATTTAATATTAAAGCTTAATTTATGTATTGAATAGGCTTAGATAAACTTCAGAAGAAAACATCAATATGCTTTTCTAGAACATATCATGTCTACAGAAAACATCTAAATGTTTGATTTCTAAAACAGTAGTCTGTAAACTAGATTAGTGTTCCCTAAAGCCATTCAGGGTCTAAGTAAATTTAAAAATTATTTTTTTTCTAAATATTGCCCTGTAAGTGACAATTATTTATGATCATTTTGCTTACAGGTGTTTGTCCAGTCGGGTCTAGTCAAGGTTTATAAACATTGAGATTCATGATGATAGCCTTTGGAAAGCTATTTCATCTAGGCCCTGTTTTCTCCCTCAGTTTTGAGCTTTTTCTTTTACATTCTCAAATGTAAAACTAGTTACGGTTGTTCAACATTCTCAAATGTAAAAGAAAAAGCTCAAAACTGAGGGAGAAAACAGCTTCTTAAGGAACTTGGAACATAAAATTTATTCATATTTAATTAGCCAGTTTTTCATTATTAGTCATTATATCTTAAAGAATTTTGTTTATGTAAATCATAGTAAACAATTTTCCATTGCATGATTTATTTAAAGAGAGTTTTCTTATAGACAAGTTCTCTACTCAACAAATTTGCCTTAAATATTTTCTAATAATTTACCAAAATAAAGAAAACAAATGAATTAATTTTATTATTTTTATTTTTTATTATGAAATTAATTGATGTATAGGTCACTTAAAAATACACTTAAGTGTACTGTTTGATGAAGTTTGACAAATGTATATATCAATGTGCAACCACCACCACAATCAAGATATGTAACTTTTTATCACCTCAAAGAGTATCCTTGTTACTCTACCAATCTCCCCAACTCATGGAGTTAGGCAACCACTGATCTGATTTCTGTTCTGTAGAGTAGTTATGGTTGTTCAATAATTTCATATAAACAAAATCATGCAGTTTGTTTTTATTTTGGCCTGAGCTTTTTATGCTCCAAATGATGTTTTTGAGAGATATCCAAATTGTTCCATTTATCAATGGCATTTTTCCTTTTATTTCTGATTAATGTTGGATTATTGTTATACCAAAATTCACCCATTATCCTGTTGATGAAAATTTAATTTGTTTTTACTGTGCAGCTATTATGAATAATGCTGCTATTCATAATAATGTGAATAATAATTCATAATGCTGTACTCATGCATGAAGCTTTACATAGATATGTGTTTTTAAAAATGTTGGGTAGGGGCCTAGGAGTGAAATTGCTGGTCTTTTTTAGTTTCTCTCAGCAATGTTTTGTAATTTTCAATGTGAAGATCCTGGGATAAAACCCTTTTGGAAATTTCATATATATATATATGTGTGTGTGTGTGTGTGTGTGTGTGTGTGTGTGTGTATACATATATTTGTAATATTTTTCTAGGTTCAATTTGCAAACATTTTTCTGTGGACTTTTGAATCTATATTTATAAAGTCTGTAGTTGCCTTTCCTTGTAATGTAATTGCCTGATTTTTGCATCAAGGATGTCCTTTTCTGATTTTTTTTCAAGGTAATAATGCTGTTCTCCATAATTGACTTAAAATATCTTTTTCTGCTCTATTTTCTGAAAGAGTTTGTGTACACTTGGAATAATTACTTACTTTCATATTTGATAGAATATTTCATGACCAGTGAAGTCATATGGTCCTGAGTTTCATTTGTGAGAAAGTTTTTAAATTATGAATTCAATTTCTTTAATAGCAGCAACAGTATTTATACTTTCTATTTATTCTCATGCCAATTTTAGTAATTTTTTCTCTCCAGGAATTAGTCCCTTCCATTCACATTGTTGAATTTATTAGTATTAATTATCCGTAATATTTCTCCTATATCATTGTAACAGTTACAGATTCTATAGGATGGCACTTTTTTCAGCCCTATGTTTGTAATTTGTGTCTTCTCTTTTCTTGCTCAGTTTAAAGACTAAACAATTACTGTTCTTTTCAAATAACTAACTTTCAGTTTTATTGATTTTTTTTTCTATTTGTCCCACTGTCTAGTCCATTGCTTTCTGTTCTGATCATCATTATTTGTGTCTTTCTACCTACTTTGTGATTAATTTTTTTATCTAGCCCCATGATTTTTAAGGTGGAAGCTTACATTATTAATCTTATACATTTATTTATTTTTAATGCAATCATTGGAAGCTAAAATTTTCCTTTAATCATTATTTTAGCTTCATCCTACAAATTTTTATATGTTGTGCTTTCATAATCACTTTAAAAAATATTTTCTAATATTGATTGTGATTTCTCCATCATGAGTATTTTGATATATACTGCTTAATTTCCAAATTGAGGGACTTTTGATATTGTTACTTTGTTTATTTCTCACATAATTTGATAGTGATCAGAGAAGATCTTTATAATAATTTCAATCTGTTCAAATTCACTGAATTATTTTGTGACTCAGCACATGTGCTATGTTGATGAATATTTTAAGTACAGTAACACATAATGTACATTCTGCTGTTATTGAGTGTAGTGCTTTATAAATTCTTTGTTTTACAAATTTTTAAAATTCTACTTCTCTATATCCTTATTGAAATTTTTTGATTCACTTTTAGTATCAATTACTGAGAAAAGAAAGGTATAATTTCTATTGTTATCACAAAATTATCTATTTCTTTAGTTCTATACACACTGATGATATATATTAGAAACATATTTCAATTTCTCTTTTTACCTATGTATTTAGTTTTGCTATGTGATCTTAATTAATTGATTCCTTATTATGATATTTTCTTCTTTAAACCCAGAATTATTTCTTATGCTAAAGTCAATTTTGTATGTTAATATAGCTACTCTATCTTTCTTGATATTTGTATCTGCGTGGTATGTGTTTTTCAAAAGTTTCACTTTAACCATTTTTTTGTATTTGTGACTGTAGTGTGTTCCTTAAAGACAGCATACAGTTGAGCATTCCCTTTTATCCAATCTAAGAATCTCTAACGTTTAATTAATTAGATGATTTGTATTTACAATAGCTACTAATATGCTTGGGCTCAAATCTACCATTTTTTCTAGTTGTTTTCCATTCATCTCCTATCTTTTTTTCTTTTTAGGTTTTTCCTTCTTGCTTTCTTCTTTCAGATTTTTAAAAAAATTCTTCACTTTTTATCCTATATTCACTTATTAGAGCTATGTCTAATATAATTCAGTGATTGCTGTAGGGTTTTAATATGTGCCATATTATTTTCTATCTTTTCATATTGTATCTTTTCATAGTCTTTATTCAAATAGTTTCATTGTATTAGTCCATTCTCCCACTGCTATGAAAAAATATCTGAGACAGGATAATTTATAAAAATATAAAGATAAAGAGTTTAATTGACTTACAGTTCTGCAGGGCTAGGGAGGCCTCAGGAAACTTACAATCATGGCAGAAGGGGAAGCAAACATGTCCTTCTTCACATGGTAGCAGCAAGAAGCCATCCAGAGTGACGAGTAGCAAACACCCCTTGTAAAATCATCAGATCTCATGTGAACTTACTTGCTATCACTGGAAGAGCATGGAGGTAGCTGCCTCCATGATTCAATTACCTACCATCATGTCTCTCCCAGGACACATGGGGATTATAGGAACTACAGTTCAAGGTGAGATATGGGTGAGGACACAGCCAAACCATATCAATTATCCAACTTTATATTTAAAATAGGAATCTTTCAAAAGTATATATGCATTGTGTACCTGTGTATTTTTTTTCTGACTTCTTTTAAGATGTTAACTTTGTTAAAGGTTTTCAACAATTCAAATCAATCCAGAAATTGATGTTTCTGGACATGTTTTGTTTGTTTGTTTTCTATCATGCTGGGTTCATTTGAGTATCTTGGATCTGTGGATTTATCATTTTTATAAGCTTTGAAATACTTTAAATTCTTTATTTAAGTATTTTCCCTACTCTTCTCATTTTCTCTTTTGGGGATTCAATTACAGATATATAGACTGAGTGGTATTACCTCACTGGCCACTGAACTCTCTTTATGTCTTATTTAGCGTTTTTCTCTTCCTCTCTCTCTCTCTGGGCTTTATTTTAGGTAGTTTTTAACACAATGTGTTTATCTTCACTGATCTTCTCTTCTGTAGTGTTTAGTCTTCTGTTTTTCCCCTCCAGTGAATTTTAATATATTACAGATTTTTAGTTTTATAGGTTTCATTGTGTTTCATTGTTGTTGTTGTTGAGTCATCTATTTCTCTTCTTATTTAGTAACTTTTTTTTTTTACTTTTAATCTTAAAGAATACTTACAGTAGCTGTTTTATAAACTCTTTGCAAATTTTATAACCTCTTAGATTTTGGGGCCTATTTCTATTGACTAATATTTTTGCTTGGTTATATGTTTACATTCTATTTTGCAGGCAGTTAAATTACTATGGATCTTCTTTATACTTTTAAGTGTTGGTCTTAGTCATTGTAGGGTTGATCTAGAATCACATTTACGTTAGGGCTAATTTAGTTCTACTATTGAAGCTTGGCCCTGCAGGGATCTCTAGTGAAATCTCTGGTCTTCATCAAGCTTGCTCCACTCACTGTGTCAGATCATGTATGTTTCCCAGCTCTGAGTGATTCCTGAGAATTATTCTGCAGACATGTCTCCAGAAGGTGTTCTGTGCCCAGAGTCATGGATTTTCACCTTACAAATGTATTCTTTATTATTCAGCCAGAATCAAAAGCAGATCAGTAGACTTAATGGATCTTTTTTCTTGCATAGCTCACTTGTCTGCGCTGGTCTGACTAACAAAATCAGGCCCCCTCAGCTTTCTCAATCTCCGATGTCTAGATTATCAACTATTTGAACATAGTATTCTACTTTTCTTTCTTCTCTGGGCACAGCAGTCCAAAACATGCCACCAGAGGAAAAGTTGATGAAACTATATATAACATCTTTTTTGTTCCCTTCTCTTGGAGCTCATAGTCCATGACTGTCTATTGTATAAAGTCATAAAGCAGTGGTATTATATATTTTGTCCAGTTTCTAGTTATTTATAGAAAGAGGGAAAGTCCAGTACCATTAGCATTGCCATAGCTGGAAACAGAAGTCCCAAGTTCATATCTTTTATTTTTAAAATAAGTATTTATTTTCCCTGATTATAAAATGGATACTCATTGTACGTAATTTTGATTTCATACAGATCTTCAGAAGAAACATACTATTCTATAATTCCGTCATTTAATTCACTATCTTTTTTTTTCTTAGAGCTGATGTCCCAAGACATCAAATATTAGAGCTAATATTTTCCCTCATGCTTCAAAGTACCTGTTAAAAAAAAAATGACTTGCCGGGCACAGTGGCTCATGCCTGTAATCCCAGAAATTTAGGAGGCTGAGGCAGGCAGACAGCTTGAACCCAAAAGTTTGAGACCAGCCTGGGTAACATGGAGAAACACTATCTCTACAAAACAATATATACATATGTATATACATATGCATGTGTGTGTGCATATATATATACACACACACACATGCACACACATATAAACACACATGTATTTATATTATACATATATGTACGTGTATGTATATATGTGTGTGTATATATACTATATATAAATATATAATATATAGTGTATATATAATATATATTATTTATATATATATTACATATAATTATATATACACACACGCACACACATAAACACACACAAACCCAGCTTGGCATAGTGGCACTTGCCTGTAGTCCCAGCTGCTCAGGAGGCTGAGGTGGGAGGATCAATTGAGCCCAGGAAGTTGGGGCTGCAGTGTGCTGTGATCATGCCTTTGCACTCCAGCCTTGATGAAAAAGTGAGACTCTGTCTCAATTAATGACTTAAAACATGACTTGTGTTTTCACATTTCCCAGGTATGGTAACCTTGAAGTTATTTGCTATTTCTTTTCTTTACCTTGCTGCTGATTTTTTGCTTTTCCTAGAATCTCTCAGAAAGGCTATATGAAAGCATACCTCATTTTATTTCACTTCTCTTTATTGTACTTCACAGATTTCTTGCACACACAAATTTGTGTTTTTTACAAATTGAAGATTGTGACAACCCTGCGTGAAATAAGTCTGTTGGTGCTATTTTTCCAACAGCATGTGTTTACTTCATCTCTCTGTGTTACGTTTTGGTAATTCTCAAAATTATTTCAAACATTATTACTATTATATCTGTTATGGTGATCTGTGTTCAGTGATCTTTGGTGTGGCTATTATAATTCTTACGGGTACCACAAACAGCACCCATATAAGATGATGAGCTTAATCAATAAATAAATGTATGTGTTCAGACTGTTCCACTGACCAGCCGTTTCCCCACCACTCTCCATCTCCTCAGATCTCCCTATTCTCTGAGACATGACAATATTGAAATTAAGCCAATTAATGGCCCTACAATGGCTTCTGAGAGGTCAAGTAAAATGAAGAGTCACGTGCCTCTCACTTTCAGTCAAAAGCTAAAAATGATTAATCTTAGTGAAGAAAGTATGTTGAAAACTGAGACAGGCTGAAAGCTAGACCTCTTGCACCAAACAGCCAGGTTGCGAATGCAAAGGAAAAGTTTTTGAAGGAAATTGAAAGTGGTACTCCAGTGAACACACAAATGATGAGAAAATAAAATAGTTTTAAAGCTGCTATGAAGAAAGTTTAACTGATCTGAATAGAAGATCAAAACAGCCACAACATTTCCTTAAGCCAAAGCCTAATCCAGAGCAAGAGCCTATATCCTTTCAATTTATGAAGGCTGAGAGAAGTGAGGAAGCTGTAGAAGAAAAGATGAAAACTAGAAAAAAAGTTTAAAGAGAAATTGTAAACATTCAGTCCATTGCAGAGGATATGGTTCATGAGTGATGTGGTTTGGATGTGTGTTCCTGCCCAAATCTCATGTTGAATTGGAGGAGGGGCCATGAGGTAGGTGATTGGATCATGGGGGCAGAATTTCCCCTTGCTGTTTGTATTAGTCCATTTTCACACTGCTATAAAGATACTACCTGAGACTGGGTAATTTATAAACAAAAGAGGTTTAATTGACTCACAGGTCTGCATGGCTGGGGAGGCCTCAGGAAACTTACAGTAATGATGGAAGGTGAAAGAAAAGCAGGCACCTTCTACACAAGGCAACAGGAGAGATAGAAAGTTTGAGGAAAACTGCTAATTTTAAACCATCAGATCTTGTGAGAGCTCCCTCACTATCATGAGAACACCATAGGGCAAACTGTCCCCGTGATCCAGTCACCTCCCAACAGGTCCCTTCCTTGACATGTGGGGATTAGAATTCGAGATGAGATTTGGGTGGAGACACAGAGCCAAACCATATCAGAGTTTTCATAATAGTGAGAGAGTTCTCAAGAGATCCAGTTGAAAGTATATGGCAATTTCCTCTTTGCTCTCTCTCTCTCTCTTTCCTGATGCCATGTGAGGCAGGTCCTTGCTTCCCCTTCACTTTCTGCCATGATAGTAAGTTTCATGAGGCCTCCCAGTTATTCATCCCATTAAGCCTGCAGAACTGTGAGTCAATTAAACCTCCTTTCTTCACATTACCCAGTCTCAGGTAGTTTTTTTGTAGCAGTGTAAGAATGGACAAATAGAATGAGGTTAAAGAAAAGAAGTCATCCCCCACAATCTGAAAGTGCAAGGTGAAGCAGCAAGTCCTGCTGCAGAAGCTGCAGCAAATTATCCAGAAGATCTAGCTAAGATCATTGATGAAGGTGGCTACACTAAACAATAGATTTTCAGTGTAGATGAAGCAGCCTTCTATTGGAAGAAGATGACATCTAGGACTTTTATAGTGAGAGAGGAGAAGTCAATGCCTGGCTTGAAAGCTAAAAAAGACTGCTTTGTTAGGAGTTAATGCAGCTCATGATTTTAAGTTGAAGCTAATGTTCATTTACCATTCTGAAAAGCTTAGGACCCTTAAGAATTATGATTAATCTCTACTCATGCTCCATGGATAGAACACAGACTGGATGACAGCCTATCTGTTTATAGCCTAATTTACTGAATATTTTAAGCCCACTGTTGAAAATTACTGCTCAGAAAAAAAAGATTATGTTCAAAATATTACTGCTCATTAAGTATGCAACTAGTGACCCAAGAGCTCTGATAGACATGTACAAGGAGGTTGGTGTTGTTTTCATGCCTGATAACACATTTATTCTGAAGCCCATTGATTAAGAGGAATTTGACTTTCAAGTCTTGTTATATAAGAAATAGATTTCATAAGACTGTAGCTGCCATAGATATGGATTCCTCTGGTAGATCTGGAAAAAGTAAATTGAAAACCTTCTGGAAATAATTTATCATTCTAGGTGCCATTAAATAGGTTTGCGATTTGTGGGACGAGGTCAAAATATCAGCATTAACAGGAGTTTGGGAGAAACTGATCCAACCCTCATGTATGACTTTGAAGTGTTCAACCTTTCAGTGGAGGAAGTACTGCAGATGTGGTAGAAAGAGCAAAAATACTAGAACTAGAGGTGGAGCCTGCAAATGTGACTGAACTGCTGCAATCTCACTGTAAAAATTAAATCGATGAGGAGTTACTTCTTATGGATGAACAACGAAAATAGTTTCTGGAGATGGAATCTACTCATGATGAAGATGCTATGAATATTGCTGAAATGACAAAGATTTAGAATTTTACATAAACTTAGTTGATAAAGCAATGGCAGGTTTTGAGCAGATTGAATCCAATTTTGAAAGAAGTTCTACTGTGAGTAAAATGCTGTCAAACAGCATTGCATGCTATAGAGAAATGTTTCATAAAAGGAAGAGTCAGTTGATGCAGCAAACTTCACTGTTTGTTTTATTTTAAGAAATTGCCCCAGTCACCCCAACCTTCAGCAATCTCCACCCTGATCAGTGAGTAGCCATCAACATTGAGGCAAGGCCCTCTACCAGTGAAAAGATTCTGACCCTCTGAAGGTCCAAATAATTGTTAGCGTTTTTTAGCAATTAAACATTTTTAAATTAAGGTATGTACATTTTTTGATGTAATGCTATTGCACCCTTAATAGACTATAATGTAGTGTAAATGCAATTTATATATGCACTGGGAAACAAAAAAAACTTTGTTAATTGCTTTATTGATATATTTATTGCAGTTGTCTGGACCCAAACTCGTGGTATCTCCAAAGTATGCCTGTATGTGTGTATGTGTGTATCAAAGATATTTCTTTACTGATACCATTTTAGATTACATTAAATTGCACTAACTACGTATCTTGTGTGCAAGAGTAGACTATAAGCTTAATGTGGACAGAAACCATAGTTTATTCTCTTGTATGTCCTAAGGTTGGCTGTTGTTTTGTTTCCTCCTAATAAGTCACAAGTTTAAGTGGTTCCTTCACTTCCAGAGTGTGAAAACCTGGACAAGTTAGCTAGTAACTCTAAATCCGTGTCTTCTGTTCTATAGATAATAATCCCCTTGTTTTTCCTACAAAGATCATCTAGCCCATCACTAAAGCAGTTCTTGATGATAGTTTTCTAGTTCAGCTCATGTATCTAACTAAATTCTGTTAATACAAATTTTACCAATTACAAGTTATATTTGTGATACAAGGAATTCATAAAAGGAAAACCTCTAAATTGTTTTTGTGATATATATATAAAGTCAAAGTAATATACATTTTATTTTCTGAATCTTCTTAAGTGTCATTTCAAAGAAAACCATAACTATTCGGGCAAAATGTTGGTCACATCCTATCATAAAAGATATTTCCCTTGTATTAAAACTTCAGAAATCAACTCTTATCTTAAGCATTAGAATAAAAATAAATATTTAGAATAATTAAAGATGTTAAAAATGCATTATACGTGTGAGAAATGCATGTACCTGAACTCTGGTTCATTTTTTCTTATTCATCTCAAATAATTAGAAGCTGATTCAATTAAGAAGAATATACTTTTGGAATTTTGTGCATTAAGATGTCATTTTCTTTTTTCATGGCTTACATATGCACCTGTTATGGCTTTACAGATAAAATAATTGAATATTGTCTGTGTTTTTTACTTACTAACAAACTGTTGGATTGAATAATCTGATTTTTAAATGAATTCTAGAAGTTACTCTAATGTGTTCTTAATTATGATTATGAAAATCTGCAGTAGTTAGGGGTTCTCCAGAGAAGCAGAATTACAGAATCAGGAGCAGGAGAAGGAGAGAGAGAGAAAGTTATTTTAAATAATTTGTTCACACAATTGCAGAAGTTTGATAAATTCAAAATCTGCAAGGTAGACCAGCATGCTGGAGATTCAAAGAGTTGAGATTCCAGTTCAAAAGCAATCTGCTTAGAAAATTCTTTCTTATTCTGGGGAGGTCATTCTTTATTCTACTGAGGACTTTAACCGATTGGATGAAAACCACACACATGATGGAAGATATTCTGCTTTACTCAAAATCCACAGATTTAAATGTTAATCTTATCCGAAAAATACCTTCACAAAAACATGCAGAATAATATTTGACCAAGTATCTGGGCACCATGGCCCAGCCAAGTTGGCACATAACATTAACCATCACAAGTCCACCTCTGTCAGCTTGTTAGGTTGCATCTTTTTAATGAAGCTCTTTTCCACATTCTACCTTTCTGTCATTAAGCTGCATTAGGATGATGGGAAACATGGTAAGACCAGTGAATACCATGAGTATAGGCTCATTGTCATACTTCATTTGCTGTGAAGGGAGTTTTCAATCAGAAGCAATGCTGTGTGGAGTACCATAATGGTGAGTAAGTCCTTCTGTAAATCCACAGATGGCGCGTTTGGCAGAAATATAGTATGCAGGGCAGGCTAACCCACATCTGGCCTAAGTGTCTATTCTAGTAAAACAAAACACTGCCCTTTTCATTATAGAAGCAACCAAACTGCCACCCCA
This sequence comes from Pan troglodytes, assembly GCF_028858775.2. Lineage (NCBI taxonomy): Eukaryota > Metazoa > Chordata > Mammalia > Primates > Hominidae > Pan > Pan troglodytes. The sequence continues at coordinate 23,980,156 of NC_072402.2, read as the reverse complement.
GGGAATTGTGTCATATTGAGGATTCAGTGTTGTTCTCTACTGCTGGCATATTGAGCACTTAGCAGTGGCTATATCTAGGTTGACTTGGTGAGTGGGAATCCATGTTGCTGAGCCCATGCATAATTGCCATTCCTACCACCATGGCAACTTTATGAGCCCATTGGGCAATAACAGGGGTAGTTAGAAGAAAAAAAAAGCTGACTGGTATCCATGAAATGGGTCATGTTATCCACTTGATTATTAAAATCCTCCTCTGCTGAGGTCATACTTTGGTGAGCATTCACGTAGAACACAAGTATTGCTATAATTTTTGTCCATTCAGAGTTGTCTGTCTACATACCTCTTGCTCAGACTTCCTTGTCATTTTTTTAAAATTTTACTTTCACTTCTGGGATACATGTGCAGAACATGTAGAGTCATCAATTTTTCAATCATGTTCCTTCCAAGTACCTGACCATTCAGTCAAACCATTGGCTATAGCTCGTTAATCAGTATATAATTAGTATATATCTGATTACTTCTCCTTGCAAGCCAAATGGACAACCAAGTGTTCCTGAAGTTCTGCTGACTGGGAAGACTTACTTTCACCACCATCCTTCAGGAATGTCTTAGAAAGGGGCTATAGTACTGCAGCTGCCACTTTTGAGTGGTGCCTGCATAAGAAACATCTGTAAACCAAGCCCAAGTCTTCTCATCCACAATGAACTGATTATAGGGATCTCCACATGAGACGATAGGTGCAGGCTGAGAGATAGAAGTCAGTGTAGCAGGAATGAGGACCACGAACATTTGAGCCACTTCTTCATGTAACTTACTTGTGTTTTCAGGGCTTGCTTGGACCTAATCATGTACATAACACTTCCATTTGATGATGGAGTGCTGCCGTGTATGCCCAATTTTATTGCTTGGTGGGCTAAATAATTCCCAGTTCATGATGAAAAGCTCAGGTCACTTGGCGGTCCATGGTTAAACATTCAATCTCCACTAGGCCCAGTACTGGTCCAAAAGCTATTTCTCAAAAGGAAAGTAGTTATATACAGAGAATGAAAGAGTTTTGCTCCAAAATTCTAAAAGGCTCAATGGCTCACCTATAGGGATATAATATAGATCCCAAACAGCATCCCTATCTGCTACTTTAAGCACCATTGGATCTGCTGAATCATATGGACCAATGGGCAGTACAGCTTTCACAGAAGCCTAGACCTGTTGCAGAGCCTTCTCTTGTTCTGGGCCCCACTCAAAACTGCAGCTTTTTAGGCCATTTCGTAAATGGGCTGGAGTAGCACGCCCACATGATGAATTTGTTGTCTCCATAGTCCAAAAAGGCTCATAATGAGAGAATATCCAATCTGATATCCAAATGTATCATACTATCCAGAGAATTTTAATGTATGAAGGGATTAACTTCCTAAGTGGCAAATTCTGCTAACCTTAGACTGATTCTAGCAAGCAGAAATCAGCATGCTACAGATTTGTAGAACTACTTGAATATGTCAATAATATCCTAACCCTAAGGTATAAAGAAAATTTCCAAATACTTGCGGGTAGGATCAGTAGAATAACCTATAATGGAATGTTCATTTGTAATCTAATAATATTTACCTTTGTGAATAGTTCAATTTTAGAGTGATTAATATTTTAATTTTCCTTTACTTTTTTTATTATACTTTAACTTCTAGGGTACATGTGCACAATGTGCAGATTTGTTACATATGTATACATGTGCCATGTTGGTGCGCTGCACCCATTAACTAGTCATTTACATTAGGCATATCTCCTAATGCTATCCATTCCCCCTCCCCTCACCCCATGACAGTCTCTGGTGTGTGACATATTTCTCCCTGTGTCCAAGTGTTTTCATTATTCAATTTCCACCTATAAGTGAGAACATGCAATGTTTGGTTTTCTGTCCTTGCAATAGTTCGCTCAGAATGATGGTTTCTAGCTTCATCCATGTCCCTACAAAGGACATGAACTCATCCTTTTTTATGGCTGCATAGCATTCCATGGTGTATATGTGCCACATTTTCTTATTCCAGTCTATCATTGTTGGGCATTTGGGTTGGTTCCAAGTCTTTGCTATTGTGAATAGTGCAGCAATAAACATACATGTGCATGTGTCTTTATAGCAGCATGATTTATAATCCTTTGGGTATATGCCCCGTAATGGGATGGCTGGGTCAAATGGTATTTCTAGTTCTAGATCCATGAGGAATCGCCACACTGTCTTCCACAATGGTTGAACTAGTTTACAGTCCCACCAACAGTGTAAAAGCATTCCTACTTCTCCACATCCTCTCCAGCACCTGTTGTTTCCTGACTTTTTTTTTTTTAATTATACTTTAAGTTTTAGGGTACATGTGCACAATGTGCAGGTTAGTTACATATGTATACATGTGCCATGCTGGTGTGCTGCACCCATTAACTCGTCATTTAGCATTAGGTATATCTCCTCATGCTATGCCTCCCCCCTCCCCCCACCCCACAACAGTCCCCAGAGTGTGATGTTCCCCTTCCTGTGTCCATGTTTTCTCATTGTTCAATTCCCATCTATGAGTGAGAACATGCGGTGTTTGGTTTTTTTTCCTTGCGATAGTTTACTGAGAGTGATGATTTCCAATTGCATCCATGTCCCTACAAAGGACATGAACTCATCATTTTTTATGCCTGCATAGTATTCCATGGTGTATATCTGCCACATTTTCTTAATCCAGTCTATCATTGATGGACATTTGGGTTGATTCCAAGTCTTTGCTATTGTGGATAGTGCCGCAATAAACATACGTGTGCATGTGTCTTTATAGCAGCATGATTTATAGTCCTTTGGGTATATACCCAGTAATGGGATGGCTGGGTCACATGGTATTTCTAGTTCTAGATCCCTGAGGAATCGCCACACTGACTTCTACAATGGTTGAACTAGTTTACAGTCCCACCAACAGTGTAAAAGTGTTCCTATTTCTCCACATCCTCTCCAGCACCTGTTGTTTCCTGACTTTTTAATGATTGCCATTCTAACTGGTGTGAGATGGTATCTCATTGTGATTTTGATTTGCATTTCTCTGATGGTCAGTGATGATGAGCATTTTTTCATGTGTCTGTTGGCTGCATAAATGTCTTCTTTCCAGAATCTACAGAGAACTTAAACAAATTTACAAGAAAAAATCAAACAACCCCATCAAAAAGTGGGCAAAGGATATGAACAGATACTTCTCAATTTTCCTTTAAAAGCATGAAGTAAGCAAAGTCATTAACATCAAAAGTTTTTATTTGCTCTGGTTTGGAAACCATTACAAAGTTTGTTAGAACCAAATTATTCCATATATATATATATATATATATATATATATATATATATATATATGAAAGGCAAAAAAATGAATAGTACTTTAGTACTTTTAATTTTTATGAATTTAAAACTCTATTGACAGGGCCTGAGGGCCAGAGCTGGGTTCATCTTTCATTGGCTCTGTAAGATTAGTGAATATATTTCTTGAATTAAAATCTGGATGCATAGTTATATAGTAAGATAGCAAGGCAGAATATTTTGAATGGAGACCATTCTAGAAAGTCTACAGCTTATTTTCTATAAGATTATGAAAAAAGTTAATTTTTGAAGTTCCTATGGATTTATTTCAATTATCCGTAATTTATAATAATTCCTTCCTAGATTGATGAGACTGGATTGAGACAACCACAAACAGAGGAGGATATTAAGAGGAACAGGAGACTATTTAGAAAGTTATCTTACTTTCAACATTTACTAGATACGCCCAAATGTATTCTGAGACACATAGTCTTTTGTCATGCATTCTTTTATAATGAAAATGTAGAAAAGACAGAAATAAGCCAAGATTCCGTTAAAGAGGCATGAAAACAGAAGAAAGAATAATTAAAAAAAAAAGATAAAAACAGAAATAATTGAATTCTTATCCAGTCTTGGGTACTTCTTTTCAGTAATGCAAAAATGGCCTAACACAGAAATGCAGTCTAAAATTTGAGAATAATGATTCTCAAACTAGAATGCCTGTTTTAATTCTACCTCTGCCACTTATAAGGTGTATGATACTGCATAAGTTGTTTTAACATTTGTACCTCAGTTTCCTATTAATTAAAATAAGTGTAATGATAGTATTAACCTCATAATATGTTAGAATAAAATAAATTAATACTTTAAAGCTAGATAATGCCTAAATTTTTCTGCAAGTGTTAAGAAGATAGAACAAATAAAATATGTAGGAAAAGTATTATACAATAACCTAATCAACAGAGCTCTGAAGTAAATAAGAAAAACAATAAGTGTTCTGAAAAAAACAAGGGTTGACAGCCTGAAATATTAGTGGGGTAGAATGACAGTAAGTTCAAGCTGAAACTAAAGATGGTCTATAGGTATTTGCCAGTTATAGTAAATAAGAGGCTTGCTTTTAATAGCCAAAGGGCTTAAGAGTAAACATTTAGAGTTCCAGTGAGATTAATAGAAACAATTAAAGAGCTGTATCTTAGTAAATGCATGGACAGGGAAAAAAGTTACACTACTAGCAAAAGAAGAAAAAAAAGTAACATTTTGTTTCAGTCAGAATTCCTGAGTATGGGTTAGGAGGATAATTTTTCTATCCAGGAATTCTTAATTATGGGTTTAAAGATGTAATTTTTACTAATAGCTTTTTTTTTCAAACCTCAGTCTGTAAAATTAATTTAAAATGATCATATTGGATATTCTTGAGAATCTGAAAGGACTCATTCTAAACCTGTGTGTCTCAGCGTTCTTAAAGATAAAGCTGTATCAAAGGGCTTTGTATTTGAGTTTAGATTTGAGTTCCAAATCCAAATGTCAAATTAAAAATTCACCATGGGAAGAGGCAAAAGCTACAGTTAATGTAATTATTGGAACAAAATTTATAATAAAAATTGTTGAAGTATTTTAAAAGTTTAAAGACACCACACATCTGAGAAAATAAGATAATAGGACTAAAATACAATATATTTGAAAAATCTTTATCTAGATGTGGAAATAAAGAAATTCATCATTAAAATAATAATAAAAAAGACAAATGAACAGCTAGACATAGCAAAAGAGCGAAGGAGCTAGAAGTTAGAGTTGAAGAAATTACACTGAATGTAATTTAATAAATATAGAATGGAAACTATTGGAAAGTGGTTAACATATATGAAATGTGGCGCATGTCTATTTAGTGTGCCATGAGAAGAAAACGGAATGACTGAACATTTTCCAGAATTACTGAAAGGCATAATTTTTCAGGTTCAGAAAGTTTTGAAAATCTGAAGCAAGAAAAATGAAAAGAAACAAACATTTATTTACATAATAGTAAAACTCTATAACATAAAAAGACTAACAAACTGAAATAAAAAATTTCTTAAAACAAAAAAATTAGAAACTGATAACTCACTTAGCCACAGTAAAAATATAAAAGTATATAAATGGCTTCAAAAATCTGAGAAGCAATGACTGGCAACCCAGTATTTTATACCCAGCAAAACTACCTTTTACCAATAAAGGTGAAATAAAGAAATCTTTAAAACAAACCAAAAACTTTATGATAAGCCAGCCCTAATTAAAGAATTTCTAATGACATACTTCACAAAGAAGAATATATCTTAAAAAGAGCCTATAAAACAAGAAGAAAAATGAGCAATTAAATTAGTAAACACAAGGGGAATGTTATATGTCTTAACTTTATAATAAACCTAAGCGTTTTAGAGATCATCTTAGTCTGTTCTTGCTGCTATAAACATTCCCTGAACTGGCCAGTTTATAAACAACAGAAATTTATTTCTTACAGTTCCACAGGCTGGGGATTCCAAGATTAAGACTCTGATAGATTTGATGTCTCATAAGGACTAATTTCTGGTTCATAGAGCCTTCTAATTGTGTCCTCACAGGGTGGAAATGACTAGCTAGATCCCTAGGATCTCCTTTGTAAAGGTACTTATTCTAGTCACATAGGCTTCACCCACATCATTGAATCACCTTTCAAAGGTGGATAAGAAGGAAACAGAGATATTAGTACATTGCAGAGAATATAATGATTTGGCATAAATCAATGCAGAAGTATAATAAAGTGGAGTAGAATGATCATACATAAAAAGATTCTATGTTCCATGTGTTGTTTGAAAGGGGACCACAAATATGTTAATTACTTTTAATTTTAAGGGTTATTATGTATTTTGAAATTTTAGTGATAACCACTAAAAGAGCAAAAATAGATTATTTAACTGTCAGACTAACATAGGGAAACAATGAAATTAAGATAAATCAATACAAAGAAGACCTAGAAAAAGAAAAAAGAGCATAGAAAAATCATGGTATATAGCAAGATTGAAATATTATCATTAAAATAGTCTATTAGAAATCATAATCAATATCATGTAAAAGTTCCATTTACAAATCCCAAACTAACAAAGTAAAAGAAAAAAAAAACAATATATCTGCTTCCAATAAGAGAATGTAGCAAGAAATCTTGAAAACAGTAAAGTTGAAAATAAAAGAACAAAAAAAGCTACAACAAGCAAATACTAACCTAAAAAAATTGCACTTATATTACCATCAGAGAAAATGTACTTTGAGACAAAAAATTGTATTCTACTTGATTAATGATTAAAAATATGATTAAATGAAAGGTAAAACAGTCTCTTTGCTAAAACTTTGCAAGATTATCCTTTACTCTAGTTCCCAACAAGTTCCTCATCTCCATCTGAGACCACCTCCGACTGGATTTTGTTGTCCATATTACTATCAGCATTTTGGTCAAAACCATTCAACAAGTCCCTAGATGTTCCAAACTTTCCCAAATCTTCCTGTCTTCTTCTGAGTCCTCCAAACTGTTCAACCTCTGCCCGTTACCCGGTTCCAAAGTTGCTTCCTCAATTTCAGGTATCTTTACAGCATCACCTCACTCTACTGGTACCAATTAACTATATTAGTCAGCTTTTACATTGCTGATAAAGACATACCTGGACTTGGTAATTTATAAAGAAAAAGAGGTTTAATAGACTCACAGTTCCACGTGGCTGAGGAAAACTCACAACCATCATGGAAGGTGAAAGGAACATCTTACACGGTGGCAAGCCGAGAGAATGAAATCAAAGCAATAGGAATCCCTTCTGTAAAACCATCAGATCTCATGAGACTTATTCCCTGCCATGAGAACAGTATGGAGGAAACAACATCCATGATTTAATTATCTCCTACCAGGTCCCTCCCACAACACATGGGGATAATGGGAACTACAATTCAAGATGAGATTTGGGTGGGGACACAGCCAAACCATATCATGTGGTAATCAAGATAGCCAGTATTTCAAGCATAGAATATTCCTAAAATTTTACTCTATGCTCTTGCATACAATAAGTATTAGGAACAATTTAAAAATCTATATCACACAGTCCTCTGTGACTACAATATAAATTTGGCATTTAGTTTAAAAAGAACTTCAACAATTTTATATATTTGGAAATATGCAACTTTAAGCATACATTTTAAAGCATACATTTTAACTAAACATATAAATAAACAATATAAATACTTTATATAAAAATTGTAGAATGAAAGTTAAAGTGGCGCTTCAAGGAAAATTTAGAATCTTAAGTAATTATATACTAAAGAATAAAGCTAGAAAATTGTACTAAGAAATGAATATGACAGAATAAACTCAAATACAATAGAGTTGTCAGTAGAAAAAAAGGAACAGAGTGTAAAGAAATAAGAAGCAAATCTATAATGAAGAGGAACCATAAAGCAAAAAATGTGGTTCTTTATAAAATTAATAAAATAGAAAACTTCTGGAAAAAACATTAGGATGAGCTAGAGAAAACACAATCAATGTTATGAATGACAAAAGTGACCTAAGCACAGACTGAGAAAAATAGAACATTTTAGAAATTTATTCAAAAATTATGGAAAATTTTGATTACATTGATATTTTTCCTAGAACAATATTATTTGCATAAAAGAAAGAAAATTACTGAAGATACCTATAGTCCTTAAACATATTTAATCAGTGTTTACAAAGTAATGACTCCTTTCATAAAATAAGGCCATGAGTTCCATAGAGTTGTTATTAAGTATTAAAATGACTTTCAAAAAACCAGTAATTTTAATATCTATGTATTTGTTTTAAACAATAAAAAAAAGATATAGACTTTTTTTTTTTGAGACAGAGTTTTGCTCTCGTCTCCCAGGCTGGTGTGTAGTGGTGCAATCTCGCCTTGCTGCAACCTCTGCCTCCTGGGTTCTAGCGATTCTCCTGCCTCAGCCCCTGAGTAACTGGGATTACAGGTACCTGCCACCATGTCCAGCTAAATTTTTGTATTTTTAGTAGAGATAGGGTTTTATCATGTTGGGGCAGGCTGGTCTCAAACTTCTGACCTTAGGTGATCCACCCCCCTCAGCTTCCCAAAGTGCTGGGATTACAGGCATGAGCCACCGTGCCCAGCCAAGAGATAGACTTTTTAATCACTTTAAATACTTTTTGTTACATTCAGATCAGGCCAATACAGACACTAAGTGTTTGTTTTTTGCTTTACGGTGTTAGGGCTCAGTATTTACCATCAATATGTAATGCCACATTTTTCATAGATATGTTTTTCATATTAAATGGGTCAATTTTTGGGTTCTTGATTCTATCTATTGGCTTGTCTGTCCCTGTGTTAATAACATTATATTAAATTGCTATAGTTTCCATAGTTAGATAACTAGTATTTTCATGTTATTCTTCTTCACAATTATCTAGGGAAACCTTGACCCTCATTTTTTTTATATCAATTGCATTGTGACAGTCTATGATATTGCATTAAGAAAATTAACTGTGGAATTTTCATATCCATATTCCTGAACATAATTTTTTAAAAAATTTATTTGTTAATTACTGTTATTACTATCATTATGTTTTCTAACTGTTGCTGGTCTACAGTAATGCAATGTCTTTTATATGTAGATTTTGTTCCCAGAAATAATGCTGAAATCCATGATCAATATTATAATTTATCTATTTCACTCATATAAGTTCCAAATATGTAAATATATTTCTTACTTTCTACTTATACACTAGGACTTCTTGTTTGAATATTGAATAGAAGCTGTTACAATGAGTTTAATTTTTCTTAATTCTAATTTTGAAGAAAAGGCCATAATTAAAAATGATATCTGAAATTACAACTTTCTTGAGTATAAGAAATTTCCATATATAGCTAGTTTGCTAAGAGTTTTATTATGAATGGATATTGAATTTTATTGAATATGTTTTCTTTTTCTGATTTTTCTTTTTTTTTTTTTTTTTTTTTGAGATGGAGTCTCGCTCTGTCACCCAGGCTGGAGTGCAGTGACACAATCTTGGCTCACTGCAACCTCTACCTCCAAGGTTCAAGCAATTCTCCTGCCTCGTCCTCCCAAGTAGCTGGGATTACAGGCCTGTGCCACTATGCCCAGCTAATTTTTTTGGTATTTTTAAATAGAGATGAGCTTTCACCATGTTGGAGAGGCTGGTCTTGAACTCCTGACCTCAAGTGATCCACCTACCTCGGCCTCCCAAACTGAATATGTTTTCTCCATAATTTTAATTTGTTTAACATGAAGAAAATATTACAATATTTCCTAATGTTAAATTATTTTTACATTCCTGAGATATTTCTAATTTTGCTATAAGCATGTATTCTTAATTAATTATTATTAATATCTTAATATTAAATAACTATATAATTTTATATTTTAAATATATATAATATCTATTTATCTGCTTATTTTCATCATCGTAGTCATTATCATGTTAATAAAATGAAAGGCCTTGTAAGGAAGATTCTGAAGACTTAACCTCCCAAGTAGGAGAAAATACCAATAACTGGTATTGAGCATTATGGTCTCTCGCTTTATCAAAAAACCTCACACATCACTTTTTAAACACAATTAAAGAAATGCTATCTTTTCCTCCAAACTACCATCTAAACAGCTGATAAAACAAATCTGTGACAGAAAAGAAATCCTACAATGAATGTGGTTCTAATTAAGAAGTTGAGGGGCGGGCACGGTGGATCACACCTGTAATCCCAGTACTTTGGGAGGCCAAGGCGGGCGGATCATCAGGTCAAGAGATCAAGATCATCCTGGCCAACATGGCGAAAACCTGTCTCTAATAAAAATACAAAAATTAGCTGAGCGTGGTGGCGCATGCCTGTAGTCCCAGCTACTCGGGAGGCTGAGGCAGGAGAATCACTTGAACCCAGGAGGCGGAGGTTGCAGTGAGCCGAGATCATGCCACTGCACTCCATCCTGGTGACAGAGCTAGACTTCGTCTCCAAAAAAAAAAAGCTGATAAATTAATAATGATTATCACAGATTTGCAAATTCAGTGCCTTTTTATGTCTTTAAATAAGTAAAGAAGAAAGGCATGTGAGCAATAAGAGAGTAAGAAAAACTTACAAAAGCACTACTGGCAGTAATATTTATTATAATAACAATGCAGTTATATAACAATGATCACCATGCTAAGAGCTCTTCCATATGCATAACAGCAAAATTTTCATAGAGTAAAAACTTGGCACAGAGATAATGCTCCCTTTGGGTTTTTGAAGGAATAAATTAATGAAAAACAAAATGTTTAAGGCACATGTATCTAGTGAATGTAGCAATTTTCTATACCAGTGGTACTTTATTTAAGTGATGAAGAATTATGTGAACTTGGCTTTTGAAAACCCTACATTTACTACGTCATGGATTTGTTCTATTTTCAGCTGTATGATACTTCTAAGATATTATCAAAGAATATCAATAATACTGGAAATAAACCACATTATATTTATACTACTTAAAATATTTCTTAATTTATCATGAAGTTGGAATATAAGATGTGTTCTCTAGAGTTGAACATTGAGGCAGTGAATATATTACCTCTGGACTCAATATTTGCCTGTTTTATTCAACAATACAAAATACATGAATTGGAAATTTCCACAAGAAAAATACATTCCTTGGAAATGAATTAAGAATAGGGAAATGATAGATACAGTAAGAGAGAGAGAGGGAAAGGAAGTACTAAATCAATTGTTAATAAATAATTACCATGTAGGATTCCAGAAAAAATGAAGTAAAATTGAAGTATTTAGAAATGGATATGGCAGTACCCAGAAATATTGCTTTCATTAAACTTCTATATTTAAACGGGTGTGTGAATCACACTCTCTGAGATTTAAGCTTTGGAAAGATTCATAACATTATTTACTGCTGAATATCTACACATATACGTACACGTGTGCACATTTTTATAGTATAGAGCACCATTACCTGTCCAATGAAACTTCAAGTGGTTAAATCCAGGCAAATAATTAAACTGTTTGGAAACGTGAAAATGAAAATGCAAAACATGCCTGTGCTGGATAACACTATCTAAAAATCCTAGGTACAACTTCTTCATCAATGAAAGGTGATGACTGACTTAGTTGAGTACATACATATTTCTAGATTCAGCTCTAAATCTCCCACTCACTAGTGCTGTGACTCAACCCTCTTAATTTTTATGAGACTTAAGTTTCTTTATCTGCAAATTGGATGAATTATTCAATAACAATCATAGAATTATTCAATAAAAATTCATAATTTGTAGGATTAAATTTCCAAGAATGTCTAGAATGAATGTAAGGACATAAAATCTACTCTTAGTAATCAATGATAGATTCACATAATTGGGAGTGAAAATACTTTCAGATTACCCATGTCTAATCATCGTCAAAATGAAATAAATTATAAATTTACTTATTATGCTCAAATTTTTTTCAAATGAGTGAAAGTAACTTCAGCATAAAATTTTAGAACATAGCCTCAGGATGGATCTTTAAAAAATATTACTTGAAATTGGAAAAATGATAAAAAAGAATTGTCTAGAATAGTCACGGACTGCAAATCTTGCTAGGAGTCTGCAGGTGCAAAAATAAACCTGTAAAATGGAACAAATTTTCTAACTTGAAATTAGAAATGTGGCCCATGTCCATTCTTTAGAAAACTGATCGTTGTTTTTATTTAAAAGCAGACATCTGTAGCCACTCCACAGATTATGAGAATTGTAATCAGAAACACAGCATATGGTAGCAAGTGATGAATCTGAGGAGACACAGCTAAGTTTAGATCTAACTAAAATTCCTAGGTTTCACTTTAAAACTAAATGTAAGAAACATTCTGGCGTCATTTATCATTACATGAAGTTAATATATGATGTTCTCATTTTTAACTGGTCCCTTAAACAGAAGTATAAATGTAATACACACTTTCTATTTGAACTTTCTATTTAGTCTTTCCAATAAAAAAAAACTTGTGTTTGTTTTCTGTGATGACAGATATACCAAAATAAGGGTAAAAAGTTAAAAAGTATACATATTATATACAATTTTAAATAAATATATAGCTAGAAAACTCATAATGTATGTAAGTAGATTAAAATTCTACTTATATAGGAAAGCAATTCTGATAAATTTGGATAGTTACTTACTTAGCTTTTCCAGATTATTTCCTGTATTCTAGACCAATCTGATGATACTCATTCAACCAATCACAGTTACATAATTGAACCATATACATAATGTAAAATTTATCATTGTTTAATCCCAGAAGCTTATTTTCAGAAAGTTAACATGAATATAAGTAAAAAAATCTCTGACTTTGTGAAGAATATCTCATGAAAGCAATAAAGAAATCCTGTTATTTGTAAAATATCTATTGTATTCCAATTTCAGTATAAGATTTGAGACATGGTGAAACCCTGTCCCTACTAAAAATACAAAAAAATTAGCCAGATGTGGCGGGGTGCACCTATAGTCCTAGCTACAAGGGAGACTGAGGCAGGAGAATCGCTTGAACCCGGGAGGTACAGGTTGCAGTGAGCTGAGATCATGCCAATGCACTGCAGCCTGGGTGACAGAGTGAGACCCTGTCTCAAAAAAATATAAAAAAACAAATAAAAAAGAATACCCTTTGTATTGGCAGAGTAGGAACAGGGGCAGAATAAGCTCAACATCTGGAGACTGTCTTGTCCATTCTCCTGATTTTAAGATACTTTTTGGTCTACTTCTCTGTTGCCTTTGCCCCTTTCAGAATGATCTTGCCATCCTGCTCATCCCGCCGTATATGGCATATTGGGAAAATGCCGAGGCCATCCATCTGGACTCCTTCACTGCTTACACATTTGGACACAAGAAGTATTTTCCCCCTGCCATTTAGAAATGTGTGTATTGTGATGGGGGCAACAGTTGCGTGACAGGCTGTCTTGCGATCATCTGCCTAAAAACATGAAAACACATTTCTCTGCTTGTTTTTTGTTTGTTTGTTCCTACTTTCTTGAAGTCTTAGGTTAGTGGATAAAAGCATAAACCAAGGAGCCAGACTATTAGGATTCACATTCTTCTTTCTGTACTTATTTGCTGAGAAGATTTGAAAATTGTTTTTCTTTGCACTTTCTATTTGTAAAATAGGCAGAAATTGTAGGTTTATCTTCATAGAGTTTTTATGAGGTTTAAATGGAATAATGGATGAAAGTAATTTACATCAGTGCCTGACACATAATAGTTAAACATGTTAATATTTATTTGCCATGATTTATAATTATTACCAACTAACTCTATTGTGTGATTTTTCCCAGGAAAGATGATACCAATCTCTCTGTAGTTCAGATCCCCAAAGCTGTCTATGTGTTTGTTAAACTCCTGTTTTCAGGCAAAACTTAGAGAAGGAAAAGATGCCATACCTCCTTCTCAGTAACCCATTACCATCTAAGGTGTTGGATATGGGACTTATTATTACCATTGCTCTTAAGAACCTCCTTTCCCAGCTCATAAGAAACTTTATCTGGTCTCATCCTGGAAAGATCGGGAGCTTAGAAGCCTAAACTTGACTAATTATGTATTCGTTATGGCCCATGACGTCTCAGGGTCTAGGGTTTCCAAATTTAAAATTCTTTTCTCAGCTTCTACTATAGCAACTTTATCCTAATGTTGTGATTTTTAAATTTTATTTTATTGAGTGTTACAAATTACCACAAATTTAGCAGCTTAAACCAAAACCGGTTTATTAGCTCAAAGCTCCATAGGTCTGAAGCCAAGGTGGGCTCCACTATATTCTCTGTTTGGGATCCCACAAAGTCAAAATCAGGATATCAGCCAGGCTGAGTTCTTATTTGGAGGCTCTGGGAAACACTCTATTTCCAAAGTCTTTCTTATTGTTACAGAATCCAGTTTCATGCAACTGTAGAACTAAAGTTCCTGATTCCTTGCTGACTAGTGGCTCAGGGTTGCTCTCAGTTTCTAGGAATCTCTTTCAAGTTCTTTCCACATAGTACCCTCCATTTCCCAACCAGCAACAATGCACCAAATTTTACTCATGCTTCCAATCTCTGGCTTCCTCTTTTGTTCTCAGCTGGAGAAAGCTCTGTGCTTTTACGCAGCTCAGGTGATTAGGTGAGACCCACCCTGATCACCTCCCTATTTTAAGGGTAACTAAATGGTAACCTTAGTGATATTTGCAAAAATTTTTTTGCTATGTAACATGCTCATTAGAATAACACGAGGGAATGAAGATCATGGAGGCTATCTTAGAATTTTTCAAATCATATTTAGGTAATAGATATGTGAGATCTAGGAGTTTGCTCCTATGGGGAAGAATCAGGGTAATCAAAAATTACACGAAGAAATATTGTCAAATGGTATTTTTAAATATTTTACTAACACGTTCATATTTCTATATATGGTTTCTTGTCCAAATAATAGTTTTGTAAATGAATATTAAATTAGTGAATGAATAAAAGTGATATTGATGATAAGAATCTTGTCATTTTTATCTGCTCCCCCTATTGTCAGAATGACTGCTAAATATTAATTCAGTCATTTTTTTCCCTAAGGCAAACCATTCCTTACTGGCTTATTTTTGCAACTTAATATCTATTTTTAAAACTAATTCCTTTTGTTTAGACTAATGTCTTGTTCATTATAGAATGTTTTTGTTATTTCAATATTTATTTTTTGTTTTTGAATGTTAGTTTAAACTGTTTTTATATTTGTTATCAATTGTATGTTTAAAACATTTAATTTATTGAGAAATTGGCTTACAATTTTTTTCTAGAAGGTGTTAAAATTTGCTTTGAATATCATTATGAACTATGATTACATCCAAAATGTAGGGTTTCTTTTCCCTTAAAAATCCAGTCTATTTGGAGAACTTAAAGTCAGTGTCTTATTCTCTACCCTTCTCCTATGAAAGGAAGAGCTATTTAGCTGAAAATTCCTTGGTAAGTTTTAATTTTTTAATTATACAAAATATTGAAAATATAAACTTTTTAAAAATGCTACACATGCTCCTCTAGCCTGAGACTATGCTGAGAAAGTAGTTGCTCTCAGGCTGAGCAGATAGCCCAGCCCAACATGTAGTTTCAGATTCAAGGATTAAAAAGCTGCCTTTATGTTGCTATTTTTCAAACATGCACAGACTTTTATACTTTTGTAGCTACAGAGCAATGCCAATTTTCTCATTTAACTCTTCTATTAAATAAAGTATGTAATCTAAATGGTAGGAATATACATTTACCCTGTCCAATGCAAACAGAATTTAACATTTTAGCACTCTTATTTGTCTTAACTCATGCAAAGAGTTTATATATGTCACTTCAATAGTTTGGAGCTAATGGACTAAGTTTTTTAATGAAACCTCAGAAAGGTCTATTCTCTAGTTTTTTGGGTTGTGCTTTTTTCTTGAGAAATATATACTTTAGAAGGAGAGCTTTTCTTCACCACAGTCGTCTACATATTTATTTGCAGTCCATCCTCCAAAGATATTTGCTTTTAAATTTCTGCCTCACAAGTCATAATTTCCATTTGAATATTTTAGAATTGTTCTCACAAGCTTCGTAGATATAATCTCTCCCCTCACCCTAACATGTTGCTTTGACAAAATTAATATAACAAAATGCTAAGATATTTCATGTACCTGTCACTTACTGGGGATTTCTGAATTCTGTGAGCATCTGTTTCCTTTGCTGCTAAAGAGCAAGAAATCCAATTAAGAATAGTGAGAAAGGAGAGAATAGACTTCTTGATTTTGTAGGCAATTAGCCAATAGAAGTTACTGTGAAATTTTTATTCCTAAGGGGTTTCAATTATATGATAAAATTTTTCTGTTGTAAAGAAAGAGGTAGATTGAGGGACTTTTTGAACTTTCTTATATGTGTTTTATAAAAAAAAAGATTTACTAATACTGAATGATTCCTTTGATTGATTATTATTTTACATGTAAACATGGAAGGGAGAATACAAGTGTTATTTAATATAAATGTCAAAGAATGATGCATATTTCATGAAGCTACAATAATTGAAAAATCTAGAAGAGAGCAAATCAACTGAAAACTGTTATCTGAAAGTAATTCTATGATCAGCTAGAGGAAAGAACTCCTAGTCTACTCAAATAACATGCTTATATAAAGAAGAATGGCCAAATAAGCATAAATTTTATATAAGATTTTATCATTTTATCTACTTAGTTGAGCTCCACTAGAGTCTTTTTTTAATGTCACAGGAAGGAAAATGTGACCATTACTGCAATTCCTTTTTTTGTGTTAGTGAAAATTGAAATACAAAATAGGTAATGCAACTCTCTGCTGCCCATGAACAGTAGTACCTCAGCATATCTCTACATGAAAGCTTATTTTACTATCACTTAAGGAACTCATTACCCTTTTATGAGGCTTACATGCTGCTTTACAAATATAGCACTCTAGTAACATTATGAAAGCATCATTATTCTTGCCAGTGGCATTTTTTAAAGCAAGGAAAAACTAGTTTGAAAATAACTTCCTTAGTGTTCTTAGTCTTTTGTACTATGCTAATATTTTCCCACACTTTTGTTGAATTCTTAGTTTTATTTTAGTTTTTCCACCATCTGGCAGTTATTAAAATGTGAGAAAACTTGTATAATTCTGATTTAGTTGTTGAGATAAGAAACTACTTTGGATCATCTTTAATAGAACAGGAAGGAGTCAGGCCCATTTCTACACAGGAGCCAATCAGTGTTCAACACAAACATTAGTTTACCATGGGTACCATTTTGATTCAAATATCACAGTAAGTTATTTTAGGTTCAAAAAGTTCAACTAACTTAGAGCACATATACATTACATTAGCAGTTTTAAACCAGGTGGCAAAATATCATGTAAGGTCTGCCCCCAAGTTGTTTATTATTAATGAAAAGTAAAATATAAAAATTTGCGAGTGATATATTTTACAGAGAAAGAAAAATATATTCCAATTTATTTTTATACTATCATTACCCTTACTTTTTGATACTTTTTCTTGAATAAGAAAAGTTGATGAATTATCTGGAGTATGGTCTTGGGAAATACAGAGCCCTGAGGGAGTGTGTTTTGCAGGTAAATATTATTACACTTGGTGTCATGGTGAAAACAAGAGTGCAAACAGAACCAACTCACTACCTAGTATACCTCATTCTCTAATTTAGACTATCCCAATTTAAGATATTCCTCTAAGCTCACCTATCTTTTAGAAAAATATATTTGAAGTATCAATAATGAGACATTACAAGAGAAAGATTATTTTTCCATGTGGAAGTCATGAGAGACTTTTATGAACTGTAATTTAGTATATTTCTCAAGAGAATAAAAATGACTTTGATAATTCAGGACATAATGTCCAAAGTACAACAAAATGGATAGCTAAAAACTTAGCTTCTATTGTTCTATGAAACTCATATAATTTATGAGTGTTCTGGTCTTCTTATGCCCAACAACTGCTAATATCCAATAACTATTTGAAAATATAACAATTTTGAATTATTTATTAGTATTAATGAACCACACCTTTAACCAATACCTACAAGATTACAACCTTCCTAAAAATGAGATAACGATTTTTCAACAAGATAAGGAATTTTCCTATACATCATGGAAAAGGACCTCCAAGAACTACTTGTTAAATTTCATTTATTTATTTATGTTTGGCTGGCCCTGATTTGAACCAAGATATATTCCAGAGCAGCTGAGGTGACATGAAGCTAGAAGGATATGAAAAATTCATAGCTATAAAGCATCAGATAATGAGTAACAAATGTAGTCCCTATTTTGTACATTGCATGACAGTTTTCAAATGCTACATGTTTTTTCTCACAGTGAGAGTTCATTATAAAAGTATTAATAGAGATTTTATTATCCATCCAGGAACTTATAGAAAGCTAGAGAAGACACTAAAAAGGGATCAGTTCTAACTTATCATACAATATTGATGCATTTTAAACACAATGTGTAGTTTATAACTAAACATAAAGATGTGCCAAGTAATTTTTTTTTGAATTATCAAATGTCCAGTTGGATAAACAAGGCACCTGTATATTTGGTTCAATTGATTCCATGTTATAATATGCTAATCCAATTTTATTTTAATTGGATTTAATGTTTAAGTTTTAGACTACTGAATTTGTAATCCTCATAAATTAATCTATAATTCTTTTTAAAGTAATAAGCAATTATTTGGCAAAAATCAATGTTCTCTTCGGACAAAAATGATGGTTTACAATTGACATAATGTGAACTTGCCATTCCTCTTTCCCTAACTCTTCCTGTTCATTCCAGTTAATCCTTCTGTATCTGAATCTCACTTCATGAGAGGAATAACATGTTAAATAATGAAAGGATTATTCTAGAGAGAAGCAATCTGTTCAACACTTTCGGCTAGCTAATACAATTGTATAACTTATGTATTAGCTTCTTAATTGTGCTTCAGTTGTGTTTTAGCCTAGTAAGTATTTTTATTTATAAAATATCAATGCACAGTATCTCTACGGCACCTGGAGATAGGTAAAGACAGAACCATGCAGCGAATTGAGCATGATGATTCTCATATTTCAGAGAACTGCCTTCCAGAAAACGAGAGATAATATAGGCAACTTTTTAGTAGAGGAAGTGAGAAAGGAAAATTTAGTTTTTTTGGTATGTGGCATATTCAGAGTTGGAATCATAGTTACTAAACAACTAGGAAAAAGAATGAGGAGTCCGCCATGGCAAGCAGAGTCAAGAAGTACTGAACACTGACTCGGTCATATTTTAGAATTGATTCAAGCTGAGAAATAATGCAAAATGACTTACAATGTCTCAGTAAATCCTAATGTTGATCATTCATTAGGTCAACAAATATTTATTGGGCATCAACTATGTGAATAGCAAAAAGCTAAATACTGTATATGCTAAGCTGTGACACTATTCCTATCTTTAAGGAATTTTTAAAATGTAACCTCAATAGTAATAAAATTTGAGATATATTATGCGTAGAGAATGACTGAACAAAATATGTAATCGTCTCGTGTTCATCTGGAAATTTGGACCTCAAAATACATATATTTAACCTATTCTTATGTTTAGTTATAGAATGACAAATTATTACTACAATGTTAACCTAAATAATTGCATATCAGAGTAATAAATCAGACATGAAAAAGATAAAATTCAATAACTTGGCTGAGCAGTGATTGTGATTTGATGAATTGACTATTACAGATATTTCTGTATACCATCTTAACAGTAAATTCTGGGGGCAAGATATTGATAAATTTTTACTTCTAAATAAGTCCAATTGATTGGTTTCATTTGCTGATTTAACAAATATTTATTGAGTGTGCATTAGCTCTCTAAGCATTGTTCAAGGTTCTAGGACTAAAAAGGTAAATAAAATAGACATGGTCCCTATTGCAAACATGAATATTTTGGAAAGAAATTCAAACAAGGCTAGAGTTCCATTTAGGATTGATAGGTGCATGATAAGTACCTGATGTGTCTGAGGTGCTGATTTAATCCCTGATGATATAGGGATAAGTATAGAGATGCTACACAGAAAAGATCTCTGAATTAAATTCTGGATAATACCCACAGTGAGAAGGTGAGAATAGCAAAGGGGTAATATTGGAGGGTCAGGAGAATAAATATCCATGGAAGTAGATGGAGATAACACATTAAAAGCCACTAATACCAAAGAGAGAGAAAATGTGAATATAAAACAGGTAGTTAAAAGTGTGAAGTGTCAAGATAAATTCAGTCTGATAAAATAACTTTCTTTGTGGCTAGTAGTTATGAAAAATACATTAGAGTAAATGGAAAAGAATTAAGACAATTGATCAGACCAGATAATTTAGGCCAGTTTCCCCTCATCGCCTCAATAAATATCTACATGTGACAGAAAAGTGGTCACTGATTTGTTTAAATGTGTCTAATTTTTTCATTTCAGCCTGAGAAAGAGATTTTAGACTAGGTTAGAGAAACTAGGTTATAGTGTCATGACAAAGGCTGGAGTATGAGTTTGACCCAACATTATATAAAATCCTGCACACATTAATTTAGCAATGGTAAATCTGTAAATTTATGCTTACAAATTGCTCATTTCTACCTCTAGGAGGAATTTTCAATGATGTTTTGCTTTTGCCTCACCTTATTATCAGTTCCTTAACATCAAGTGTGTAAGATTTTAACTATATGAGGTATCTACCAAGTAGAATTGCAATTTAAACATTTCTAGTAATCTATTTTAATATTTGATTAAATAATAATATGAACTGTTAGCTATTCAATCATCCTTTTCTCTTATTTATTTACCATAAAAATCTGAAGTACTACAGGGAAAAACTTGCGTTAGGAGAGGAAAAAAGCATTATTCTGGGTAACACTGATGGGCTCTATTTGTCAAAATGTGTGTCTGTAAAAAAAGAATTTTGATCAAATGTACTGAAATATGTTGGTCTGAACAAGGTAAAACCTACTTCTTTATTGCAAGACTTCTCAGAGACTGGATAAACATAAAATCATAAGGGCTTAGATTGTTTATACCTTAGTTACCCCTGTATATTAAGTGTGGGGTACTCAATAAATATTGATTTAATAAATATCCTAATGCAAGCTGTGATTCTCTAGAATGAGAGTGAAAATATGCTATAGTTCCCAAATATATTTGGCCCAGGTCCTTTTTTTTCCCCACAGAGCATCTTGCTGTACAGAACACACGTTAGGAAATGCTAATGTTTGGATTATTCCTGGAAGAGACTATTACTAGGAATCCCTTTCCCAAAAACTTTCTCTAGAGCAAATCGTTAAAAATAAAGTCTATTATCACAAAAATTCAATAAGCACTGACAGAATGCCTACAGTTCCAGTTATTGTGGAAAGTACAAAATATTGGGAATATTAACATGGTTACAATTAAGTCCTTGCTTCCAGATTTTGCCACAGTGTGTTGAAATAATTTGTGTTTGACTGGCTTATTATAATGTACACTACAGATATAAGTGGTAGTTCAAAGCAACAATAAATAGGGAAGAAGGCAGGGGAGACAGTAAATAGCATTTGTAATACACCTACTCTGAGTCATGCACTGTATATATATATATATATAAATTTCACCCACTTCATAGGCCTATGAGTTTAGTAAGCATCATGACCTGCTAGCACAGAAATTTAGAGTTAATATAGTATATTGCATAAGAACACGGAGTCTGCAGTGAGATCACTGGGGTTTGAAACCTGTTTGTGCTACTTGCTTACAATGTGGCCTTGGATACTTTACTGTATAGATACAGATATAAAGATAAGAACATTGTGTGTCAAATGCCATTACTTACATAAAGGGATTCATAACAACATCTATTTTATTGGGTCACTGTGTGGATTAAATGAGATAATACATGTAAAGCATTTTAAACCATACCTAGCACGTGGTAAAGATCAGGTCATTACTGTTTTTATTACAAAACAAATAACTTGCCCAAGGTCATTGCAGCTGTTTGTAGTAGAGTCAGGATTCATCCTGAATCTGTCTGGCTTCGGAAGCCCAGGCTCTTTTTTCACTACCTCAAGACAATGCATGATTAATTTCTAAATACACTGTGCAGACAAGAATTTCAGGGGAGCTCAGAGCTAGGAGAATTCATTTCAGGTTGAGGAGTCAGAGAGATCTTTATTGAAGTGGGATTTGAGGCAGGCCCTGAAAGATGAATGGTATTTTGAGAAGCAAGGAGGAAAGAAGTGGGCATTTTAAGCAAACATATTATCACCAGTAGAAGTGTAGTTTAGAAAAATGCACATATCCACAAATGATACTTTTTTTCCTCAGACTTTTGTTAGCCATAACAAAAGTTATCATGTAACATTAGTTTTAAAGGAAAATATTAACCTGCAATCCTACCACTCTAGTCATAAAATGTTTATTTTTTCACTTTTAATGTTGTCTTCAAGTATTTGTCTACAGATAAATATATTAATTTATTTTATCGCTCTGATCATGTGAAGAATCACTCTCAATGATTGTTTAATCTAGCAAAATGTAGCATGTGTCTCCTACTAGAATATACAATAATCAAAGAAAAATCACTGCAGTTGGTACATGCTAATTATATATGTATATATTTTGTATTTACATATTATATGTACAGACTCATATAATGTTCTAATATATATCCAAATATTCAAATAAGTATCATTGTTCAGAAACAAAATGTCTAAACAACATTGTTGGATCATAGTACAAAATGAAAACAAATTATTAAGCATGTGTGTGAGTGGAGACCTTTTTAGTTTAATGAGAAGGAACTATATTTGTATTATCTTTAAATCAGTGCATAAGGAGAAATTAATTGGCTGTCATAAGTGTGAATCCAGTGTTTCAAAACGTCCTGTTTATGTTGGGCACAAGGGAATGCTGCTAACCAAAACTCAAGTCCTATCAATTTAGAAATAGTAATGTTAATAGCTAACATTTATGGGGTGCTTAGGAAGTGTTTCAGGCATTGTTCCACACATTTTGAATATTTAACTTCATTTCTAAAGTTATTTAACTTCATTTCTAAAGTTATTTAGTTTGTACACAACTCAATGATGGTGGTTAGTAGATTGAAATGAGAAATTAAATAACTTACTTAGAGTCATCTCTGAAATACTCCTGGTGATGAAGAAGATGGAGCACTAGAATTGTCCAGACCTGAGGTAATTCCTACCTCTCCACCCACCAGTAATGCTGATTACGGTGGAAGGGCTCAGCCCCACAAAAACCACAGGGACACACATGGGGAAGAGATTTTAATGCAGGTAAAATGATAAATGTCTGCTACTGGAATCCACTTATGAAAAATAAAGACCTTTCCTGCTTCCCAGGATGTTTTTGCTTTCCCCCAAACAAAAATTTTCACGAGTAAAATCAAGACAAATAAAGTGCTAAAATGCTAAATTCTGTTTGCATAGACAAGGTAAAAATATATTCCCAACATTTGGACTGTGTATTTATTTATTAGAAGAGTTAAATGAGAATACTGGCATTGCTCTGTAGCTACTAATATGTAAAAGTCTGTGTATGTTTGAAAAATAGCAGCTAAAATGCAGCTCTTCGACCTTTGAATCTGAAACGAGTTGTTGAGTTAGTCTATCTGCTTGCAGCCTAAGAGCAACCAGTTCCAAAGAACAGAGTTTAAAGTTTCCAATCCAATCCTGGATATAGTATTTGTCTAGCCCAACATTTCCTAGATTATACTCAGATTTATAAATTATTGCCCTTCTAAATAGTATCTGTATTTTCTTTAAACCAATATTTTTTGCTTTAAAGGGATTATTTTAAAACAATACCATATTATAATGGAAATGAATATTTTCAATATATTTTAAATGAATTAAAATTATTCCAACTCAAAAAGTCTACATGCAGCATCAAAATCAAAACTTCATTCCATCAGTTATAGTTATTTTATATATTAGAAATTAGTATTTTGCTTTTTTAAAGGACTTTACGAAGAAAGATGCCACATCTTCCTTGATATTGGCATTCTTTCCATGTCTTTTAATGGCCACCAACCTGGCCTTACACAGTGACTCTGCTGTGTTAGTACTACTGCACTTATTGTTAATGGTATCAGGAGCCATAGCACACATTCTGTGAAAAAGCAATACTTATTCTTTAATTCTATGCTAAGTTTGGAGACTGTCAGTTTTTAGTAATTAAAATAGAGTTGAAGGAAGGATAAAAACCATGCTTCTTAAAGGATATGGAAATAAACCTACCCACTATTTTTTGATAGTGAAGAGAAAGTTCCACTGAGTTGAATAAAATAAGTTTTAAAGCTTTGAAAAAAAAAGGAGCAGGAATCGGCAGAGTTCATCTTAATTTCTTTCACATCTTAGCCCAGGTATACAGACTTCTTTTCTCACAATTCAAAATCCCCAAGATATGGAAAGTCATGGCTTGGTTGTCTGGGAAGATACTCTTGTTTTCTAAGTACTAGGCTGGAGAAGGAGTGCATTTCTACAAGTATGAATGGAAGGGGTGGAAAGATGCTTTAGAATTATAGCCAACTATTTAGAAGCAATGTGTTGAAATTAGAGCCATCCAAAACAAAACAAAGATGTTCATTGTCCTCATGGGGCCATAACTGGTTCCTTCTATTCAAGAGGAGACTGCCTGTGGCTGCCTCTTTCTGCCTCAGTCTCCTTCTGTCCCAGAGTCCTGGAAGACATTCTGGTTGGATACCTGAAAACACATCTTAGTGCCAGAAGGAAAATTGATTAAAAAGCTTCAAAGGGGAGAGGGGAACCCTACCAGGCTCCAAGCAGACTTCATTAGCACATAACTCTGCTCCTTTCTAAAATGTATACATCAGATTATCTTATTTTATTTTGTGTATTTATGTATTCATACATTTACTTTTTATTTGATATTTGTTTGTTTGTTTTTAAATACATCTGCTTCTAACTCTGGCAGGACATGAATCCAGAAGCCATGTAACTTTATCTTGACCACCATAAATGATAATAATATTACTATCTTATAAGTGATTAGAATAATATTACTATCTTACAAGTGATTACTATCTTATTAGTGATTCAATTTAATCAATGCATTTAACATAGTTTGAATATTGTGAGGCATGTAGACCTTAATAAATGTTTGTCATTGTTTTTGACTAGACCAGAGACAACTGCTGAGTTGTCTAAAATCAGACTCTTCCTAGATTTCTTGACCATATCGAGGTCTTTATACAATAGTTTTCTATACAGAGAGCTGTTTGAAAGTTTTTCTTGCCTTAATTTGACTATGTTTCAATGGAGTCCAAGGGAAACAAAACAATGTATTGAACAGAAAATCAGCTGTTTAGCCCACTATCTAGTTGTATGAATTTCACTGCTACTGATAGGTATATACCTCATTTAGGTAACTCAACACACTTATATTCTTACCTCCACTTAACTTTTATTTATTTATTTATTTATTTATTTATTTATTTATTTATTTATTTTTATTTTTATTTTTATTGAGACAGAGTCTCCCTCTGTGTCCCGGGCTGGAGTGCAGTGGCACGATCTCGGCTCACTGCAACCTCTGCCTCCCGGGTTCAAGCAATTCTCGTGCCTCGGCATCCCGAGTAGCTGGGACTACTGGTGCGTGCCACCATGCCTGGCTAATTTTTTTTGTATATTTAGTAGAGACAGAGTTTCGCCCTGTTGGCCTGGCTGTTCTCGAACCCCTGACCTCACATGATCCGCCTGCTTCGGCCTCCCAAATTGTTGGGATTACAGGTGTGAACCACTGTGCCCAGTCCTCCACTTATTTTTTAAAACAGAAGTGGTAAAATTCAAGCCATTTCAACAGAAAAACCAAATGTGCATGGTTGATATTCTCTGTTTCCCAAATTTATATTTGATAACTTGTTTAATTTTCAAAACAGCCTTAAGCAATAGGTATTTTAATCCCAACTCTATAAATGAGTAAACTGATTTTCAGAGAAGTTAAATAATATTGCAAAGATTAAAAATGAATAGATTATGAAGCTTGAGTTTAAACAAGAATTACAATCCTATGTTTTATCTATTAAAATATACTGATTTTAATATTCTGCTAGATTAGATTTTTTATTTTTTGAGAGGGAAAAGAGTTTATACCCTGTATTTATAGTACTGTAAGCATTTTTATTATTGTTTATCATCTTCTTAGAACCATTTTCAGTTTTTATTTTTCATATTTAATTCCATAAAATTATGCTTAAATTACCCACTAGATTTTTTTCTCCCTCATATAGATCTGAATTGATATTAAGAAAAGTAAAACATTCTTTTTATGTTCAAATATTTTGGTATCTTTGAATATTCCCCTTGAGGGGTTCTCTTTCTCTATACCTCATAAATCATCTAATCGCTATCCGATTTTGTCATGCTAAGTAGTTATAGATACACCACTAAGTGACTGTGATTTATAGTTCTGCTAGGTAATCTCTGATGGCAAATTTGCTTTAATGTCTTCTTTCATAGGACTAAGCACCTTTTATTAGTGATGTCTAAAAGTTTTAAAAAATTGAATAATACATTTAAAAAAATCATAGCATCTAATCAGAACTTTTTTGGTGTATTCCATTAGACTGCATGTGTGTGTGTGTGTGTTATTTCTGACCTCTGACAAATATGCTAAATAAGTTTCCATTCATTGACTTTAAAAATATATTACAAAAACTGAGCCCAATGGCTCACACCTATAATCCCAGCCCTTTGGGAGGCTGAGGCAAGAGGAATACTTGAGCCCAGGAGTTTAAGACCAGCCTAGGCAACAAAACAAGACCCTGTCTCTACAAATTAATAATAATAATAATAAAAGTTCCCAATCATGGTGGTGCTCACCTATAGTCCTAGCTACTTGCCAGGCTGAGGCAGAAGGATTGCTTGAGCCCAGGAGTTAAAGGTTGCAATGAGCTATGATCATGCCACTGCACTTCAGGCCTGGGTAACAGAGCAAGACTCTTTCTTAAAAAAAAAAAAAAAAGTGAAAGTATATAATACAACAATTCCTAGGTAAGCCAGAAAAACAAAGGATTTCTACACTGTCTTTTCAACTCTGATTGAGTTTTGTTAAGTTTTCTAAAAATTTGTTTTAGTGAGGTGTTCATATTGTTCTTTTACCTTTTAATTAAAATAATTGACTATTATAAAGATATATCAAAATGTTTTAAAAGAAACAAGAAGTACACCATCCTGGCAAACTAATTATTTTAATGAGCTATATAAGAGTATTATTTTCTCATGTTTAATGCTTTTCAATATGGTGATGTGTATAATAATTTGGACTGCTGGAATCCATGCCTCAGAACAAAATTTGACTTTGTAGTATAAAGTATAAGAGCCATGTATCCTCTAAAAGATATCACAAAGTCTTGAAAAAAATTATTGACAGTCTATGTGATTACGTACTTTTTGCAAACTTTATTCTCGTATTTCAGAGATACTGTTTGATGAAGTGTCATCTTTGGGGAAATGTCTTGATTTCACGTAAAAACAGCTTCTACACACCACATTCCATCTGTCTCATATTTAGCTTCTCTTATATTTGAGTCTATATTGTGCTTTAGCCCTGTCTCTTTACACTAATACCTACCAGTCAACGAGAGGTTCCCTAGAAACAATACCAAGGTAGGGATTTGAGGGCCCATGGTTTATTGAGTGTGCTCTTCACAAAACGCTGTAAAGAAGGCGTAAAGGAAGAAGGAAAATAGGCTCTGAGCGAGAATGGGGTTTCAGAAAAATTCTAGCATTGATCTGGTCTACAGGGGGGAGGTTCTAGACCTTAGTCCAGAGTTGTCCCCCTTATACTTTCCGGACATCTGTCAGTCCCACTTCTATTATAGTATGGTGTGAATAATCCCAATCTCTGTTACGTGTGTTTATGATTACATTTGTAAATATACTGTTAAAATTGAATGTATTTTTGTGTACATGTTTTCTTCAGATTTTGTTTTAATGTCTTTCTTAACATGCCTTAAGGACATTGTCAGTATATATATAATATTATATATGATATAATATAAGAAGAATGAAGTA
Organism: Pan troglodytes; assembly: GCF_028858775.2. Classification (NCBI taxonomy): domain Eukaryota; kingdom Metazoa; phylum Chordata; class Mammalia; order Primates; family Hominidae; genus Pan; species Pan troglodytes. The sequence continues at coordinate 23,952,281 of NC_072402.2, read as the reverse complement.
GACCTACATATATTTTAGGTCTATTTATAATATATTATATATATAAATCAAATATATAACATATATAGAATTTTATATATGATATGTTATTTTCATATGTTATTTTTGTATGAATTTTAATGCTACTGATAGGCATATACCTCACTTAGGTAACCCAACACACTTGGAGAAGTTATAGCCATAATATAACGTAACTATACCTTGGAATATACAACCATTAAGAAGAATGAAATAAACCATTGATGAACATAAATTATTTACAAATTTTTTTGTAAAAAATTTACAAATTTACAAATGTAAGTACAAAATCTGAAACAATGAATAGTATTTTATCTTTATTTTGTGAATCTTTCTATAGAGATGTAATAAAGTGGTAATAGAAAGATGAGGATAGACTGCATGGATCAAAAGGTAATCATATTTTGTTTTATTTTTATTGCTTACTTTTTCAAAATTGCCATTTTGAAATTTATCAATTATTTTCTAATAAGGTAGAAATAATGCCAAAAATGTTAACTGATCAAACTACAATAAAAATCTAACATAATAATAAAATAAAAACAAACAGAAAACCCTCCATAGAAAAATTTTGAAATATTTATTAAACATGTCTAGCAATAAAGGGGGATATAAAGTGAAATTAAGAAAGTTCTAAAAATAATGACAATGGAAAGCTATAAATCAGGATGTGTCAGGTACAATTAAAGCAGAGCACAATAAAAAATAGCATCAAACCATTATATGAAAAAATAAAAGAATAAAGAAGAATAAAGGTACAAATTTTAAGTTAGAAAATCAAGAAAAAAACAAAAGAAATTGGAAGTTAGAAATTAATAAAAACATAGGCATATATTAATTAGAAATAAGAAAAATGAACCAATAATTCAATAGAAATCATTTAAAATCATCAAATAGACAAACTCTAGGAAAATGTATCAAGAAAAAAGGGAAAAAGCACAAATATATAAAATATGAAACAAGGAAAATAACCATCGGAACAAAGAATTTTAAAAATTTATTAAAACTATTTGCATAATCCATACATATAAATTTAAAAACATGATGTAATAGATAATTTCCTAGGAAAAATATAATTTTTCAAAATAAACTACTAAAAGAAACCAAATGTAGTTAGAAAATTTTCATACAAGAAATAAAGAATTATCACATTATCAATAAACACCAGGAACAAGAAGTTAAACATGGGGAATTCTATCAAAACTTCATTTTTATCAAAATTATCACTGAAATGATAATATTGTGTTAATTTGCATTTAAAACCGTAAATTAAGTTTATTGCCTTTTCACTTATTTATGGTTCATGTCATTTGACAATTTTATTTGTATAGATATTGTTTGTCTGCTGCAGATGTTGCAGATATTTCATTCCTGTCTGTTACGTGCTTTTTATTTTTTTTTAATTTTTTTATTATTATTTTTTATTTATTACACTTTAAGTTTTGGGGTACATGTGCACATTATGCAGGTTAGTTACATATGTATACATGTGCCATGCTGGTGCGCTGCACCCACTAACTCGTCATCTAGCATTAGGTATATCTCCCGATGCTATCCCTCCCCCCTCCCCCCACCCCACAACAGTCCCCAGAGTGTGATATTCCCCTTCTTGTGTCCATGTGATCTCATTGTTCAGTTCTCACGTATGAGTGAGAATATGCGGTGATTGGTTTTTTGTTCTTGCGATAGTTTACTGAGAATGATGATTTCCAATTTCATCCATGTCCCTACAAAGGACATGAACTCATCATTTTTTATGGCTGCATAGTATTCCATGGTGTATATGTGCCACATTTTCTTAATCCAGTCTATCATTGTTGGACATTTGGGTTGGTTCCAAGTCTTTGCTATTGTGAATAATGCCGCAATAAACATATGTGTGTATGTGTCTTTATACCAGCATGATTTATAGTCATTTGGGTATATACCCAGTAATGGGATGGCTGGGTCAAATGGTATTTCCAGTTCTAGATCCCTGAGGAATCTCCACACTGACTTCCACAATGGTTGAACTAGTTTACAGTCCCACCAACTGTGTAAAAGTGTTCCTATTTCTCCACATCCTCTCCAGCACCTGTTGTTTCCTGACTTTTTAATGATCGCCATTCTTACTGGCGTGAGATGGTATCTCATTGTGGTTTTGATTTGCATGTCTCTGATGGCCAGTGATGATGAGCATTTTTTCATGTGTTTTTTGGCTGCACAAATGTCTTCTTTTGAGAAGTGTCTGTTCATGTCCTTCGCCCACTTTTTGATGGGGTTGTTTGTTTTTTTCTTGTAAATTTGTTTGAGTTCATTGTAGATTCTGGATATTAGCCCTTTGTCAGATGAGTAGGTTGAGAAACTTTTCTCCCATTTTGTAGGTTGCCTGTTCACTCTGATGGTAGTTTCTTTTGCTGTGCAGAAGCTCTTTAGTTTAATTAGATCCCATTTGTCAATTTTGTCTTTTGTTGCCATTGCTTTTGGTGTTTTAGACATGAAGTCCTTGCCCATGCCTATGTCCTGAATGGTAATGCCTAGGTTTTCTTCTAGGGTTTTTATGGTTTTAGGTCTAACGTTTAAGTCTTTAATCCATCTTGAATTGATTTTTGTATAAGGTGTAAGGAAGGGATCCAGTTTCAACTTTCTACAAATGGCTAGCCAGTTTTCCCAGCACCATTTATTAAATAGGGAATCCTTTCCCCATTGCTTGTTTTTGTCAGGTTTGTCAAAGATCAGATAGTTGTAGATATGCGGCGTTATTTCTTAGGGCTCTGTTCTGTTCCATTGATCTATATCTCTGTTTTCGTACCAGTACCATGCTGTTTTGGTTACTGTAGCCTTGTAGTATAGTTTGAAGTCAGGTAGTGTGATGCCTCCAGCTTTGTTCTTTTGGCTTAGGATTGACTTGGCGACGCGGGCTCTTTTTTGGTTCCATGTGAACTTTAAAGTAGTTTTTTCGAATTCTGTGAAGAAAGTCATTGGTAGCTTGATGGGGATGGCATTGAATCTGTAAATTACCTTGGGCAGTACGGCCATTTTCACGATATTGATTCTTCCTACCCATGAGCATGGAATGTTCTTCCATTTGTTTGTATCCTCTTTTATTTCCTTGAGCAGTGGTTTGTAGTTCTCCTTGAAGAGGTCCTTCACATCCCTTGTAAGTTGGATTCCTAGGTATTTTATTCTCTTTGAAGCAATTGTGAATGGGAGTTCACTCATGATTTGGATCTCTGTTTGTCTGTTATTGGTGTATAAGAATGCCTGTGATTTTTGTACATTGATTTTGTATCCTGAGACTTTGCTGAAGTTGCTTATCAGCTTAAGGAGATTTTGGGCTGAGACAATGGGGTTTTCTAGATATACAATCATGTCGTCTGCAGACAGGGACAATTTGACTTCCTCTTTTCCTAATTGAATACCCTTTATTTCCTTCTCCTGCCTAATTGCCCTGGCCAGAACTTCCAACACTATGTTGAATAGGAGTGGTGAGAGAGGGCATCCCTGTCTTGTGCCAGTTTTCAAAGGGAATGCTTCCAGTTTTTCCCATTCAGTATGATATTGGCTGTGGGATTGTCATAGATAGCTCTTATTATTTTGAGATACGTTCCATCAATACCTAATTTATTGAGAGATTTTAGCATGAAGGTTGTTGAATTTTGTCAAAGGCTTTTTCTGCATCTATTGAGATAATCATGTGGTTTTTGTCTTTGGTTCTGTTTATATGCTGGATTACATTTATTGATTTGCGTATATTGAACTAGCCTTGCATCCCAGGGATGAAGCCCACTTGATCATGGTGGATAAGCTTTTTGATGTGCTGCTGGATTCGGTTTGCCAGTATTTTATTGAGGATTTTTGCATCAATGTTCATCAAGGATATTGGTCTAAAATTCTCTTTTTTTGTTGTGTCTCTGCCTGGCTTTGGTATCAGAATGATGCTGGCCTCATAAAATGAGTTAGGGAGGATTCCCTCTTTTTCTATTGATTGGAATAGTTTCAGAAGGAATGGTACCAGTTGCTCCTTGTACCTCTGGTAGAATTCGGCTGTGAATCCATCTGGTCCTGGACTCTTTTTGGTTGGTAAGCTATTGATTATTGCCACAATTTCAGCTCCTGTTATTGGTCTATTCAGAGATTCAACTTCTTCCTTGTTTAGTCTTGGGAGAGTGTATGTGTCGAGGAATTTATCCATTTCTTCTAGATTTTCTAGTTTATTTGCGTAGAGGTGTTTGTAGTATTGTCTGACGGTAGTTTGTATTTCTGTGGGATTGGTGGTGATATCCACTTTATCATTTTTTATTGCATCTATTTGATTCTTCTTTTTTTCTTTATTAATCTTGCTAGTGGTCTATCAATTTTGTTGATCCTTTCAAAAAACCAGCTCCTGGATTCATTAATTTTTCGAAGGGTTTTTTGTGTCTCTATTTCCTTCAGTTCTGCTCGGATTTTAGTTATTTCTTGCCTTCTGCTAGCTTTTGAATGTGTTTGCTCTTGCTTTTCTAGTTCTTTTAATTGTGATGTTAGGGTGTCAATTTTGGATCTTTCCTGCTTTCTCTTGTGGGCATTTAGTGCTATAAATTTCCCTCTACACACTGCTTTGAATGCATCCCAGAGATTCTGGTATGTTGTGTCTTTGTTCTCTTTGGTTTCAAAGAACATCTTTATTTCTGCCTTCCTTTCGTTATGTACCCAGCAGTCATTCAGGAGCGGGTTGTTCAGTTTCCATGTAGTTGAGCGGTTTTGAGTGAGATTCTTAATCCTGAGTTCTAGTTTGATTGCACTGTGATCTGAGAGACAGTTTGTTATAATTTTGTTCTTTTACATTTGCTGAGGAGAGCTTTACTTCCTAGTATGTGGTCAATTTTGGAATAGGTGTGGTGTGGTGCTGAAAAAAATGTATATTCTGTTGATTTGGGGTGGAGAGTTCTGTAGATGTCTATTAGGTCTTCTTGGTGCAGAGCTGAGTTCAATTCCTGGGTATCCTTGTTGACTTTCTGTCTCGTTGATCTGTCTAATGTTGACAGTGGGGTGTTAAAGTCTCCCATTATTAATGTGTGGGAATCTAAGTCTCTTTGTAGGTCACTCAGGACTTGCTTTATGAATCTTGGTGCTCCTGTATTGGGTGCATATATATTTAGGATAGTTAGCTCTTCTTGCTGAATTGATCCCTTTACCATTATGTAATGGCCTTCTTTGTCTCTTTTGATCTTTGTTGGTTTAAAGTCTGTTTTATCAGAGACTAGGATTGCAACCCTTGCCATTTTTTGTTTTCCATTGGCTTGGTAGATCTTCCCCCATCCTTTTGTTTTGAGCCTATGTGTGTCTCTGCACGTGAGATGGGTTTCCTGAATATAGCACACTGATGGGTCTTGACTCTTTATCCAACTTGCCAGTCTGTGTCTTTTAATTGGAGCATTTAGTCCATCGACATTTAAAGTTAATATTATTATGTGTGAATTTGATCCTGTCATTATGATGTTAGCTGGTTATTTTGCTCGTTAGTTGATGCAGTTTCTTCCTAGTCTTGATGGTCTTTACATTTTGGCATGATTTTGCAGCACCAGGTACTGGTTGTTCCTTTCCATGTTTAGTGCTTCCTTCAGGAGCTCTTTTAGGGCAGGCCTGGTGGTGACAAAATCTCTCAGCATTTGCTTGTCTGTAAAGTATTTTATTTCTCCCTCACTTATGAAGCTTAGTTTGGCTGGATATGAAATTCTGGGTTGAAAATTCTTTTCTTTAAGAATGTTGAATATTGGCCCCCACTCTCTTCTGGCTTGTAGGGTTTCTGCCGAGAGATCCGCTGTTAGTCTGATGGGCTTCCCTTTGAGGGTAACCCGACCTTTCTCTCTGGCTGCCCTTAACATTTTTTCCTTCCTTTCAACTTTGGTGAATCTGACAATTATGTGTCTTGGAGTTGCTCTTCTCGAGGAGTATCTTTGTGGCGTTCTCTGTATTTCCTGAATCTGCACGTTGGCCTGCCTTGCTAGATTGGGGAAGTTCTCCTGGATAATATCCTGCAGAGTGTTTTCCAACTTGGTTCCATTCTCCCCATCACTTTCAGGTACACCAATCAGACGTAGATTTGGTCTTTTCACATAGTCCCATATTTCTGGGAGGCTTTGCTCATCTCTTTTTATTCTTTTTTCCCTAAACTTCCCTTCTCGCTTCATTTCATTCGTTTCATCTTCCATCGCTGATACCCTTTCTTCCAGTTGATCGCATTGGCTCCTGAGGCTTCTGCATTCTTCACGTAGTTCTCGAGCCTTGGTTTTCAGCTCCATCAGCTCCTTTAAGCACTTCTCTGTATTGGTTATTCTAGTTATACATTCTTCTAAATTTTTTTCAAAGTTTTCAACTTCTTTGCCTTTGGTTTGAATGTCCTCCCGTAGCTCAGAGTAATTTGATCGTCTGAAGCCTTCTTCTCTCAGCTCGTGAAAGTCATTCTCCATCCAGCTTTGTTCCATTGCTGGTGAGGAACTGCGTTCCTTTGGAGGAGGAGAGGTGCTCTGCTTTTTAGAGTTTCCATTTTTTCTGTTCTGTTTTTCCCCCATCTTTGTGGTTTTATCTACTTTTGGTCTTTGATGATGGTGATGTACAGATGGGTTTTTGGTGTGGATGTCCTTTCTGTTTGTTAGTTTTCCTTCTAACAGACAGGACCCTCAGCTGCAGGTCTGTTGGAGTACCCTGCCGTGTGAGGTGTCAGTGTGCCCCTGCTGGGGGGTGCCTCCAAGTTAGGCTGGTCAGGGGTCAGGGACCCACTTGAGGAGGCAGTCTGCCTGTTCTCAGATCTCCAGCTGCGTGCTGGGAGAACCACTGCTCTCTTCAAAGTTGTCTGACAGGGACATTTAAGTCTGCAGAGGTTACTGCTGTCTTTTTGTTTGTCTGTGCCCTGCCCCCAGAGGTGGAGCCTACAGAGGCAGGCAGGCCTCCTTGAGCTGTAGTGGGCTCCACCCAGTTGGAGCTTCCAGGCTGCTTTGTTTACCTAATCAAGCCTGGGCAATGGCGGGCGCTCCTCCCCCAGCCTCGCTGCGGCCTTGCAGTTTGATCTAAGACTGCTGTGCTAGCAATCAGCGAGACTCCGTGGGCGTAGGACCCTCCGAGACAGGATATAATCTCATGGTGCGCTGTGTTTTAAGCCCGTCGGAAAAGCGCAGTATTCAGGTGGGAGTGACCCGATTTTCCAGGTGCGTCCGTCACCCCTTTCTTTGACTCAGAAAGGGAAATCCCTGACCCCTTGCGCTTCCCAAGTGAGGCAATGCCTCGCCCTGCTTCAGCTCATGCACGGTGTGCGCACCCACTGACCTGCGCCCACTGTCTGGCACTCCCTAGTGAGATGAACCCGGTACCTCAGATGGAAATGCAGAAATCACCCGTCTTCTGCGTCCCTCACGCTGGGAGCTGTAGACCGGAGCTGTTCCTATTCGGCCATCTTGGCTCCTCCTCCTGGTATGTGCTTTTTAACATTGTTTATGGCTATTTTTAAACAGAAGTGTTCAATAGTAATCAACCCTGCAGTCTTTTTCTTTCTGGTTTTGGGTTTTTGTTCTTGCCTAGAAAGACCTTCTTCACCACAAATGGTAAAATAAGTTCCCTATATTTTCTTGCCATTCAAGAGTATTTTAATTAATTGGTTCTGAAATTCATGTAAGATACAGTATTATGCATTTTGTGATATAAGGATCTAATCTTGGTCCTTTCCTTGTATATAATCAATTGCCCCAATAGTATAATTAATATTTTAATACTAATTTGATATCATATCTTTAGCATGATTATATGGCATCTGCATATCTTCTCTGATCTGTCTGTGGATTCTATTTTGTTTACTTATTTTTCATCTTCTCTACTCACTGATTAATATTTATTTCACATCTTTGTAGTATTCTTCAGTAATTTTTCTTACTCCTATGAAATAAATACATGCACAAAAGATAAAAATGAGATAGTAGAAATTGCAGTAGAATTATAAGGAAATGCAATTGTTCATGGCGCTATTATAATACACTCAACTGCCAGTTTCAGAAATAGATACCACTTTTTATTTTATTTTATTGTTTCTTAGGGTATATTTTTAAATGAGACAAAGAAACCTCAATGTATTGATATATCAACTTTAAGCATTATTTTTATTTTTAGTTTTATTTCCTGACTATTTACTTTGCTTGGATTCTCCATACCTCCTCCTCCTCATCTCAATATATTCACCTTGCCATTTTTAGTTTCTTTTTTGGTTACCTGGCACTTCAAAGAATATAGTTATTTCTGTATTTTTGTTCCATTCACTATAGACATTATTTCAAATCCTGACTGAAAGATGAGGATATTAGAAATTCTTAAACTCATCCTCTTTTATCCTCCACCTTCTTTCAGTTCTTAACTGACTTTTTACTTTCACTGTATAGGCTGATTCTAAGTCAAATACTAATAAGCATTATTTTGACTACATAGATATTGCTTACTACAGAGCAAAAATAGAGTAGGTAATAGTGTCATACCCTTCTTTCTTGTGTTGATTTTCAAAGTGTTTTGGCTATTTTTTTTCTTTCACAATACCTTTTTTAAAAAATCAAAACCCATTAATTCTTCTAATATTTTCAGACTGATATCAGATCTGTGAAATCTCTCTTTTCCTTGATAACACTTCTGTGAATCTTCTACCTCCTGTTCCCATCTGGACCCAGTGAGTTCTGGACCTGCTCTTTATACCAGGATTTCTCCTTATTCCGTTTGAGCAGATTCTCTTTTTCCTAAGTCTCATGTATTTCACTTTCTTGTTTATTCTTTTATTACTACCTCAATTCATCTGGTAGGAAATTCCTTGTAGGTCTTATATATTCATATTTTGTTTTCATAATTTATTTTGCACTAAATTCTATATTCCTTTGGTGCTTTTAAAAAATGTAATGCCATTGTGATTCTAAGCCTTTGTAAGTAAGCAGCTTCCTTTTCCCCTTTTTCTCTTTCCATCTTTTGGAAAGCTTCATCTGTTGGTTTGTTGGTTTCCAGTCTTTTGAAATTTCATGGTAACATATCTTAGTGTGAGTCTATTTTGTTTAATTTGCTTAATATTTAATGATATTTTTCATTTTATAAATTTATGTTTCCTTTAATAACAATTATACAAGTAATATTTGCATAGCCAGCAGCTATTCAAAGTGCTTTGTATATCTAAACTTACGTAATTCTCAGAGCAACCTAAGGAAAGTGTTTCAATTATCTCTGTTTTAAAGATAAGAAAACTTAGGAACACAGAGGTTGAGTAATTTGCTGGAGGTTGTACAATTACTTATTGGTAGATGGAACTTAACCCAGGAAATCTGTTTTTAGATTCTCTGCACGTAAACAGTAAACATGCCCTTTGTCCAAATCAAATATCTTATATTCTTTATTTGATAATTACTTCTTTATTCCATCAGCTTTCTCTTCCTGGAACTCCTGTTATTCAGATTTGGGACCTCTTGGGAATAAATTGTAATTCTGTAATATGTTTCTCCTATTCGCTATCACTTTTAGCTCTATGCTTAGAAAAACTTCTTTATGATCCATGTATTGAAATATTTTATTGCCAAAATGTTTCTTTTCTTCTTTTAATGAAATCAGATTATATCTAGTCAAATGCATAGACCTTGACTGCACAGTTTACCGAGTTTTTTAATTCCCTCATAAGGAAATCCACATATGGAATATTGTAATTGCTCTCAAATGTTTCCTTGTACATTTTTCTAGTCAATCTGCCTGTTATTCCACATGTAACTGGTGTCCTGATTGCTAATTCCACAGAGTACTAGTAACTATTCTTGAATTTCATGAAAAGGGAGCCATAAAATATATATATTTTGTAGCTGGCTTTTTCATTATCATACTACTTTTTGTTATTCATCTATATAATTACCACTATTTGCTCATGTTTATTACTGAATAGTAATTTACTTCATGAATATACCATCATTTGTAAATACATTATTCTATTGATGAACATTTTGGAGTAGTTTTCAGTTTTAGGTTATTTTTAATAATGCTACTATGTATATTTGTATGCAAGTCTTTGTATGGACATATGCTTTAATTTTTCTTGGGTAAATAGTGAGGAGCAGAAAATTTAGGTCATATGGTGGGTGTATGCTTAACTTTAAAAATATTTGTTTAATTGACAAATTAAAATTGTATATATTTCTGTTGTTTAACATGATGTTTTAAATTATGTATACATTGTGGAATGACTAAATAGAGCCAATTAGCATATGCATTAACTTTTTAAGAAACATTCAAATTCTTATTCAGAATGTTTTTACCATTTACATTCTGTCTAGCAGTGTATCAGCATTCCAGTTGTTCCAAATTTTCACCAACACCTGGTGTGATCAGTCTTTTGACATTTTAGACATTCTAATAGGTATATAGTTGTATTATATTATGGTTTCAATCTACATTTCCCTATTAACTAATGGTAAGCATTTTTAAGATGCTTACTTGACATTTATATATCTTCTTTGATGTAGAAACTGTGAAATCTTTTGCTCATTTTCTTCAAATTGGTTTGCGTGTTTGTTTTATTGAGTTTTGGGTGTTTGTTATATCTGGATCTAATTTCTTTATTAGTTATACTATTTATAATATTTGATATTTTCCCCCAACATATGGCTTGTCTTTTTGTTTTCTTAAGAGCAAAAGTTTCTACTTTTGGTAAAGTCTTAGGTATTTTATGGAGCATGGTTCTAGTGTCATATCCAGTAAGCACTGGCATTAACCTAGGTTAAACATAATTTCTATTCTGTTTTCTTCTTAAAATATTTATAATTTTAGATTTTACACTTATGTTTATGACTCATTTTAAGTAACTTTTAAAATATGGAATAAAATATGGATCAAAGTGAATTTTTGTGTTAGTTTGTTTTGCATAGGATTTTTAATGCTTCCAGAAATATTAGTTAAAAAATGATCTTTTCCCCACTGTAATACCTTTACAATTTTGTCAAATATCCATTTGCTATATAGGTGTGGATCTATTTCTGGACACTCCAATCTGTTCTAGTGATCTATTCATTTATCATTATACTAAACTTCCACTGCCTTGATTATTATAATTTTATAATATATTTTGAAATCACGTAGTATAAATCCTCTTAGTTTTTTTTTAAATTAAAGTTGCTTTGGTTATTCTAGGCCATTTTGATTTCTTTACAAATTTTAAAATTAGTTTTCAATTTCTTCAAAACTCTGATGCAATATCATCTTAAAGCCTTTGAAATTTCAGATCATAAACGCAGTATGCCTTTCCAGGTATTTGAGTCTTTACATTTTTTTTCTCAACACTGTTTACTTTTTAGTGTATTTGTCTTGCACATATTTTTGAATTTATTTTAGAAATTTTCTATCTTATGCTACAATAAATGGTGTTATATATTTAATTTATATTTTAAATTGTCCTTTACTAGAGATAAAATTGATGTTTCTACATTTATCTTGTATCTTGTAATGTTAACTCTCTCCACTTAACAGTAGGATAATCAACAAAGTAGTTTTTGTGTAGATACCTACAGTTCTGCAGTCATTTCAAACAGTCAAACAGTCATTTCATCTGCAAGCAGAGTTTTACTTCTTTCATTGTATGTTATATAGTGCTGCTAAGAAAGTATTTCAAAATGTGGTGGTTTAAAACAACAATGGTTTATCATTGCTTATAATTTGGGTGTTGGTGAGGTGGGTTTTCTACCATTTTTGCTTAAGCTTATTCATGTGGCTCCATAAAAATTGCCTATGAGTTCTCCAATTTCTACAGACAGGAAACAGGCTAAAAAATTTACTTAGGTAAAAATATGATGCATTCCTTATGGAAAAGGAAAGAAACCTAAGACTTCTTGATGAGCGGAGTTACAAAATAATATTTCCATATTTAATTTACCGGAATATTAATATATCACTTTTTACTACATGTTACATGATTTTACTTATGAATTTGTTAAATAAATTTTGCTGTGTATTTTTTAAGGATTTTGTCTATTTAATCAAATGTGTTGGCAAAAAAATTGCTTACAATATTCACATAATAGTCATTGTATGTCTGCAGAATCTGTGGAGGCTCTCCATCTTTTTGTTGATATTAGTCATTTATCCCTCCTTTCCACTTGATCAGTCTTGCAAGGAGGTTATTATTTTTATTAGTCTTTCGAAGAATCATCTTTTGTCTTTGTTGATTTTCCATGCTATGTATGCCTGTTTTCTATTGTAATGATTTGTGCTATTTACTTATTTATTCTTTGTACTTATTTTTGCTTTATTGTGTTCTTTTATCATTGTTTTTTAAAAAGACATGTTAGATTATTTTTAATAAAAGCATTACAAACTATAACTTTACTATTTAGCATTTGTTTAGGATATTTCACTTATTTTTGTACATTATCTTTGAAATATCATTACTTAAAAATATGTTCTTTTTAAATGTTTTCTTCTGTAACTCATAATTTAGAATTGTATTATTTAATCTTTAAATATTTGAGAATTTCTAGATATATTTTTTTCAGCATTTCTAATTCAATTTATTTATTTTTTTTTTTTGAAGCCAGAAAACATACTCTGTGTGTTTGAATTCCTTGGACTTGATTGAGACTTGTTTCATGGTTCAGCATATAGTCTGCCTTGGTAAGTGTTCCATATGCACTTGAAAAGAAAGTACTTGTTACCGTACTTGAAAATAATGTTCAATAAATTAAGTCATGATATTTGGAAGTGTTCAAATAATGTTCATCATTATATTTTTCCCTATTACTTACTATTGAGAAGGGAGTATTAAAGTCTTGAAGTATGATGGTAGATTTGTCTATTTTTTTCATAAGTTTGTTAGTTGATAAAAGTGGTTTGACTATAGATATATTTTAAATACACAGTATTTGGAATTGTTATTTACTTCTTTGGCAAAGACTGCTGTATGGTATTGTCTGACAGTGGTTTCAAGGAAAAAAAGTAATTGAAATTGAGAAGTTTGAGGGACTGGACTTTTAGAAAAATTGTCAAAGTGAATGTATTATCCCTGTGATTGGACTCAAATAGATCTAGTAGAAATCTTTTTTCATTAACTATCCTTGTGAAAATTTCTTTAGTTCTTGTATAGTCAGATAAAAGTGTATAGTTCAAATTGTTTATATATTCCTTGAATTTCCTTTTATATTATCTTCTATTTGACCTTACCTAAGTCTCTTAAGTGCCTTAAAGTGAAGTGCTTGATTATTTCTTTTCATTTCTACCTGGTGCCAATAGTTCTCTGATCTGAACAAACTATGAGCTTATAAATCACAAAATATCTGCATTGAAAGGAACATCAGAGATATTATAATCTGACTGCAATTTAATCATGAGAATTCCTACTACAAAATCCCTTCAATGAAATGTCCAGCTTTTGCTAATACACTTCCAGTGACAAGGATGCAATCTGCCTTGAGACAGCCAATTCTTCAGTTGATCTACTATTAAATACTCAACATTGACTTAAAATTTGCCTTAATTACTTTTAAAATTAATGAGAATGCAGGTCTGTAATTTTTAGAAAATGTCATATATTTAAAAATTTCAATTTACAAAAGAAAAAGTCATGAGGATAATAATTTGCAGTGTGATAGTGCATAGTTTAGAATGTCTATGCACACAAGTATATGCAGATATGCACACACTAACAAGTCTATGCATTAGACTCCTGTTTCCAGTGCAGTTGGACAGGATTTATCTAAGGATAGGGCAGGATATTATAAAGATTCAAATAAAGTTCAACCAAAACTTGGTTAAGCAAAAATCAAGGAATAAATGTGTAAATGAGTGGGCTTTTTAAATTGGTTTATTTCACTGAAAAGCTTGTTGATAAATCTCACAAATGTCCCAGTTTTAGTCCTTGTACAAAGACTACAAATATGGGAAAATTTTTCCAGAGAAACATCATGTTAATAGTTGTTCTACTGTCAGAAGTGATGAGAATAGACCAAAAAAAACCAGTAAGTGTCCACAAAAGTGTACAAGAGTTTGTAACAATGAATGGAAGGGAAATTACAATGAAAGGGAACAGTGAAATCAATCAATGGCCTATTTTGTTCTCGGTTCCCAAGGGACTTGATATAGCAGCAGAAATGTGGCATCAGTAGTAGTCTTGTTCTTAAATTACATTATTAAATTGGTGACCAGAGTTTCAGACATAAATAAAATAATAAATTCAGGTGACACAGCTCAACTTGTGTTTTCTAGGAGATAGATACCATTTCATAACTGTTATTATGCAACAATGACATATACATTCTGTATCTGTAAAAATGCTATTTCCTTGACATACGTTTATTATGCAATACAATATAATATGTAATTTAGTTCACCATTTATATAAAGCCTGATGCTCCAAGTATCATAGTTGGTGAGTTAACTGTCATTGATTATATAATGGTGTTAAAACAATTTTAGTGAACAGCTTTTATCTATTATAATCATTTATATTAACTTTTTCCCTCTCAAAATTACTGATTCCATTAAACTAACACTAAGATCCACTGGTTCAAGATTAAATATTTAATATTAGTTTGTTTATATTGTTCCACAAAGGTTCCTGTTTTTTCTCAAAATAGGTCATCTTATTTCATAATAATCTTATTTAAATAGCAGACTTTTTTGCACTATCGTGAAGTGGAAGTCTCTAAGCATTTCTCATGGTTCCTTGGTGGAATGGTCACTTAATGATCAAATTAGAGCTCACTCAACCAGATCTGTGGTAACAACAGTTAGTAGGCTGCAGTCAGTTCTCCTGCTCAGATTTACAGAGCATCCAGGTGGAGTTCATTACTGTGAATCACCCAGCATGGTCCCCTGGCAGCAGATTACGAAAACAGTTTAAATTAGACATGGCTGCACTGCGAAACCTATTCCTCGTTCAAAATGTAAGGACCCCCTACGCTTAGCCACATATGTCTTATCTGTAGCTGCCTTCTATCCAGGGAGGTCTCTATTACTATTTGCTGCTGTATTTGTACAATACCTAAAATATTTATAAATCTGAATGCTAAAAAATTACAGATTTGCAGCTAATACATTCCACAGCTGCATGTTTTTGGTTTGCAAATTTATAACTGGGAATTTACTACTACTAACAAATTCCAGCTTTTGAACAATTGGATATATTTCTCCAACTTGGTATATTGCCCAGTATCTGTTATTCTCACTCCCCAGGCTGGGATGGCTGCAATGGTGGTAGAGCCTCTGGGGAGGGAGGAGGGATAGATGGATGAAACTATTTGCCATCAGTCACCAACAGCCCCTCTGGCGGATTAAGTAGCAGGTGTTAATAGGAACCCAAGGGAGTGCTCTCCAGTTCCCTTTAGCTAGAATGATAGTGACATGATTCAAGGCCTGAAGGGTTTGGGGACCTTTGAGGGAGGGGGAAGGGAAGTGGACTTGTAAAGCGGGAAATATTAGTGTGGTATGTTGTTTTGAAAGGCTTCTCCTAATGTTAAGATGATTTGCAGTTTTGAAGACTTAAATAATGAAAATTCTGATACAGATGTTCCAGGCATTAAAGAAGGAATGAGGAAATATTATAACCTTTAAAAGCACTGCTCATACTCTATAATTTTGTTCTCATTGAAGCTTTACTGAAAACACTATTATAAGATTTAATTATTGTTTTTAACAGTCATTTATTATATAGTTAGGCAAGAAAGTATACATCATGAAAATAATGTGAAAAGATGCCATAGACTTTTCAAAATAGCAAAACATATGTTCATACAGAAAATGCACAAAGAATCAATAGATGTGATTGATATTCTGAGTCAGTGATAATTATTAAACTATAATAAACCTCAGATTTTGTTTTCTCTATAAAATTCATTTGTTTCTTTCCTTTGTCTCAGAGGAGGTTTTTAATACCAAAGTTTTAAATTTGACATATATGGTATTAAAATATGTTAAGAACTTTATTGATGTTTAACAGAAAGATGTGCATATTATAAACATGTAACAAAATTAATTTATACAAAATGAATATGCCCATGTAACCACTAGATACGACATTATCAGTACCTGCAACACTGTCATTCTAACAGCATTGATTAATTTGATACTTGATATAAATGGAGCAATACATCATACATTCTTTTGTGTCTTGCTTATTTTACATAACATTTGTGAGAGTCATAAATATTGTGTGCAGTTATAGTTTTTAAAAAATTATTTACAATTATTATTTTGTACAGTATACTATAGTTTTGCATAGTATGTAATCGGATAACTATATCATTATTTCCACATTGTAAAATTAATTGCCATTGAGTCATTTCCAAATGGAAGATACTAAGTATAATGTTGTTATGAGTACTCTAATGTATGTCTTTTGGTAAGGATAGGTACGTATTTCTATTTGGCATAAACCTAGGATTGGAATTGCTGAGTCATAGCATGTGCATATGTTAAACTTTAGTAGATGTTACCAAAGACTACTTTCCTACCAATGTCTAATATTTCTGGTTTCTCTGTATTCTTGCCAAAATTTATTTTCTGTCTCTTTAATTTTAGCAGTTCTGATGAGTGTATAGTGGCATCTTGTTGCATTTTTAATGTGCATTTCCCCAATAATGAATGAAATTAATCATTTTTCTTATATGTATTGGCCATCAGATATTCTCTTTTGAAAAATGTCTGTTCAAGTCTTTTGCCCATTTCTCATTGGGCTTTCTATCTTTTTGTTCTTGATGAATAAAAATTCTTGATATATTCTAGATAGAAGACCTTCTTGGATATGGGAATTGAGAGTATCTTCTCTCACTCTGAGGCTTGCATTTTCACATTCTAAATGATACAATTTGTATTAAGAATATATTCACTTGATATAGTTCATTTATTACTATTTTAATATGATTGGCACAATTGTGCTTTTGGTAATGTTACAGAAAATTAACATTTAATTCAGATGAACTACTATGAAATCTGGAAGATATAAGAAAAATGTAAGGTTTTGGAAAGTGACCAAAGTAAAAAACAATCTGGAAGACAGTCAATCTATAAAAATTGAGAACTTCATTGGGTCAGATAACCTGTGACAGTCTCTGGTCCACATAGCATGAAGCTGCTAAAGCTGAAGCAGAAATTCACATCTTACTAGCATTCATGTTAGGAGGCCGAGGATGGAATCCAGGGTTTCTAGAGTGCCTAGGAAGTGAGGAGAAAATCCCAGAAAGGGAGGAGACATAAATGGGGAAACCCAAATCTTCTTGTAAAGTCCACCTCAGCTCTTAGAGGCCTTTCAACTAAGTAGGCATAGTGGGGACTCCAAGAAGCCCCTCGGAAGGCAGCAACTGAAAGACTGAGGTAAGTGAATGAAGGTCTCAACACTTATACAACAGAAGGAAAAAAAGAAGTTTATAGTTTTAGTCCAGCCAAATTAAAACTCTTTAGTGAAAGATAATAGAAGCTAGAATTTCTACAAAGTATCTACCTGATAGAAAAAAATGAGGAGTCATGAGAAGTAGCAAAATTTAGCCCATAGTCAAGAAAAGACAAAGCAATCCATAAAAAGAAAATCAAAATGAAAAGGTGTCGTAATTATCAGACTGAGATTTTAAAGTAATTATTATTAATATGTCTAAGAAAACCTTGGTTATAAAGATTGAAGAGATGGGAAACTTCAGCATAGAAATGAAATACATAAGAAAGATTAATGTAACCACCTAACAGGTTCACCTTGCCCATTGCCTAGACAGAGCCAATTTATCAAGACAGGGGAATTGTAATGGAGAAGTATAATTCTCACAGAGCCAGCTGTGTGGAAGACTGAAGTTTTATTATTATTCAAATCAGTCTGCCCAAGCATTCTAGAATGGAGTTTTTAAGGAGAATTTGGAGGTTGGCGGCTCTGGAAGTGGGGAGTGCTGATTGGTAGGGTTGGAGATGGAATCATAGGGGATGTAAGTGAGTTTTTTGTTTGTTTGTTTGTTTGTTTGCTGTCTTCTGTTCCTGGGTGGGATTATAGAACCAGCTGAGCCAGATTACCAGTCTGCATGGTGTCAGCTGGTGCATCAAGTACAGGGTCTGCAAAATATCTCAAGCACTCATCTTAGATGTTACAATAGTGATGTTATTCCCAGGAACAATTTGGGGAAGTTCAGACTCTTGCAGCCAGAGGCTGCGTGGTGCTTAAATTATAAATTCTAATCTTGTAGCTAATTTGTTAGTCCTACAAAGGCAAATTGGTCCTGAGGCAAGATTTTTTTGTTTGTTTGTTTATTTGTTTGTTTTTGGAAAGGACTATTATCTTCTTTGTTTCAGAGTTAAACTATAAGCTAAATTCCTTCCCAAGTTTAGTTTAGCCTATGCTCAAGAATGAACAAGGACAGCTTAGAGATCAGAAGCCAGATGGAGTCGGTTAGTTCTGATCTCTTTCACTGTCATAATTTCCTCAGTTATAATTTTTGTAAAAGTAATTCCATTTAATGAATATTCTAGAACTTAAAGGTACATTATTTGATTTTTTTAAAAGATTGCATTTAAAAGCAATTAAAGATGGCAAATAAAAAGGTAATAAAACTTGGGCCGGGGGCTGTTGCTCACACCTGTAATCCCAGGACTTTGGGAGGCCGAGGTGGGCGGATCACGAGCTCAAGAGATCGAGAACATCCTTGCCAACATGGTGAAACCCTGTCTCTACTAAAAATACAAAAATTAGCCAGGTGTGGTGGTGTGCACCTGTAGTCCCAGCTACTCGGGAGGCTGAGGCAGGAGAATTGCTTGAACCCAGGAGGCAGAGGTTGCAGTGAGCCAAGAATGTGCCACTGCACTCCAGCCTGGAGACAGAGCAAGACTCCAAATCAAAAAAAAAAAAAAAAAAAAAAAAGGTAATAAAACTTGAAGGTACATTAATAGAAACCATACTGCTCAAAAAAGACAGATAAAGGAAAATAATAATAATGATAATAATATTAATAAAGCCCAATATCATGTGAAACATATCAAGTTGTCTAACGAGTATGTAATTAAGAGTCTCAGAGGTGAGAAAGTAGAGTATGGATCATCAATAGTATTTTAAGAAATAATAGCTAAAAATTACCCAAATTAGGTGAAAAACATAAATCTAAACATCCGAGAACCTTACCCAAATACAAGCAAGTCAAATGCGAGTGTTAAAAGAAAAACTTCAGCTGAATTAAATTTAAAGATGCTTAACTGAGCAATCAATGATTCACAAATCAGGCAGCCCCCAGAATCACAGCAGATTCAGAGACTCCAGCACAGCTACGGGTGCTGAAAAATTTATAGAGAAAAAAAGGAAGTGACATACAGAAATCAGAAGTAAGGTACAGAAACAACTGGATTGGTTACAGCTCGGCGTTTGCTTTATTTGAACACAGTTCGAACACTCGGCAGTATATGAGTGGTTGAAGTACGGCTGCTGGGATTGGCCAATACTCAGCTATTGTTACAGGCACATACTCTTAAGTTCGGTTTTCAATCTTGTCTACCTATTAAGTTAGATTACAGTTCATCCACAAAGTCTCAAATACATAAATACAGGGTTCTTCTCAGGCCATATTCAATTCACTTTAACGCAAGAATAAGCACAACTAGGCACATTTTGAAGTCAACAAATACAAAGAAAACCTTGAAAGTGGAGAGAGACAAATGACAAATTACATATAGTTAAGGAACACTATGAATGGTGGCTGAAAAAAAGTTGAAACCTGTAGACAATAAAATGATATCTTTAAAGGGCTGACTAAAAAATAAAATTGGAATTCTGTATACAGTGAAAATCTTAAAAAACATAGGTGAGTTCATTAGTTTCCTATTCCGGCTGTAACAAATTACCACAAAGTCAATGGCTTGAAACAACATGAAAGGTTTTATCTTAAGTTCTGAAGGTCAAAAGTCTGAAGTGGATGTCACTGGAGTAAACTCAAGGTGTTTGCAGAATCACACTTCTTATGGAGGCTCGGCAGGTGGGGAAGGGATGCCATGGGGGAGAGTTAATTTTCTTGCCTTTTCTGGCTTCTAGGGCTGCCTACATTCTTCGGCTCATGGTCCTCTTAAACACCAGCAGTTGAATCATTCTGACCTCTATTTCTGTCTCACATCTTCTCTATGATTCTCTGCATCCTTGTTTCACTTATAAGGACCCTTGTGATTACACTGAGCACACCAGGAAAATTCATAATAACTACTCATTTTAAAATGCTTAATTATATTTACAAAATTCCTTTTCCATGTAAATACCCTTATTCATAGGAATTAGGAGGTGTATTAGTCTGCTTTCATGCTGCTGATAAGGACATACCCAAGACTGGGCCATTTACAAAGGTAAGAGTTTTAATGGAGAACTCACAGTTCCATGTGGCTGGGGAAGCCTCACAATCATGGCAGGAGACAAGGAGGAGAAAGTCACATCTTACATGGATGGCAGCAGGCAAAGAGAGAGCTTGTGCAGGGCAACTCTGATTTTTTAAAACCATCAGATCTCATGAGACCCATTCACTATCACAAGAACAGCACAGGAAAGACCCACCCATCCATACTTCAGTCATCTCCCACTGAGTCCCTCCCACAACATGTGGGAATTATGGGAGCTACAAGATGAGATTGTGTGGGGACACAGAGCCAAACAGTATCAGGAGGTGAACATCCTTTGAGGCCCTTCTTCTGCCTATTCTTCCAATCGTGGTGAAATAAATACATTTTTCAGGTAAATAAGAGAGAATTCCTGGACAGTATACCTTCGGTAAAAGAAATGTTAAACAAATTATTCAGCCTGAAAGAAAATTGCACCAGATAGAAATTCATATTTGAAGGAGAAATGAAGAACATTAGCAATGGTAAATATTTACTCTATTGGTAAACATAAAAGACTATGTTTTTTCTCTTAATTAATTTTACAGTTAGCCTTTTTGTACCTTATTTAAGGAATCATAGCCTATTCCAAGGTCATGTATTTTCTACAACTTGAATGTTTAAACATTAGGAGTTATATTTGTAATCCATCTAGAATATGTATCTGTGTCTCTATGTAAAGTGTAAAGTAAGCATTTGAATATACTTTTGTGGATATACTAAATTGGATATTCATGTGGAATTGTGGAATTGTGATGTCAACTTAGTCATAAATCACATGACAATTTACATTTTGTATTGTTTCTGGTCACTTAATTTTTCTCTCTCGGTCAGTTTCCCTTTCCTTATGGTAATATAATACTGTCTTAATTAATATACCTTTACTTCTTTACTTATGGTATTTTAGTCTTTTGTTACTGGTACTATAAATCTTCCATATTAGCACTTCTATAGTGTTACCTTGATGATTCTTGACTTGTTAAATTTCAGCATAAATTGTTAAATCGGCCATTAAATTTACCAACATTTTTAGAAATTTGGTTAGGATTTTATTGAATCTACAGAATGATGTAGAAAGCTGCCATATTTACAGTTTTGGCTGTAATCCATGCAAATGAGTATCTCTTCAGTTATTGAAGATTTCTTCAATTTTTCTTAATAACAGTTTAAAAATGAGAGTTTTAAACTTCATTTGTTGTACATTTTATCAATTTGTTACTAGACATTTGATATTTTTATAATGTAAATTGTACTACTTTTCATTTTTAAAAATTTTTATATTAAATTCAGGGTACAAGTGCAGGTTTGTTACACAGGTAAACTTGTGTCATGGGGAGTGTTGAACAGATTATTTTATCACCCAGTTATGAAGCCTACTACCCGCTATTTTTCCTGATTTTCTCCCTCCTCTCAACCTCCACCATCAAAAAGGCTACAATGTGTGCTGTTCCCCTCTGTGTGTCAGTGTGTTTTTATCATTTAGCTCCCACTTATAAGTGAGTACAAGGGGTATTTGGCTTTCTGTTCCTGTGTTAGTTTCCCACGTATAATGGCCTCCAGCTCCATCCGTGTCCCTGCAAAGGACATGATTTCCTTAATTTTAATGGTTGCATATTATTATATGGTGTACATGTACCACATTTTCTCTATTCAGTCTACTATTGATGGGCTTTTAGGTTGATTCTATGTCTTTGCTATTGTGAATAGTGCTATAGTAAACATATGTGTGCATGTGTCTTTATAATGGAATAATTTATATTCCTTTGGGTGTATACCAAGTAATGGGATTGCTGGGATGAATGAGATTTCTGTCTTTAGGTCTTTGAGGAATCACAACACTGTCTTCCACAATGGCTGAACTGATTTACACTCCCACCAATAGTGTACAAGCACTACTTTTTCTCCACACCTCATCAGCATTGGTTATTTTTTACTTTTTAATCATAGTTATTCTGACTGGTGTGAGATGGTATCTCATTGTAGTTTTGATTTGAATTTCTCTCATAAGCACAAATGTTGAACTTTTTATCCGTATATTTGTTGGCTGCATGTATGTCTTCTTTTGAAAATTGTCTGTTCATGTCCTTTGCCTACTTTTTTTATGGGATTTTTTTGGCACATTTGTTTAAGTTTCTTATAGGTGCTGGATGTTAGAGCTTTGTTGAATGCATAGTTTGTAGGTTGTCCATTTACTCTGTTGATAGTTTCTTTTGCTGTGCAGAAACTCTTTAGGTTTAGATCCCATTTATCAATTTTTGCTTTTGTTACAATTGCTTTTTGCAATTTCATTATGAGATCCTTGCCCGTGTCTGTGTCCTATATGGTATTGTCTAGGATATCTCCCAGGGTTTTTATAGTTTTGGGCTTTACATTTAAGTCTTTAATCCATTGTGAGTTAATTTTCATATGGTGTAAGAAAGGGGTTCAGTTTTAATCTTCAGCATATGGTTAGCCAGTTATCTCAGCACCATTTATTGAATAGGGAATCCTTTCCCCATTGCTTGTTTTGGTCAGGTTTGTCGAAGATCAGACAGTGGTAGGTGTGCAGTCTTATTTCTGGGTTCTCTATACTGTTCTATTGGTCTGTGTCTGTTTTTGTACCAGTACTATCATGCTGCTTTGGTTACTGTAGCCCTGTACTAGTGTTTGAAGTTGTGTAGCGTGATGCCTCCAGCTTTGTTCTTTTTACTTAGGATTGTCTTGGCTATTGGGGTTCATTCTTGGTTCCATATGAATTTTAAAATAAGTTTCTCTAATTCTGTGAAGAATGTCAATGTTAGTTTAATAGGAATAACATTGAATCTATAAATTGCTTTGGGCAGTGTGATGGTTGATACTGAGTGTCAACTTGACTGGATTGAGGGATACAAAGTATTAATCTTGGGTGAGTCTGTGTGGGTGTTGCCAAAAGAGATTAACATTTGAGTCACTGGGCTGGGGAAGGCAGTTTCACCCTTAATCTGTTGGGCACAATCTATTTAGCTTCCAGTGAACATAAAGCAGGCAGAAAACACGAAAAGGAGAGCTTCCCAGCCTACATCTTTCTCCCATGCTGGATGCTTTCTGCCCTTGAACATCAGACTCCGAGTTCTCAAGTTCTTCAGTTTTGGGACTCGGACTATCTCTCCTCGCTCCTCAGCTTGCACAGCCTATTCTGGGACCTCATGATTATGGAAGTTAATAATAAGCTCACATTTATATATATATATATATATATTTCTGTCCCTCTAAGAGAACCCTTACTAATACAGATTTTGGTACCAGGAGTGGTTCTAGAGGAACAGAATATTAAGGATGGAGTTCTTTCATTGGTTTTGGGGTTTCTGGAGTTGGCTGCTTAATATGATTAGACCCCAAAATTCTAAGAACTCTATTTCTAGTAGTATGGAGAAGATTGATAGTCTTTGATGTGAACTATTTAGAGAGTTATGCAAAATAAATGCATTTAACACTCCTGATTCACTGCTCATGAAAGGCAAGGAGTTTAGTGACTCTATAGATAATACCTTTGACCACATATGGAGAACCAAGGAACATAATGAAGCTGGTTGGTTGCTTCTGAGTTTAATAGGCAAAGTGATGAAAGAAAATGATGAACTCGGGGATTCTGTCTCCCAGCTTCAGAAGCATATATTGAGCCTCAAATCAGCCAAGATTGTCCTGAGTGAGAGTCTTACTTCCTGTAGAGAAAGAGCTGAAATTGTGGAAAAATAGACACAAGCTTTTATCATATGAGTGGCTGAGCTGCAGTGAAAGGTGCATGCACAGCCTTGCCAGGTGTCTACTGTTAAAGTGAGGGAATTAACTGGAAAAAGATGGGACCCTGAAACTTGGAATGGGGATGTGTGGGAGGACCATGATGAAGCTGGGGACACTGAGTTTGTAAACTCTAATGAACCTTTTTTTTTTTTTTTTGCCAGAAGGAACAGCCTCCCTATCCCCACTAGTGGCACCATCCCCTCCCTGACCCATGCTGCCATCAGCCTTTCCACCATTGTCTGAGGAGATAAACTCTGTGCTGCCTGAGGCAACAGTGATTGCCTCCCCTGAGGCAGTCGCCAGACAAAATAATGTTGATTCTCCTCAGGAGCCACCCCCCAACACCCCAGTTTGCTTCTAGACCTATAACTAGACTAAAATCCTTGCGGACCCCTGGAGGTGATGTTGAGAGTATGACCCATGCAGAGATGTGCTACATTCAAAAAGAACTGTTTGAGTTATCTAATTTATAAAAGCACAATCTGGAGAACAGTCATGGGAATGGATATTAAGGGTGTGGAATAATGGTGGAAGAAACATAGAGTTGGATCAGGCTGAATTTATTGATTTGGGCCTACTAAGTAGAGACTCTGCTTTTAATTTTGCAGCTCAGGGAGTTAAAAATGTTCTAATAGTTTATTTGCTTGGTTAGTTGTAATATGGATCAAAAGATGTCCCACTGTGAGCAAGCTGGAAATGCCTGATCTCCCTTGGTTTAATGTAGAGGAAGGGATCCAAAGGCTTGGGGAGATTGGGGTGGTGGAGTGGATTAGTCACTTTAGACCTACATATCCAAGCTGGGAGGGTCCAGCAAATATACCCTTGACCAATGCCTTGAAAAATAGATTTGTGAGGGCTGCACCTGCATCTTTGAAGAGCCCTCTAATTGCTCTTCTCTGTATGTCAGAGGTAATGGTGGGAACCACAGTCACTCAACTACAAAATTTAAATACAATGGGAATAATTGGATCCTGAGGTGGCAGGGGCCAAGTGGCAGCACTCAACCATCAAAGGCAAGGTGGGTATAGTTACCGTAATGGACAGCAGAGGCAAAGAGGCAATCAGAATAGTATGATTCATGTAGAGCTCTGGCATTTGCTAATTAATCATGGTGTTCCTAGAAGTGAAATTGATAGGAAGCCTACTTCATTCCTACTTAAATTATACAAACAGAAAACTTCTAGGTCTAATGGACAACATACTAATTTGAATTATAAAAACAGAGAATCATGGTCCCTCAACCAATTTCCAGACTTGAGCCAGTTTATAGGCTCACACCCCTTGAATGAAGTGGGGGCCAGCTCCCCTTGAGGAAGGATCCCACTACGTTACCAACAATTTATGCAGTGAATATTTCTCCCATCTTTCCCCAAGGATACCTCTGGCCTTTTACCAGGGTAACTGTGCAATGTGGAAAGAAAAATGATCAGACATTTCAGGGACTACTGGACACTGGCTCTGAGCTGACGTTGATTCCAGAGGACCCAAAACGTCATTGTGGTCCTCCAGTTAAAGTAGGGGCTTATGGAGGTCAGGTAATTAATAAAGTTTTAGCTCAGGTCTGACTTACAGTGGGTCCCCAGATTCATCCTTTGGCCATTTCCCCAGTGCCAGAATGCATAATTGGCATAGACATACTAAGCAGGTGACAGAACCCCATTGGCTCCCTGACTGATTGATAGGATAATGGCTATTAGGGTGGGAAAGGCCAAATGGAAGCCATTAGAGCTGCCTTGACCTAGAAAAATAGTAAATAAAAAACAATATCACATTTCTGGAGGGATTGCAGAGATTAGTGCCACCATCAAGGACTTGAAAGATGCAGCAGTGGTGATTCCCACCACATCCCTATTCAACTCTCCCATTTGGCCAGTGCAGAAGACAGACAGATCTTGGAGAAAGACAGTGGATTATTGTAAGCTTAACCAAGTGGTGGCTCCAATTGTCGCTGCTGTACCAGATGTGGTTTCATTGCTTGAGCAAATTAACACATCTCCTGGTACCTGGTATGCAGCCATTGACTTGACAAATGCCTTTTTCTCCATTCCTGTCCATAAGGCCCATCAGAAGCAATTTGCCTTCAGCTGGCAAGGCCAGCAATATACTTTTACTGTCCTACGTCAGAGGTATATCAACTCTCTGACTTTTTGTCATAATTTTATTCAAGGAGAACTTGATTACTTTTCTTCCACAAGATATCACACTGGCCCCTTACATTGATGACATTATGCTGATTGGAGCCAGTGAGCAAGAAGTAGCAAACACAATGGTCTTATTGGTGAGACATTTGCATGCCAGAGGATGGGATATAAATCCGAGTAAAATTCAGGGGCCTTCTGCTTCAGTAAAATTTCTAGGGGTCCAGTGGTGTAGGGCCTGTAACAAAATTCCTTCTAATGTGAAGGATAAGTTGCTGCATTTGGACCCTCCTACAACCAAGAAAGAGCCACAATGCCTAGTGGACCTATTTGGATTTTGGAGGCAATAAATTCCTCATGTGGGTGTGTTACTCCAACCCCGTTTATTGAGTGGCCCAAAAGGCTGCCAGTTTTGAGTGGGGTCCAGAACAGGAGAAGACTCTGCAACAGGTCCAGGCTGCTGTGCAAGTGGCTCTGCCACTTGGGTCATATGACCCAACAGATCCAATGGTGCTTGAGGTGTCAGTCACAGATAGGGATGCTGTTTGGAGCCTTTGGCGAGCCCACATAGGTGAATCACAGCAGAAGCCTCTAGGATTTTGGAGCCCTGCCATCTTCTGCAGATAAATACTCTCCTTTTGAAAGACAGTTCTTGGCCAGTTACTGGTCTTTGGTGGAAACTGAACATTTGATTATGGGTCATCACGTCGCCATGTGACCTGAACTGCTTATCATGAACTGGGTGTTTTCTGACTAATAGCCATAAAGTGGGTCATGAATAGCAGCATTCCATCATCAAAATAAAGTGGTACATATGTCATCAGACTCGAGCAGGTCCTGAAGACACAAGTACGTTACCTGAGGAAGTGGCTCAAATGTCCATGGTCTCCATTCCTGCCACCTGCCTTCTTTCCCCTAGTCTGCACTGATAGCCTCATAGGGAGTTCCCTATGAAGAGTTGACAGAGGAAGAAAAGGCTAGGGCCTGGTTCACAAATGGTTCTGAAAGATACGCAAGCACCACCCAAAAGTGGACAGCTACAGAACTACAGCCCCTTTCTAGGACATCCCTGAAGGACAGCAGTGAAGGGGAATCTTTTCAGTGGGCAGAACTTCAAGCAGTGCATCTAGTTGTGCACTTTGCATGGAAAGAGAAATGGCCAGATGTGTGGTTATGTGCTGATTCATGGGCTGTAGCCAATGGTGTGGCTAGATGGTCAGGGACTTGTAAGAAGCATGATTGGAAAATGGTGACAAATAAACTTGGAGAAGAGTTATGTGGATGGACCTTTCTGAGTGGTCAAAAACTGTGAAGATATTTGTATCCCATGTGAGTGCTCACCAATGGGTGACCTTAGCAGAAGAGGAGTTTAATAATCAAGTGGATAGAATGACCCATTCTGTGGACACCACTCAGCCTCTTTCCCCAGCCACCCCTGTCATTGCCCAATGGGCACATGAACAAAGTGGCATGGTGGCAGGGATGGAGGTTACACATAAGCTCAGCAACATGGACTTCCACTCACCAGGGTAACCTGGCTATGGCCACTGCTGAGTGCCCAATTTGTCAGCAGCAGAAACCAACACTGAGCCCTCGATATGGCACCATTCCCCAGGATGATCAGCCAGCTACCTGGTGGCAAGTTGATTATATTGGATCTCTTCCATCATGGAAAGGGTAGAGGTTTGTCCTCACTGGAATAGACACTTACTCAGGATATGGTTTTGCCTATCCTGCACGCAATGCTTCTGCAAAGACTACCATCAGTGGAGTCACAGAATGCCTTATCCACCATCATGATATTCCACACAGCATTGCCTCTGACCAAGGCACTCACTTTATGGCTAAAGAAGTGTGGCAATGGGCTCATGCTCATGGAATTCACTGGTCTTACCATGATCCCCATCTTCCTGAAGCAGCTGGATTTATAGAATGATGGAATGACGTTTAGAAGTCACAATTACAACACCAACTAGGTGACAATACTTTGCAGGGCTAGGACAAAGTTATCCAGAAGGCCATGTATGTTCTGAATCAGTGTCCAATATATGGTACCATTTCTCCCATAGCCAGGGTTCATGAGTCCAGGAATCAAGGGGTGGAAGTGGAAGTGGCACCACTTACCATCACCCCTACTGATCAACTAGCAAAAGTTTTGCTTCCTGTTCCTGCAACATTAGTCACGGCCTAGAGGAATTAGTACCAGAGAGGGGAATGCTGCCACCAGGAGACACAACAATGATTCCATTAAACTGGAAGTTAAGATTGCCACCTGGAAACTTTGGGCTCCTATCTTTAAGTCAACAGGCTAAGAAGACAGTTACAGTGTTGGCTGAGGTGATTGACCAGGACTATCAAGATGAAATCAGTCTACTACCCCACAACGTAAGGGAAAGTATGCATGGAATACAGGAGATCCATTAGTGCATCTCTTAATATTACCATGCTCTGTGATTAAGGTCAACGGGAAACTACAACAGCCCAATCCAGGCAGGACTACAAATAATCCAGACCCTTCAGGAAGGAAGGTTTGGGTCACTCCACCAGGAAAAAAACCATGATCTGCTGAGGTGCTTGATGAAGGAAAAGGGAATTCAGAATGGGCAGTAGAAGAAGGTAGTCATCAATACCAGCTAACACCACGTGGCCAGCTGCAGAAAAGAGGACTGTAACTGTCATGGGTATTTCCTCCTTCATTTGTTAAAAACACGTTTGTGCCTGTATACACTTGTACTAAGAAAATATCTTCATTTTATTTCCTTTTTCCTTTATCATGTGACATAAGATTTATTGACTTCATATCAGCATTTAAGTATTGTTAACTTTATGTAATAGTATCTGGGTTGGGGATTGGTGCATTTCAGGTTGTATGAGGGACAGTTGTATCATGTTAGGCATAACTATGACCTCATTATTGTCTTTATTTGAAGATTACATATGATCTAAGGAGATGTGTATGGGTTCAAGTTGACAAGGGATGGATTTGTGATGGTTAATACTGAGTGTCAACTTAATTGGATTGACACATACAAACTATTGTTCCTGGGTGTGGCTATGTAGGTGTTGCCAAAAGAGATTAATATTTGAGTCAGTGGGCTGGGGAAGGGAGATCAACCCTTAATCTGGTGGGCACAATCTAATCAGCTTCCAGTAAAAGCAGGCAGAAAATGTGAAAACGAGAGACAGGCCTAGCCTCCCAGCCTGTATCTTTCTCCTGTGCTGGATGCTTCCTGCCCTCGAACATCGGACTTCAAGTTCTTCAGTTTTGTGACTCGTACTGGCTCTCCTTGCTCCTCAGCTTGCAGATAGCCTACTGTGGGACCTTGTGATCATGGAAGTTAATACTTAATAAACTCGCCCTTATATATATAAAAATAAAATAGGATATATATATATGTGATATATAAAAAATAGGATATAAAAATAAGATATATAAAAATAGGATATATTATATATGTAAAGTAGGACATATATACAAATAGGATATATATATATATATAATTATAAAATTATTTTAATGTGTATTTCAGCTCTTTCAGGTCAGTTACATTCTTCTCTATACTGGTTTTTTTTTTCTATCAGCTCCTGCAATGGTTTATCATGATTTTTAGCTTCCTTGCATTGGGTTACAATGTACTCCTTTAGCTCAGCATACTTTGTTTCTATCCATATTATGAATTCTGTTTCTGTCATTTCAGCCATCTCAGCTTTAACCTGGTTTCAAACCCTTGCTGCAGAGGTGACGCAGTCATTTGGAGGGAAAAGGCACTCTGTTTTCTTTCGATCTTTCAGCATTCTTGTGCCGATTATTTCTCATCTTTGTGGACTTACCTGCCTTCAATCTTTGAGGCTTCTGACTTTTGGATTTTTTTTTCCTTCTAACTGTCTGGCCACTTTTCCATGAGGCCCCTGTAGTATGCTGGAGGTTCGCTGCAGTCCCTAGTCACCTTGCATTTTTCAGTACCTGGAGGTATCATCAGTGAGGGCTGCTAAATAGCAAAGATGGCATCCTGCCCCTTCCTCTGGGAGCTCTGTCCTAGGGAGGTACAGACCTGTTGCCAGCCTAAATGCACCTGAAGGAGGTGGCTGGATACTCTGATTGTGAGGTCTCACCCAGGCAGGAGAAAGGAGATTGGGGATCCACTTAAAAAGTAGTCTGGCCATATTGTTTTAGAGCAGCTGTGCTGTGCTGTGGGTCTACTTCAGTCCCTGGTTGCCTTGGACCCTCCAAAGACAAAAAGCTGGAACAGCTAAGTCATTCAAACAGCAATGATGATGGCTTGCCTCTCCACCTGGGACCTCTGTACCAGGGAGGCCTGAAACCTCTAGAAAACATCAATGGGGTAGCTGAAAACTCTGGTTGGGAGGCTCCACCTGGTGATGAGGAACAGGGTTGCAGACCCACTTAAAAAAGCAGACTGGCCATTATTTTGTGGGGCTGCTGTGCTGTGCTGTGGTAACATTCCTGCCCCGGTTGGCTTGGACTCTCCAAAGCCCAAAGGCTGGAACTGCTAAGTCACCCAAGCAGCAAAGATGGCAGCCTGACCCTTCATCTGGCAGTTCTGTCCTACCTTTGGGCATTTTCCGATCTCTGTTGGCCAGAGCATACCCATGAGGGTGGCTGAAGGGGGGCAGTCCCTCCTAGAGAGGAGGAATGGGATTGGTGATCCTTTTAAAGATGCAGTCTGGCCACACTTTCATACAGCAGCTGTTTTGTGCTGGGATACTGCTTCTGCCCAAGTTGTCTTGGGCCTTCAAGAGCCCACTGGCTAGATCAGCTAACTCATCCATACAGCAAAGATGACTGCCTGCTCGTCCCTCTGGGAGGTCTGTCCCAGGGAGTTTTCAAATCTCAGTTGGCCACAGAACACTGGCGAGGTAGCTGGAGGCCCCAGTTGTGAAGTCCCACCCGGTCAGGAGGAATGGACTGGGGACCCTATTAAAGAAGCCTTCTGACCACGTTTTAGTAGAGCAGCTATGCTATGCTGGGGAATCCCCCTTCTGCCCCTGGTTAGTGGCTTTCCAAGCCCACATGCTGGAACAGCTAAGCTGCCCAAACAGCAAAGATAGCAGTCTGCCTTTCCCCCTGGAGCTTTGTCCCAGGTATGCTCAACACTGTTACCAGTTGCTGGCTGGAATTTCAAACCAGTGGGTCTTATCCTGTGAGACGTTGTGGAAGTGGGTCCAACAGACCATCACTGCTCAGTCCCTGGATTCAGCTTCTTTCCTAGGGGAAATGTATTAGTTCATTCTTATGCTGCTAAGAAAGACATACCCAAGACTAAATAATTTACAAAATAAGAGAAGTTTAATTGACTCACAGTTCAGATTGGCAGGGGAGGCCTCAGGAATCACGGTGGAAGGAGAGCAATCATGTCATTCTTCACATGGTGTCAGGAAGGAGAAGAATTGAGTGCCCAAAGGGGGAAGCCCCTTGTAAAACCAATAGATCTCATGAGAACTAACTGACGATCACAAGAACAGGATGAGGGAAACAGACCCCATGATTCAATAATCTCCAGCTTGTCCCTCCCATGACACATGGGGGTTATAGGAACTACAATTCAAGGTGAGATTTGGGTGGGG
The DNA here is from genome assembly GCF_028858775.2 of Pan troglodytes. NCBI lineage: Eukaryota > Metazoa > Chordata > Mammalia > Primates > Hominidae > Pan > Pan troglodytes. Next base: position 23,920,458 of record NC_072402.2, on the reverse strand, counting down.
ATACAACCAAACCATATCATTCCACTGTTGGCCTCTCCCAGGTCTCATTTTCTCACAATTCAAAACACAATAATACCCTCCCAACAGTCCCCGAAATTCTTAACTCATTCTAGCAATAACTCAAAGGTCCAAGTCCAAAGTCTCATCTGAGACAAGGCAAGTCCCTTCCACTTGTGAGCCTGTAACATCAAAAGCAAGTTACTTACTTCCTAGATACAATGGAAGTACAGGCATTGGGTAAATATACCCATTCCAAATGGGAGAAATTGGCCAAAACAAAGGGGCTACAGGCCCTATGCATGTCCAAAATCCAATAGGGCAGTCATTACACCTTAAAGTTCCAAAATGATCTCCTTTGACTCCATGTCTCATATCCAGGTCATGCTGATGCAAGAGGTGGACTCCCATGGCCATGTGCAGCTCCACCTCTGTGGCTTTGCAGGTACAGTCCCCGTCCTGGCTGCTTTAATGGGCTGGCATATAGTGTCTGCAGCTTTTCCACCACACGGTGCAAGCTGTCAGTGGATCTACCATTCTGGGGTCTGAAGGACAGTGGCCCTCTTCTCACAGCTCCACTAGGCAGTGCCCCAGTGGAGACTCTGTATGGGGGCTCCAACTTCACATTTCCCTTCTGCACTGCCCTAGCAGCAGTTCAGCATGAGGGCTTCACCACAGCAGCAGACTTCTGCATGGACATCCAGGTATTTGCATGCATCCTCTTAAATCTAGGTGGAGGTTCCCAAACCTCAGTGCTTAACTTCTGTGAACCTGCATGCCCAACACCACTTATAAGCTGCCAAGGCTTGGGTGTGCACCCTCTGGAGCAATGGCCTGAGCTGTAGCTTGACCCCTTTTAGCTATGGCTAGAGCTGAAGCAACTGGGATGCAGGGCACCATGTCCTGAAGCTGAACACAGCAGAGGGTCCCTGGGCCCAGCCCAGAACCCATTTCTTCCTCCTAGGCCTCTGGGTCTGTGATGGGAGGGGCTGCTGTGAAGGTCTCTGACTTGGCCTGGAGACATTTTCCCCATTGTTTTGGTGACTAACATTTGTCTCCTCATTATTTATGCAAATTTCTGCAGCAGGCTTGAATTTCTCCCCAGAACATGGGGTTTTCTTTTCTATCATCAGGCTGCAAATTTTCAAAACTTTTACACTCTGCTTCCTCTGGAACAATTTGCTGCTTAGAAATTTCTTCTGCCAGATACCCTAAATCAAAAGTTCCACAGATCTCTAGGGCAGGGGCAAAATGCTGCCAGTATCTTTGCATAACAAGAGTTACCTTTATTTTCGTTTCGAACAAGTTTCTCATCTCCATCTGAGACCACCTCAGCCTGGACTTCATTGCCCATCTCACTATCAGTATTTTGGTCAAAGCCATTCAACAAGTCTCTAGGAAGTTCCAAACTTTCCCAGATATTCATGTCTTCTTTTGAGCCCTCAAAACTGTTTCACCTTCTGCCTGTTACCCAGTTCCAAAGTTGCTTCCACATATTCTGGTTTCCTTATAGCAGCATCCCACTCTCTACAGTACCAATTGACTGTATTAGTCTATTTTCATGCTGCTAATGAAGACATATGCAAGACTGGGTAATTTATAAAGGAAAGACATTTAATTGACTCACAGTTCAGCATGACTGTGGAGGCCTCAGGAAACTTACAATCATGGCAGAAGGGTAAGCAAATAAATCCTTCTTCATATGGTGGCAGGAAGAAGGAGTCCCCAGCGAAGGGGGAAGCCTCTTGTAAAACCACGAGATCTCATGAGAACTAACTCACTATCACAAGAATAGAATGGGGAAACTGCCCCCCTGATTCAATTATGTCCACCTGGTACCTGCCGTGACATGTGGGGATTATGGAAACTACAATTCAAAATGAGATTTGGATGAGGACACAGCCAAACCACATCAGGGTATGTACGGGGATCTAGCCTCCCATTTTGCTGGAGTTGCAGTTACTTTTGCTGGGAGTCCCCAAAATCCACAGTACTTTAAATTTTTATCATATTTGATTTTGACATACAGAAATACAATTTATTTTTATATTAGACTTACATTCAACTGTTGTTCTAAATTTACTATTAATTTGAGTAGTTTGCAGATTCTTTTGAATTTTCTAAGTATACCATTATGTTTCTGCAAATAATGACAGTTTCATTCTTTCTTTTAATTTTTTATGCACTTTAATTCTGTTTACTTAGTTCATTGCACTTGCATCAATATTTTATTGATGAGTATGCTATTTACAGTAGAGTTTTAAAATAATATTTGTTATTAGATTAAGAAAGCTCTAATTCCTATTTTGTTTAGAGTTTTTATCGTACAGGGGTTTTAAATCTGCATCTATTGGGATAATCACATGATTTTTCTTTATTTCTATACTAATATTATGAGTAAAATTGATTGATTTTCAAATGTATAATAGTGATAATTCTCCTGTACTTGTGGAATACACACACGTGCATATCACTTGATTTCTTTTATTAATATTTTGTTAAGAATAATTGAATCTATATATCAGAGAGGACCTATAATATAATTTGCTTTCAGTATAATGTCCTTTCAATGTTTTAAAATCAATATTACAATGATTTCTCTTTTCCTATTCTCTGAGTTTGTACAAATCTGGTCTTATTTCTACTTCAAATATTTGGAAGAATTAACTTTAAGACAGTTATTCACCATTTATTGAGTAAGGAAGTCTTTTCTCCATTGCTTTTTTTGGTTTACTTTGTCAAAGATCAGGTGGTTGTAGGTGTGCAACATTATTTATGGGCTCTCTATTCTGTTCCATTGGTCTCTGTGTCTGTTTATGTACCAGTACCATATTGTTTTGGTTACTATGGCCTTGTATTATAGCATAGCTTGAAGTTAGGTAATATGATGCTTCCAGGTTTGTTCTTTTTGTTTAGGACTGCCTTGGCTATTGGAGCTCTTTTTTGGTGTCATTTGAATTTTAAAATTGTTTTCTCTAATTCTGTGAAAAATGTCATTGGTAGTTTGATAGGAATACCATTGAATCTATAAATTGCTTTGGGTGGTATGGCCGGCAGTATGGCCATTGGTTCCTGATTTTGTGTGTGCATGTGTGTGTGTGTGAGAGAGAGAGAGAGAGAGGGAGAGAGAGAGAGAGACAGAGAGACAGAGAGTCAGAGAGAGACAGAGAGAGATTGAGAGGTAGAGAGAATAAAAGAGGAAAAGTTTTTAATAACAGATTAAATATTTTAGCAGATCTATCACTATTTGTATTTACTACCTTTTCTCCCTTCAGTTATTGTAAGAGGAATTTTTTTTCATAAGTTTTTCCATTTCATACAAATTGTGGAATTGATTTGCATGAAGCAGTAGATAATACCTACTACTCAATATAATAATGTGTATAATCTTATTGATTTTTTTCATTTCTGAGATGAATAATTTGTGATTTTCTCCTTATTCATAATTAGTTTTTAAAGGTATTTCAATTGTATTAACTTTTCAAAGAACTATATTTTATATTTATTTTTTGTTCCTTTATTACAGGCCTAATGGGGAAACTCAATTTATTTGTGGAAAACTGAGTTTATGACTTTATTTCACCATCATTTTTTGAAGTTCGTTTCGAGTTTTGAATTCTGAGTTAGCAGTTACTTTTTATTTCACCATTCTGAATATTTTGCCCCATTGACATCAGAGCACCATGACTTCTGAGAAGTCAGAGTTCAATTTCTCTCCATCTTTTCTACCCTTTCAATGGTAAATGTGTCTATTCCCTGGGTGTTTTTTGAGATTCTTTCTTTTGTCTTCAGTTTTCAGCAGTTAAACTATAATGTGTGTAATTATAGTCTTTTTACTTATTTTGCTGGTGGTTGCTAAGTTTCTTGAATATGTAGGTTGGTATCTACGATCAGTTTGTGGAAATTTCTCTATTATTTTGTCAATGTTACTTCTGCCCATTAGTTCTCCTTTCCCTCTCTTATTTTCTTCTTGGTTGCTTTCTCTTAATCTCTTTTCAAGTTCACTAATCTTTTGTTCATCTGTATCCAGTTTGATGTTCAACCAGTGAGTTCTTAATATAGATATTTTTAATCCCATATTATTTTATTATTCTTTGTAGACTTTTATTTTCCATTTATTCTATTGTTTCTATTTTGTCCATCTTTTTTTACATTTTGTTTAACATGTTATTGATAGCTATTTCAGCCTTTTTCTGCTACTTTATAAATATCAATAATCTAATGGGTCTATTTCTATTTTCTCTGTTTTTCTTTTTCATTTAAATAATACTCAAAGCTTCTTTACTTTTTACCTTCATAGTAATGTTTAGATGTATGCTAGAACTTGTATGTAAATTAACATGGGCTTCAGATGATATCATCTTCCACCTGAGAGTTTTCTTTTCTTCTCTCTTAGGTAGCTAGGATGAGGCACAGATCACCACTACCTAGTTAGTAACTGAGGCAGTAAAGGATATTTTGCAGTTTTAATAAAACTACGTCTTTCTCTGTTTAGTTCTTAATTCTAAAATGTGAGCCTTGAAGCTTTCAAGACCCACTCAGTCTCATGGGTGGTTTCTCCTCAGGCCTAAAAATATTGGAGGTTGAGCTCTGTTCTTTAGACTTGCCAGAATAGTCTTCCAGCCTCAAACTCTCCAAAACTTCAAACTCTGGCAAATATCTTGAGAGTGAAACTGACCCTGTGCTTGAAACTTTCATTGTAACTGTGGGAGATTTACTCATTTTAGAAGTGTTTCTTGTCCTAGCTCTCCAGCATATTGTATTGGCCCCCAGATTCCAGGTTGCTACTCCAGCTTCATGCAGCTATGGCTTTGTTGGTTTTTCTTTCCCCTAGTGGAGACTTACAGCTGTACTAATCATAATCTTAAACTCAAGCCCACAAGTACCAAACGCCTTTAGGAAAAAGAAATGGCTCTGGAAGTCTGCTTGCCATTAAAGGCTTTTTACTCTCTGGAATTTCACTCATCAAGTTCTTGCTACAATCATATCTTTCCGATCTTTTTAAAATATTATGTTATAATTTAATTGGATATTCTTAGTTTTGCAGTGGGAGCATTGTCCTGACATGACCTACTATACCACAACCAAGAGCAGAGATTAAAGTAATTTTGTCTATTGAGTCTAAATAAATGCCCTTTCTCCATTTATACAGATAAAGAGGTGTACTTCCTGAGGAACTTTAAATCAGGGGTATATTGGCAAATGTTTAACTAACTCTGTAACAGTAGGGAGGAAATGATGATTTATAAGTTCGTTCATTTTCGTGGTATAAATCCTCCCACCATGGCCAATTTCAAGCTACTCATGTGACATCACCAAATGCAGAGTTGGAAAGAGATGCATAGTCTTGCTTAAAATCAAGGTCTAGGGTTTCATTATGTTAATATGATTTCCTGAAACAACTAAGGGGTGAAAACATAATTTTCCCTTGTATTATTTTGGAATTTAATCCTGTTGATCTCTCAATAAAAAAAAATTGTTTCAAAGAGGTCAAGGTTTGGACTTATGTGAAGTCAACATTTGAAAACATTTGTAAATATTCTGTCAATCTTTAGTATATGCTCTTTTTAGGTATTAGTTCTCATAATTATCATAATTATCTTAATAATTTATTGATTATTTATAAGTAAGATGGTTATACCAAAAAACACTAAAGGGAGTTTGTATACATGAAAATATTTATGACATCTCAGACATTTTACACTTGAACTATTATAAATAACAATTACAGAGGCGTATCATAAAGGCTTTTAATTGAAGAGTATTTACAATTAAATTATAACAGAAAGAATACTGTAAAAGTAAACAAATAAGTTCTTTTTGAAAAACAGGAATGTGTAACATTCAAAAAGACCACAAAAATTAATTTCTGTGTTACAGAATATTGAGAAATCCTATTCCTATGGCTCCATGACTAGAGACTAAGACAAAGTGGTTAAAAGAAAATACAAATAGTCTACATTTTAACAGATAAGAAAATAATTTGTACATAGGTAGCCTATCCGGGGCTTTTTGGTAGTGTGTGCCACTGTCCTTGGCTCTCTTCACCCGCTTCTCCCTCCTGAAATGTCCTTAGCAAGGCAGTGTCCCCAAGTGAGCAGTGAAATAAACTGTTTCCATTTTGAAATGGAAAAGAAAAAAGAAGAAAAGAAAGGTGTTGTATAATTTACTTCACCACTGGAAGGCCTACAGTACACAATTGGGTAGCCAAAGGCAGACAGATAGAGAAACAATTCCAAGAGCTGGCTCACTGGAAGAAGCCCTACTACAACCAGTAACTATGGCCTAAAAGGTACAGCCTACAACGCTTGCATAGGACATCAGAAACTACCCCAGACCCATTGCCACTGCTGAGCTCTGAATTTAGTTCTGCTACACCTACCACCGCCAGAGATGATTCCATATGATTAAAAGGATCATACAATCCATCATTCATACCGGGACTCTTGAGAGTGAAAGAGGTTAATAACATTAATAACTACACTGGGACAACAGGTATGAACCAAGGCTGTCCAAGGTAAATCAGGTTATATGGTTATCTTATGATCCTTCTGATGCCGGGGCTAGCATGAGGCATTGGATTGAAGTAACTTTAGTCACATGCCCCATCCTAACTGACAAGACAACTAGGAAAATGAGTATCTGTCATTTTCAGCTTCTGTGGTGACAGGCATTTGTGAGGAAATTCCTCAAAGAAAGGGGGCTACAGATGCCTTTAATAGATAGACAGAAAGAATAACAAATATAAATTTCATTGGCTGGAAAGTCATTTTTATTTTATCAAACCAAGATACTTGAATTAAAATAAATTCATGGCATTAGTTAAAGTAAGAAAAAATCTGAGTGATCATATAAGTTCTCTAATATTTATTCTGCACTGCAGCTACACAGATTCTTCCATTTCTTTCCTAAGATATCTATATAAAGTGATACAGTAGTACATAAATTTTGTCACTATCTATGATTACTTAATTAGCTAACTTTTATGGCATTCTAAATTAACATTATTCAGTTTGATAGTGCTCTTCATATATTAAATACACAATTGTCTTTTCAGGTTGGACACTGAGAGACAAGTTAACTAAATAAATGGAGGTGTAAAAACACATTGAACCTTATTTTATCGTTGAAAACTACCAAATATTCCCATAGATAATTAATTCTGTCATTTGATAGAATCTCAAGAAAATTTTATCATGATTTACTCAACCTAAATGTTTCAGGAATACCCAAATAATGGCTCACTCGGCCAGGAATGCTCTGTCTACTCCTGCACTTTACCACCTCCATTTGCTGAGTTAAGTTTCATTCACTCTTCACATCTCAGCGCAAGTTTTTCTGACTTCGACTTCGATGGTAAATGTGCTTAACACTCTATATGACATTAAATTATAGCACTTAAAATCATTGTAATTTATAACATTTATCAATTTATTTTATTATCTGTCTTTCTCACCAGACTGATAATCCCAAGGGATCATACCTTGGGCTAATTTCCTGTAACAATCAGAATGTCTCACATATAGTAGGTGTCCAATACATGCTTGTTGGATGGATAAATGAATGAAAAGCAAATATAAAGATAGCTTGATTCCAAGAAAAGTAAAAAGTGATCGCTAAATATTTCCTAATATAACTAAATGAATTAAGTATGCTTATCATTTACCATGGTAACTACCTACTGACTTTTATTTTCATAGTAACTGTCTTTTTTTTTACTTTTATTTTAGGTTCAGGGGTACACATACAGGTTTGTTACATAGGTAAATTGCATGTCATAGGGGACTGGTGTACAGATTATTTTGTTACCTATGTAATAAGCATAGTACTCAATACATAGTTTTTTGATATTCACCCTTCTTTCACACTCACTCACATAAGCCCCAGTGTCTGTTGCTCTCTTCTTTGTGTGCCTGAGTACCCAGTCTTTAGCTTGCACTTAGAAGTGAAAACATGTAATGTTTGGTTTTCTTTTCCTGCCTTAGTTTGCTAAAGATAATGGCCTCCAGCTCCATCCATGTTGCTGCAAAGGGCATGATCTCATTCTTTTTTATGGCTGCATAGTATTCCATGATGTATATGTATCACATTTTCTTTATCCAATCCACCATTGATGGGCATCAAGGTTGATTCCATGCCTTTGCTATTGTGAACAGTACTGCAATGAATATACACATGCATCTCTCTGTATGGTATTAATAGAATGATATATATGCCTTTGAGTATATACCCAATAAAGGGATTGCTGGGTCAAATGGAAATTCTGTTGTGAGCTCTTTGAGAAATTGCCCCACTGCTTTCCACAATGGCTGAACTAATTTATATCCCCACTATCAGTGTATAAGCATTCCCTTCTCTCTGCAACCTTGCCAGCATCTGTTATTTTTTGACTTTTTAATAATACCATTCTGACTGGTGTAAGATGCTCTCTCATTATGGTTTTGATTTGCATTTCTCTTATGACTAGTGATGTTAAGCATTTTTTCATATGATTGTTGGCCATGGGTATGTCTTTCAGAGTCTGTTCATGCCCTTTGTCCAATTTTTAATAGGGTTGTTTTGTTTGTAAATATGTTTAAGTTCCTTATAGATTCCAGGTGTTAGACTGTTGTTGGATACATAGTTTGTGAATATTTTCCCCATTTTGTAGGTTGTCTGTTTACCCTGTTAATAGTTTCTTTTGCTGTGCAGAGCTCTTTAATTAAGTCCCATCTGTCCATTTTTTTCTTTGTTGCAATTGCTTTTAACACCTTCATCATGAAATCTTCGCCCATTCTTATTTCCAGAGTGATATTTCTTAGGTTGTCTTCCAGGGTTTCTACAGTTTTTTTTTGTTTTTGTTTTTGTTTTTTTGAGACAAAGTTTCACTGTTATTGCCCAGGCTGGAGTACAATGGTGCAATCTTGGCACCCTGAAACCTCTGCCTCCTGGGTTCAAGTGATTCTCCTGCCTCAGCCTGCCAAGTAGCTGGGATTACAGGTGCATGCTACCACACCCAGGTAATTTTGTATTTTTAGTGGAGACAGAGTTTCTCCCTGTTGGTCAGGCTGGTCTTGAACTCCTGACCTCAGGTAATCCGCCCGCCTCAGCCTCCCAAAGTGCTGGGATTACAGACGTGAGCCACCGCACCCGGCCAGGTTTCTATAGTTTTAGGGTTTACATTTAAGTTAAATTTAGTTTAGTATATGGTATAAGAAAGGGGTCCAATTTTATTTAGTCTTCTGCATATGGCAAGTCAGTTATCATAGAACAATTTATTGAATAGGGAGTACTTTCCCCATTGCTTATTTTTGTTAATTTTGTTGAAGATCAGATGGCTGGAGTTGTGCAGCATTATTTCTGGGCTCTCTATTTTGTTCCATTGGGTTATGTGTCTGTTTTTGTACCAGCGCCAAGCTGTTTTGGTTTCTGTAGCCTTGTAGTATAGTTTGAAGTCAGGCAGTGTGATGCCTCCAGCTTTGTTCTTTTTGCTAGAATTGTCTTGGCTATTCAGGCTCTTTTTTTATTCTATATGAGTTTTTTAATCATTTTTTCTAATTCTGTAAGAAATGTCATTTGTAGGCCAGGTGTGGTGGCTCATGCCTGTAATCTCAGCATTTTGGGAGGCCAAGGTGGGCAGATCACCTGAGGTCAGGAGTTCGAGACCAGCCTGACAAACATGGAGAAACCTCATCTCTACTAAGAATACAAAATTGGCCAGGCATGGTGGTGCATGCCTGTAATCCCAGCTATTCAGGAGGCTGAGGCAGGAGAATTGCTTGAACCCAGGAGACGGAGGTTGCGGTAAGGTGAGATCAAACCATTGTACTCCAGTCTGGGCAAAAGGAGTGCAACTCCATCTCAAAAAAAAAAAAAAAGAAAAAGAAATTTCATTCGTGGTTTATAAGAATAGCATTGAACCTGTTAATTGCTTTAGGCAGTGGGTACATGCTCACAATATTGGTTCTTCCTGTCCATGAGAATGAAATATTTTTCCATGTGCTGTGTCATCTCTGATTTCTTTGAGTGGTGTTGTGTAATTCTTATTCTAGAGATTTTTCACTTCCCAGGTTAGCTGTATCTGTAGGTATTTGATTCTTTCTGAGGCTATTGTGAATGGGATTGTGTTCTTGGTTTGACTCTAAGCTTGGTTGTCGTTGTACAGGAATACTAATCATTTTAGTACATTAATTTTGTATCCTGAAACTTGCTGAATTTGTTTATCAGATCAAGGAACTTCAGGGCACAGACTATGGGGTTTGCTAGTTATAGAATAATATTGACTGCAAGCAGAGATAGTTTTACTTCCTATTTAAATGACTTTTACTTCTTTCTCTTGCCTGATTGCTCTAGCCAGGACTTCTAGTAGTGGTGATAGAGGGCATCCTTGTCTTGTTCTGGTTTTCAAGGGGAATGCTTCCAGCTCTTGTCCATTCAGTATGAAGTTGGCTGCAGGTTTGTCATAAATGGCTCTTATTATTTTGAAGTACACTCCTTTATCATCTAGTCTGTTGAGGGTTTTAACATGAAGGAATGCTGAATTTTATCGAAAGTCTTTTCTGCGTCTATTGATATGATCACATGGTTTTTTTATTCGAATTCTGTTTATGTAATAAATCACATATATTGATTTGCATATGTTGAACCTACTTTGCATCCTAGGGATAAAAGCTGCTTGATCATGTTAGATTAACTTTTTGATGTGCTGCTGGACTTGGTTTGCTAGTATTTCGTTGAGAATTTTTGAATCTAAGTTCATCAAGAATATTGGCATCCTTTCCTTTTTGTGTTGTGTTTCTGCCAGGTTTTAGTATCAGGATAATCCTGGCCTCATAGAATGAGTTGGGATGAAGACTCTCCTCCTTAATTTTTTTTAGAATAGTTTCGGCAGGAATGTTACCATATCTTCTTTTTACATCTAGTAGAATTTGGTGGTGAAATCATCTGGTACTGTGCTTTTTCATGTCGGTAGGCTTTTTATTACTGATTCAATTTTAGAACTTTTTATTGTTTTATTCAGAGATTTAATTTCTTCCTGGTTCAATCTGGGGAGGTTGTATGTTTCCAAGAATGTAACCATTTCTTCTAGATTTTCTAGCTTGCATGCATAGAGGTGTTGATCGTGTCTCTGAGGGTTTGCGTAATTTGGTGGGGTTGGTGGTAATATCTATTTTGTTATTTCTGAGTGTTTTCATTGGTATCTTTTTTCTTTTTTCTTTATTACTCTAGGTACTATTTTATCTATCTTATTTATTCTTTCAGATAACAAACTCATGTATTCATTGATCTTTTATCATTTTTCATGTCTCAATTTCCTTCAGTTCAGCTCTGATTTGATTATTTCTTCTCTTCTACTAGCTAGGATTGGCGTTGATTTGTTCTTGTTTCTCTGGTTGCTCTAGGTGTGATAGGTTGTTGATTTGAGACCTTTCTAGCTTTGAGATGTGGGCATTGAGTGCTGTAAATTTTCCTCTTGTTTTAGCTGTGTCCCAAGGATATTGGTATGTCATAACCTCATTCTTTTTACGTTCAAATAATTTCTTGATTTGTGTCTCAATTTCAGTGTTTATCCAAAAGTCACTCAGGAGTCCTTCAGGTTGTTTAATTTCCAGTAATTGTTCAATTTGATTTTGTTACTATTTTTTTCTATTTTTATTGGACTGTGATCCAAGAGTGTCATTGATATGATTTCATTTTATGTAACTTTCTGGGGATTGCTTCATGCCTGATTGTGTGGTCAATTTTAGAATATGTGCCATATGCAGATGAGAAGAATATATATTCTGTTATTTTTGGATGGAGAGTTCTGTAGATGTATATTAGTTCTGTTTGCTCAAGGGTCAAGTTTAGGTCCTGAATATCATGAGATTTCTGTTTCAATTATCTGTTTAGTATTGTCAGTTGGGTGTTGAAGTCTCCCACTATTATTGTGTGGGAATCTAAATCTCTTCATAGGTCTCTAAGAATTTGCTTTATGAATCTGGGTGCTCCTGTATTGGGGGCCTTCACCACTATGTAATTCCTTTCTTTGTCTTTTCCGATCTTTGTTAATTTAAACTTTATTTTGTTTGTGTTGTTGCTTCATAGTGTCAATGGTCTAAGTACTTAAGTTTGTTTCTGTAGTGCCCAGTAGCAGTCTTTCTCTCCATATTTAACATTACCTTCAAAGCCTCTTTTTTTTTTCTTTTTTTTTTTCTTTTCTTTTTTTGATACAGAGTCTCACTCTGTTGCTCAGGCTGGAGTGCAATGGTGCCATCTTGGCTCACTGCAACCTCCACCTCCTGGGTTCAAGCAATTCTCCCTGCCTTAGCCTCCCAAGTAGATGGGATTACAGACACCTGCCATCACTCCCGGCTAATTTTTGTATTTTAGTAGAGACAGGTTTTCACCATGTTGGCCAGGTTGGTCTCAAACTCCTGACCTCAGGTGATCCACCTGCCTAGGCCTCCCAAAGTGCTGGGATTACAGGCGTGAGCCACCGCCCCCAGCCCAGAGCCTCTTATAAAGCAAGTTTGGTGGTAACAAATTTCCTTAACAATGTGTTTGCTTATCTGAAAAGGATCTCATTTCTCCTTCCTTCTGAGCTTAGTTTTGCTGGCCATAAAATTTTTCTTTGGAATTTCTTTTCTTTAAGAATGCTAAATATTGGCCCCGAATCTCTTCGGGCTTGTAGGGTTTCTGCTGAAAGGTCCACTGTTAGCCTGATGGAGCTCCCTTTGTAGGTAACCTGGCTTTTCTCTGTAGCTGCTTTTAACATTTTTTTCTTTCCTTTTGACATTGGAAAATATGCTGATTATGTGTTTTGGGGATGGTCTTCTTGTGTAGTAGCTCACAGGGCCTTTCTGCATCTCCCGAATTTAATGTTGGCCTTTTTACATAGGTTGGAGAAATTTTAATGGACAATATTCTGAAATATGTTTTCCAAGTTGCTTTCTTTCTCTCCCTGTCTTTCAGAGATGCAATGAGTCATAGATTTGATCTTTTAGATAATCCCATATTTCTTGCAGTTTTTGTTCATTCTTCTTTAATCTTTGTTCGTTATTTTTGTTTGACTAAGTTATTTCAGAGAACTGGTTTTCAGACTCTGAGATTCTTTCCTCAGCTTGGTTCATACTACTGTTAATACTTGTGCTTGTATTCTGAAATTCTTGATGTGAGTTTTTCAGCACTATCATACCAGTTTGGTTGTTTCTTAAAATGGCCATCTCCTGGATTATTTTATTGTATTTCTTAGAATCCTTTGATTAGGTTTTGACCACTCCAAATCTTGATAATCTTCATTCTTATCCATATTCTGAATTCTATTTCTGTCATTTCAATCATTTCAGCCTGGTTAAGAATAATTGCTAGGGAACTTAGTGCAGTCATTTGTAGGTAAGAAGACACTTTGGCTTTTTAAATTGCCAGTGTTCTTGCACTGGTTCTTTCTCATCTGTGTGGACTTACGTTCCTTCAGTCTTTGGAGTTGCTGTACTTTGCAATTTTTTCTTTTATCTTCTTTGATACCTTTCGGTATTGATTGTGGTATAAGGTGGTTTCAGTCGACTGGCTTTGTTTCAGGGGCCAAGGTTCAGCTCAGCAATCCTCAACTGCCCTACTCTAACTCCGGGGGATTCGTGTCAGGCCCTTGGGTTTGTTCTCTCCTTCCTAACCTTAAGATTAGGCACTGGAGGGGCTGAGGTGTTCCTAGGCTGCTGGCCATAGCACGTGGATGGATAGTACCAGCCAAAGCACTTTGTCAGAGCAGGGCCAGTGAGATCTGTGCTCTTCCATATATGCCAGCAACAGCAACAGCAGAGTAGGGTGCACACTTGTTGGCTGTGGTGGGAAACTTGCTGGAGTCAAGCTGTTCACCTCCATGCATGTATTTGCAGTGGTGGTGGTGGTGATGGCTTTGGGCGGGGAGTTGTGCTTCAGGAGTCCATGTGTGTATTTGCACTGATGGCGGTGTCAGTGCAGAGGCAGGATGCTGGCAGGCACAGGGCTGCTGGCCTCTATGTGTGCATTAACGCCAGCAGCAGTGGTTGTGTGTGGTAGGGGTCAGGGTCACTGGCATCTGTATGTTCATGCCAGTGGTGGTGTCAACACAGGGGTGGGATGCTGGCTGGCATGGTGCTAACTCTGTGTTTTTGTTCTGTAAAACTCTTGGCAGGTAGTTTAAGCTGAGAATATATTCATCGCTGGACAGATGAGAAAACTGAGAGCTAAAATTACTGGGATGACTTGTAAACCAGTTATCAAATTAGTGACTGGATGGCTTATGCTAACAAAATGAAAATCCCTTTGCTGTTTCCTAATGACAAGTTTGTACAAGATCTTAGACTTTAACATTTACGTATGACTAATGGCTACTTACCAATAACTACTAAATAAGTGATTTCAGAGTACTAGTATTCACAATGCTAAACAAAACTATAAATTCAGTAAACATGTTCAGAATTTTAATTTAGAATTTGGGCAAGAAATCTCACTACTATACAATGCTTGAGATCACAGTAGAGCTCTTACTGAACATTTGTATTTTTAGATATTGGAATTTTTATAACTTTTGTTGAGAATTTTTTGTTATCAGTGTATCACCAGGACTGACTATATTGTGGTTTTCAACAATTTCTAATCTTGCAAAATGAAAATAATTGTGGATTTATCTTCATTGTCATCCAATTCATTTATTTAATTATTGAACCAATAATATGTAGTAATTTTCTTATGTAAAATTCCCTTAACTGGAGCTATGTTTTAAAACCTTGTGTATTAATTGCAACTAATGAATTATTTTTAACTGTTCAACCTGTCATTCAGTAGGTCTAGAACTTGGACTTGTAACCTAATTATTCCCAATTGATTCTGCTTTATGTGGTCCAAGGACAGCACTTTGAGAAATAATGATAAAAAGTATGGTGCATATGCAGGTCAAATGATAATCTTCATAAACCTGTTCCTAAAGCAGATAATAATGACCATATCCCCAGCATCAGATTGCTTGTCTGTATCATCTCAAATTCTTTTATCACCTGAATTGGAAAGTAACATTTTTATTTTGCTGCTTAATGCAGGTAAAAACTTTTGACAATTACTTAACCATCATAACGTAACTCACATGTAAATATTAATTAGAATAGCCTCAAAATTGTATAATAATATGATTATTCTCATTCACTTGTACTAAGATCTTTAAATTCCTGCATTGGGCCAAGAGGGTTTACCCATATGGGCAAAATTAATTCAAGAGAGAAAAATCACATTAAAATTGATAAGACTTGCAGACATTTTTATTCAAGTATACACAATTATGCATAATTGTATTAAGTAAACAATCAATATATCAGCATTTTGTTGAACTTCAGTGGCTTACAATTGTAAACCTTTAAATTTAACTAGTTAATTAGACTTCTAATGGTACTGTCAGCATAACTTGAAAAAGCCCCATACATATAGAAGGGTAAAGTTTGTAGTAGCTTCATATAGGATAGTTATTAAATAAGAAGAATAAAAATCTTTCCCAAAATATAAATGTAGAAAGATAAATCTTAAGAAACCCTTGTTAAATAATAAGCATATTTAAAATATGTAAAATTTTATCAGTACTTGCATAAGTAGAAATGGTTCTGAAATTTATTGGAGCAATTGGAAAACACTTGTTGAAATTAACAGTAACAGAAATTATAAATTTGAAGGAATTTTGAGTTTTTAATTCTCCAAAAGAGTAAACCTGGAATGAATACAGGCTTTATAACCTCATGTTTTTCCTGCCATAAATTAATACCAGTTTTTCCAGGTTTAAAACAAGAAATACAAAATGAAAAGCTTTAGCATTTCTGAGGAAATGAAAATGAATTTATAACTTAATCTGTAACTCAAGATAACAAAGACTTTATAGTAAGTTCCAAAGGTTACTTCCAATTAGCTCTGTAAAATCTGTAAGCTTTGTTTAATTTCATCTGATAGCTTTGAAGAGTAATTTCTGAGTTCAGGCATAGTCTTTTCTATGTCCTAATGCATCTCAATTAACCAAATATTAATACATAGAACATTATTTCCTAGAGTGTGTTATGCATACATATGTTAGTAGGATCCATGGTAAAGCAATCGTGAGTGGGACAAAGTTAAGTTTCTTTACATAGAACTTCCAGGACTTCTAATAGCTTATGTATATTGACAATCAAAGACAGGGAAGGGCAGAGTAGAGTAGGAGAGCAGGGGAGGTAGAAAGAGAGAGACAGAGATAAATATTGGGAATCCAAACTAATTTGAACATGCAGTTTGGAAATTGCAAAAGTATATTGTAATATTTCTTTTGAAATAAAAATCACATTAAACTTTACTAACTTCTTTTCTGCCAGATTTGTAAATCACCCAGCTGAGTTCACATCTATTTCTCTCTAAACATTCTAAAGAACTTGCACCTTAATGAGGCTCTATATTCCTCAGAGATCCAAAACCTTTAAATATTATTTATTGATATTTTCCACCTCAGAAAGCCTTCTGTAGCTTTTTTACAATTTTCCAAAAGTGCAGGTGGCCAAATCATTTCTTTTGAAAGTATGCAGATTGCTGCTCCTCAAAGCCTGTTCACTCAATGAGGCTAAATACATATCCATGCAAGACGAGGAAGATATTGAGTCAGAAAAATCTTGAAGGACCAAAGGACCAAAATAAACATGTTTTCAACTCTTCTGACATCTGGTACTCAACATGAAATAGTAATATTGAAAAATTGCTAAAAGATTCTCATTTCAAAAGTTTGATTCAAATAATTATATATTAGTATCTATCAGTACCATTGATGTAGTGATATACAGAAGACTGTTCACTAGTGTGTTCATTTTGACAAAGCTATTTTTGAAATAATACTTTATTATAGTACAATTTAGACATGATGATTCACATAAAAATAGTTTCTGTTTATAACAAGAGGACGATTTCCCTCCAGTCCTGAATTAGGGAATATAGGGAGAATTTTCTATGGCTGTGAGCTGAAGCATTTCACAATGCTCAATACTATGAAGCTCTATATTATTCAGAATTTTTAACAGAGTCAAAATTATTGTATAATAGAAAACATCTTCTTTATCCCTTTTTATAATAATTCATTCACCACTTGTAATTATAATTGTAGTATTTATTATCTACTATATATTAGACACTGTCCAAGATGGCAAAGAACAAAATAGCATTTATTGAGTTTATATTTTATTGGAAAAATATGGACAGTAAAAAAGAATAAATAATGTCTGCTATTCTATATTTTATGCAAATAGTTATGTGGCTACCTTACATGGGGTGATCAGTAAAAGGTAATAGCTTGGAGAAATAGTTCAATGTGTGGCCAGGCATGGTAGCTTATGCCTGTAATCCCAGCTACTTGGGAGGCTGAGGCAGGAGAATCTCTTGAACCTGGAAGGTGGAGGTTGCAGTGAGCCAAGATTGCACCACTGCACTCCAGCCTGGGTGAGAGAATGAGACCCTGTCTCAAAAAAAAAAAAAAATGAATAGTTCAATATGACTGGAGAAATGGACGGGAAAGAGATAGAAGTTGAGGAAAAGCCAAATAAGTAGCAGATAGGTCATTTAAATCAGATTGAGGAATTTGTAAACCATTGAAATATTAAGCAGTGAGTGATGATTCTGTGCAAAATTTATTGTATGTGTACAACTATCAGCAAGGAATTATGAAGCTATAGCAATAGGCAAAGATGATGGTAGAATTCACTAGCCCTGTGGCATTGGAGTTGAATGAAGTGGATTGTTTGAGGATATGTTCTGGAAATAGAATCCACAGATACTGGCTGTTAGATTGCCTATTGCATGGGAAAACGAAATAAAATAAAATATATAATAGCACAAAGTCAATAGGACAATGTAAACACATTATAATTGATTTAATCTATTCTCTAAGTTGTTTTAGCCTTATTCTGGTAGATATCGGTATGTTTTGAGACATATAACCAAAATTACTATCCAGTTTTTCTAACACCTGATGGAGAACAGAGCAAACGCAATTCATGAGAAGACAGACCAGGCTTTAACAAGTCAGATGATGGTAATAAAGCCAAAACAAAAACAACAAAAACCATGATAACTTAGTATGATTCTCTGAATTAAAATGTCTTCATGTACTTATTTCATGTTCATATGGGAAAGTTCTAGTTACCAAATGGTACAGAAAGAATAAAAGTAGCAGAATTTATCTTTAATACTTAGATCAAAATTCAAAATAAAAACAACAATCCACTGTCTCCCAAACTGTATTCTTTAAAACATCAATTTTATGAGATAATTATCAATATATTTGTACAATTACATATCTATAAAAGATTGTGTATGTGTATGTGTGTGTGTGTATACACAGATGGTCTCTGACTTATGATGATTTGACTTACCATTTTTGAACTAGATGATGGTGTGGAAGCATACACATTCAATAGAAACCTTTTTGAATTTTAAATTTTGATCTGTTCCTGGGCTAGAGATATGCAGTATGACACTGTCTGATGATGTTAGGTGGTGGCAGTGAGCTGTAGTTCCCAGTCAGCCATGCAATCAGGAGGGTAAACAACCAGTACTATACATTGCACTGTGTTGCCAGATAACTTGGCTCAACTGAAGACTACTGTAAGTGTTTTGAACAAGTTTAAAGTAGGCTAGGCTAAGCTATGATGTATGGTAGATTAGGTGTATTAAGTACATTTTCAGCTTACAATATTTTCAACTTATGATGGCTTTGTTAAGATGTAACTCCATAGTCAGTCAAGAAGCATCTGTTTATCTATCTATCTGTCTATCTATCTATCTATGAAATAAGAAGTAATATTAACTTTTAAAATGTAAAAGTTATTTTGGAAAAGCTGATATGCTGCTCAAAGTAGACAATTTATAATCATCATTGTATTATGGAGTAGCAAAATCATATTATCCTTTTATCTCCCAGGGATAATAGATCTTTGGGGAAACCATATTACTGGTAAGTAAATTAACTTTTCTCAAAAATAGAAGGGCTGTCTTCTTTAGGACTTACTTTATACAATTCGGTATTTAAAACCACCAAGAGGTGGGAAATGAGGTCACTCTGAATTATTACTCAGGATTTTAGACCTCTATGGGATAAAAAAACCAAGTAATAGTATGTCATGAAAATTGAGATTTAAAACACCTTAAGAAGTAGAAGTACATAGCAGTTATATCAATGTTAGATACTAAGACATTGTCTTGAACTAAGACAATAAAAAGGGACAAATAATATCAGCTACTTGTAAATTCTATGCAAATAGATTATGTGACCACTGTATGCTGAGTGATCAGTAAAAGACAACCTTTGGGTTGAAATTTGAATCATGATAAATCAGCTATACAAAGGTAAGTGGAGAAAAAAAGGCGAATGATTAAAGTTTTGGTCCATAGAATTTATGACAAAGCCCATTAAGAGTTGCTGCTAGAGCTTTAGGTTATTTTAATCATTCTAGCAATGTTGTTTGTTTTTAGTAAACATTCCTTACACTGAAAATCTGAAAGATTTCCCCTCAATGATTTGCCTTTGTAGATGTAAACTTAACTGTAATCTTGGGTGATGGTTAATTTTAGGTGTCAAGAGCAATAAGTTGCTGATGGAATTCAGAAAAGAATCATATCTTAAAATCAAAGCTAACTTTAGTTAACTTTACTTGATCTTAAGGGAATCTTCTGAGAATCAAAGTAGCCTGACTGAATAAAGAAAAGTCTATCTTTGCTATTACTGAGTTTGGAGAGAGGCCATCCACCGTTCCCTGGTTTAACTCATGGTCTTTGTTGCTGGGTGAATTGGTAATTAATTGCATTGCCCTGTTTGCTAAGTGAGACATTTCATTTAGTGTAGAAATTATTGCTCATCACTCAGAGGTCCTAATGGCCTTGATGCAAAGTAGAAATTAACGACTGGCCAATTGCTTGTACAGTCACACACACAGAATAACGTTTTGTCAATGACAGACTGCATATACAATGGTGGTCCCACATTATATGTGGTAGACACCTAGTTCTCCAGTAAAATAAGGACTGTTTGCTCTGATTTAGATACTGTAATATAAGTTGGAGATGTGATACAGTATTTGACCTATTTACCAGTAGTACAGTCCTCACAACAATCTGGAAAATAAGTTATTATTGTTATTATTTCATGTTTATTGTTTTACATCAAAGGAAATTTGACCCACCTAAATCAAATGTCTTCTTCAAAATCCCTAACCTGGTAAGTGGCAGGGCTTGAAATTGTTCCTGCAGCTGTCTCTTCAAAACCCATGCTTTCTCCCTGGTAATTTTTAAGGATCTTTTGGAGCAAATGATATCCCAGTTTCAAGAATTCACTGAGGTAGGAATGGGAAGGCATTGTCTTAGCGAAGTTTGGTGCCTAAACAGCAAATCCCTGTGTGGGATTTATCACAGCAGTTTCACATACAAGGAAGGGTTGATGTGCATAAGCCTGTTTAAAGTCTTCGAGATCAGAAACAAGGTGGAGCATGGGTTCATAATTGTTTTAACTATCCAGTTTTGTGCACCTCATTTATACAATATGAAAAATTCAAGCGTACATAAATTAGAGTAAGTGACAAACTTGGTGGGCAAATTGATCCATAATGTGCACTCTTGGAGAAAGACTTTCATTGCCTTGAGTCAATGATAATACCAACAACAGAAATGCCATGAAAATAGAAATTTGCAGTTCACCAGTGATTGAGAGGTGGTGATGTAGTTGATTAGCTCGTGGTGTTTGTGGGTTGAAGCTAATCCTTATCTGTTTACCTTCCAAAAATTTTTGTGAGGAAATTTGCTTTGGTCTTGCCAGGAAAAAAAAAAAACTAAAAAAGGTTAGAGTAAAAGATAATCATTTACCTCAGAAAGTGTACGTGAAGGTGATGATGCAGAACAATGATGATGCCTTCTCTGTATTTAAGGCAAAGTCAACATTTATCAGAGCTCTATAAGAATCTTGCAGCAGTTGGCATTGATGAAGTTTTTCCTTTTGGAAAAATTAATTGTAGGCTTTAACAATGTACATTTACTAATGTACCTTTGTGAACATATAATATTTTAATTCTGTAGTGACTCAGATATACCAAATTTGACTCTCATATTCCCTTCTAGACCTAGAGTAGGCTATTTGAAACAGAAGCATAGAAACTACACACACACACACACACACACACTTACACACATATCTTAAGGATTTAGGGGCAGGTTCTTCATAACAGCATTACAGCAGAATCTGAAAGGCCGCTCTGTCCCACACTACGAATAACTTACTGAATCATGTCTTTCTGTTCTCTGTTCAATCAGCGTTAGAAATAATCACTTACAGCCTTTTAGATGAGGTAACCTAAGCATTGGGGAAAATAATACACGTAATTTTTTCCCTTTTTTAAGCAGGGACATAGGTATGTGATACTCCCTAAAATAAATCCAAGCCGTTTACCAGTGATGTCCCCTATTTCCCATGGGAAATTCTGGATATTATTAGTTCCTTCCTTCCTCCTTCTCTCATATTTTTTCCTTAATAAGATTATCAAAATGGAAGCCTATGTACTAGAAATAAAATTCCAAGTGTACTTTGTAAAGTACAAAGAGATGTACTGCATATACAATGGTGGTCCCACACCATGTGTGGTAGACACGTAGTTCTCTGGTAATAAGAACTATTTGGTCTGATTTAGACACTGTAATATCAAAGGGAGATGTGATACAGTATTTGACCTACTTTGCAAAGTACTTCTCTTTGCAACTTCCTAATTTCCTAACAAATATGAATATTAAGTTTTTGAGCCGGATATTAATATAACAAAGATGAAATAAATATTTGGACAAAATAAGTACATAGACAAGTCACAGGGTGAGTTTTTATGGAACTGAATATTGAATAGCTTTCCTTGAATTATTTTTTCTCATTCTCTGATAAAATGAGCATTTTAAAGATGTTTCCTAAAAATCATGAGAATGTTTTATTTTTGGAAGTTATCTACATTGTTGGTAATAATTGCAGCTTCGTATATGTAGATATATATTTAATTTAAGATGGAAAGGGTGTGGAAAACTTATGTTTCTCATGTGATATATCACAGAATGTATGTATGTCATAGAACGAGAGCTAATGTTTTGCCATCAATAAAGTCTAGAATAGAGATGGGATTTTAAAAAAAAACAGCTAAGTGGTGATTGTCATTCACCTTAAACCTTAGTTTCATATATGCTAAATAGAACTACAAAATCTGTTGTTATGTCTAATATATTTTATATGTTGATAACAGTATTATGTTGAAAGGAAGAAAATTGTTCAATCATTAAATATTTTTGCTTAAAGATTTTTATATACTGTCTCTCTATATATGTATGTATATATTTATATACACACACACTTTATATACTCTAGGCTAACTGTAGATAAAACCCTACAATATAGTATCAACTACAGAAATTCTAAGTAGCAAAAACCAATTACTTAATGGCTTAATACAAATGTAAACCACTTTGTTTTTCTTCAAACTAGGTTAATGTATTGTTGACATTTTTATGTAACTACTTTAAAGAAATGATCAAAGGTATGATTGTTTCATTTTCATCCAATGTTATCTTTTACTTTAAAAATTTTAATTACATGTACAACTTTTATTGAGTAAAGATAACTAGAAACATCACTGTATGACTCATGAATATTATGTGGGATCCTGAACCATGGCTGTGCTGTATCAATTTAGTCAAAAAGCACCTAAGCACATAGTGCCTTTTTGTACCATAAAAAGTCGAAAAGCTTTTCTCCCCCAGTTAATGTTGCAACTTGTAGTCCAATCAATACTTAGTTAGCAGTTCACAGAAATGGTGGTAAACTTCATTCCACATCAGTATTTTAGATAATAAAATGTTAAATCATTTATTGAAATGTAACAAGATTTCCATGCAGATTTAATGTGACTAGATAGTATTTTATATTGTTTTTATTAGCAATATAATAAATGGCAAGTAATAAATTCAGATGTAGTGCAGACAGACTCAGGTTGTCAGAAGTACTGGGTGGCTTTTTTCTGGTTATTGTATCACAAAGCCAGTAGGTGAAATGCATGGAACAAGTTATTTTTGTTTCTTCTAACAAATGACAAATATTTTATGATACTATTTTATAGTTCTTTTCTATGTAATCTCATAACCACATATATAGAACACATTTCCCAGGATATTCGATTATGGCATAATATAAATATGAATTGCTTTTAATTTCATAGAAACAAAATCTTTTCTAATATCCTCTTATCCACTATGTAACTATAGCCACCTTGAAGGGAGAAACACCACATTATGCATTCTCTTATTTTTGATGATACCAAGAAAAAATGTTAAATATTTATATTTATTGACTGGTATATATTTGGTACTCTGTAAATTCTTGCTGGAAGAATGTGAGGCAGAGAGCTGCTAAGAGTAATAGTGTCAGACTTGAACTAGAATTCTGAAGTTGCCATTTACTGGTTGTATGTTTGAGCAAGTTACAGTAGTCCCCCCTCATCTGTACATTTGCTTTCCATGGTTTCAGTTACCCACAGTCCAAAAATATATGAAAAATTCCAGAAGTAAACATTTGAAGTTGCATGAAAAAATCTTGTGTCATTCCTCTTGATCCCACTCAGGATGTCAATCATCCATTCATCCAGTGTATCCACTCCATATGTTCTACCCACCTGTTACTCACGTAGTAGCCATCTTGATTATGAGATTTTAAAAAAAAAACTCAGAGTATGTATAATAGGGTTTCGTATTATCTGCAGTTTCAGGCATACACTGGGATAACCCTTGTGGATAAGAGGGTACCATCCCACTTAAAACATCTAGCTCTTAGTGCTCTTGTTTATAAAATGGGGCAAATTTTTAAAATATTTAATGAGATAATATACTTAAATATGTTGTAGCATTTTATCCTAAGATGGAAAAATAGTCTTATTTGAATTTGTTTCCTTCTTAGACATCTTAAAATGAGAACAATAACAACAACAACCAGAAAATTGAAAGGAACAAATCTTGACTTCTAGGTCATTATATGTTTCCTAAATTATCTAGAAGAAATTTGAACCGATATGTAAAAATTACTTAGAAATGTATCAAAGCACAAAAGCTGCAAAAAAACCCCAGCAATATAACCATATACATTTTCCCCTCTTATGGAATGAATCTCTTAGAAAGAGATGTTTACCTTTAGGGCTAATGTTTGAGTATTCTTTTAAGATAATTTAGGTTAATAAACTAAAATAGTTGATCTAGGCCCTGCTGCCTCAGAGTAAAAGCTTTTTCTCTTTCTGGCAATTAAATGTCATAGAATAATGACTCAACTTACAAGAACATACCCCAATCAGAACCTACAACTATCCGCATTAGCTAGTGTTTAGCCTTCCATTGCTCATTCTTAAATACTATATTAGTTTCCTAGGACTCCTGCAATAGATCATCAAAACCTGGGTGGCTTGAAACAGCAGAAATTTATTTTGTCATAGTTCTAGAGACCAGAAGTTCAAAATCAAGATATCAGCAGAGAAGCAGGGCCAAAATGGCTGACTAGAAGCAGCTGGTGAGTGCCACTCCACAGAGAGAAGAAAAAGTGGTGAGTAAATACTAAATCTTCAACTGAAAAATCTAGGAGGACACATTGGGATTCATCAAAGAAACAACTCAACCCATGGATAATGGAGAGTAGCGAGACAGAACGACTGCCCACTCAAGAATGGCATGGAACCAAGGGAGGCTTCCCCATAGCAGGGAAATGGTGAGAAACTGAGAGTCCCTGGGGACCCATAATTCTTCCACAGACCTTTGCAACCCTGGACTCAGGACATCCCCGGACTCAGGACATCCCCTCATAAGCCCACCCCCAGTGGGGCCTTCATACCGTCTTGCAGAGCTTTGTGTTGTCTGGAAAGAGCCACTGCTCAGGCACATATGGAGTCCCTGGAGCCTTAAATCCCTGGGCATCCCAGCATTAGTGGCTGGAGCTCTGGCAATGGGGGAGGTCAGGCTCCCTCACATGACCCGAGGGACTTCAGGCCTTGCCTCTGCAAGTTGCAGGATAAGACCGACTGATCTGGAACTCCAGCCACCTGCCCACTCCATGGCCAGTCCTCTCAGGCCAGTAACGGCTCTGCACTTCCTTGGAATGGAGCCCCTACAGAGAGAGGCAAGATGCCATATTTGTTGTCTTACAGCCCTCGTGGCTGTTGCCTTCAGACACTAGAGGGTGAATGGTGACTCGGGTTGGGCACAGTTCCCCAACACAGCATAGCCACCCCACAGAAAAGCAGACTGTTTTTTTTTTCAGGTGGGTTTCCAATCCCACTTCTCTTCACTGGGCAAGACCTCCTGACTCAAGACTCCACCCACTTCCCCCACTAAGGCTCTCAGGTGGTAGCAGTTCTGTGCTTCCTTGGGATGGAGTTCCCACAGGGAGAGGCGAGCTCACATTGTTGCTATCTCAGCTCTTGTTGCTGTTGCCTACAGGCCACGGAGGGTGTGAAGTGACTAGGGACTCACATGGATCCCCAGCACAACACAGCCCCACAGGAAAACCAGCCAGATTATTTTCCACATGGGTGTTTGATCCTGCTTCTCCTTACTAGGCAGTATCTCCTGACCTGGGACTCCATCACATTTACCCTGCCCTCACCCAAACATTTCATTCCATTGGAGGCAGCTCTACAGTTCTCTAAGGAGGAAATCCCAGAGACAACCCACAACCCCTCCATCATTCCAGCTGCAGTGGTACCACCCTAACCACTCTTAAGCTAGGGAAGAAACAAAGGGCCTAGCCAGTATGCTGGCACCTCCAGCACTCAACAGTCACCATATGTAGAGGAATCAAGTCCTTCTTTCCTGTGAGCTTCCAACCCCTACTCCACCAGGCAGGACCCCTGGCTCAGGACCACAGATCAGCCACCCCATCCCTAACTGAGCCCACTGGTAGTGGGTCTGAGTTTCCCTGGGGAAAGTCTCCCAGAGGCAACAGACAGCCCCTCTGCTACTCCCACAGCAGCAGTTCTGCCCCTGCTGCCCTCAGACTGGGGAAGAAAGAAAGAGCCTGAGGTCTTCACTCACACCTCTAGCATGCCACAGTAACTACATGGAGTGAACTCATTCTCTCCTCTCTGTAAGCCCTCGGCCCCTGCTACACAAAAAGCAGAGCCCCAAGCTAAGGCCAACAGTGCTGGCACCCCACCCCATGATTGAACATTCCCAGCTGAAGTGTCTGCATGTTTCTCTGACATGGAACTCCCAGAAGCAACTGAAAATCCCTCTCCCACTGCCACTGCAGTGGTACTGCCCTTGCTGCACTTGGATTGGGGAAGGAGAAAAGACCCTGAGTGCTTTAAACACAACTCCAGCAAGTTGCAGGTGCTCTAAGGAGAAGAGATCAGCCTGTCTCCCCTGTGACCCAGCTGTCCCTCTTCTCATTACTAGGCAGGATCCCTCTGTAGGGAAAGGTCACCTACAAAGGAAATCTCATCATGTTAACAGTGGACCTTTCAACAGAAACCCTATTAGCCAGAAGAGATTGGCAGCCTATATTCAGCATTCTTGAAGAAAAGAAATTCCAACCAATAATTTTATATCCAGCAAAACTAAGCTTTATAAGTGAAGGAAAAATCAGATCCTTTTTAGACAAGCAACTGCTAATGGAATTTGTAACCACCCGACTGTCTTACAAAAGGTTATAAAGGGAATCCAAAATACGGAAAGGAAAGACTGTTATTGAAAACTACAAAAGCACACTTAAGTACATAGACCACTGACACTATAGAGCAACCACACAAATAAGTCTGCATTATAATTACCTAACAACATGATAACAGAATCAAATCTGCACATATCAATACTAACCTAGAATGTAAATGGGCTAAATGCCCCAATTAAAAGCACAGAGTGGCAAGCTGGACTAAGAAGCAAGACCAAGTGTTATGCTCTCTTCAAGAGATCTACGTCATATGCAATGACACGTATAGGCTCGAAATAAAAGGCTGGAGAAAAATCTACCAAGCAAATGAAATAAAAGCAAAAAGCAGGGGTTGCTATCCTAATTTTAGATAGATGGTAAACCAACAAAGATAAAAGAAAGGCAAAGAAGTACACACATAATGGTAAAAGCTTCAATTAACCAAGAAGACATATATATACACATACATATATACACGCATATATATATACACATATATATGTGTATATATGTGTATATATGTATATATACATATGTATGTATACATATGTATGTATATATACACATATACATATGTATATGTATATGTGTATATATACATACATATGTATATGTATGTATATATGTGTATATATACATATACACACATATATGTATATATACATATACACACATATATGTATATATACACACATATATACATATATATGTATATATATACACACACATATATACATATATATGTATATATATACACACACATATATACATATATATGTATATATATACACACACCCAACACAGGAGCACCTAGATTCATAAAGCAGGTTCTTACAAATCTATAAATCTATGAAGAAACTTAGATTCCCACACAATAATAGTGGGAGACTTCAACACATAACTAACAGTTTTAGATCATCAATTCAGAAATCTCACAAGATATTCAAGACCTAAACTCAATGCTAGACCAAAAGGACCTAATAGACATCTACAGAACTCCCCATGCATATCCATAGAATATACACTCTTCTTATAGCCACATGGCACATACTCTAAAATCAACCACATGTTTGGATACAAAACAATCTTCAGCAAATTCTCCCCCCCCAAAAAAAATAAATTATACCAATCACACTCTCAGAGACCAGAGAGCAATAAAAATAGAAATCAACAATAAGATAAGAGCTCAAAACCACACAATTAAATGAAAGTTAAACGGCCTGCTCCTGAATGAGCTTTGGGTAAGTTATGAAATTAAGACAGAAATCAAGAAGCTATTTGAAACTAATGAGACAAAGATGCAACATACCAGAATCTCTGGGAAACAGCTAAGAGAATGTTAAAAGGTAAGTTTATAGTACTAAATGCCTACATTGAAAAGTTGGAAAGATCTCAAATTGACAACTTAAAATGACAACTAGAGGAGCTAGAGAAACAAGAACAAACAAATGCCAAAGCTGGCAGAAAATAAGAAATAACCAAAATCAGAGCTGCACTGAAGGAAATTGAGACATGAAAAACCATATAAAAGATCAATAAATTCAGGAGTTTGTTATTTGAAAAAATTAATAAGATAGATACATGACTAGCTAGACTAATAAAGAAAAAAAGAGAAGCTCGAAATAAACACAATTAGAAATGACAAAGAAGACATTATCCCTGATCTCAGAGAAATACAAAAAATCCCAGAGACTACTATGAAAATATCTATGCACACAAACTATAATAGAAAATCTAGAAGAAAGGATAAATTTCTGGACATATACAACCTCTCAAGACCGAACCAGGAAGAAACTGAATCCCTGAGCAGAACAGTAATGGTTCTAAAATTGAATCAGAAATAAAAAGCCTACCACGAAAAAAAGACCAGGATCAACAGATTCACAGCCGAATTCTACCAGATGTACAAAGAATGGTACAAAAGTACCATTTTTACTGAAACTATTCCAAAAATTTGAGCAGGAGGGACTCCTCCGCCCAACTTACGGTACAAGGCCAGCGTCATCCTGATACCAATATGTGGCAGAGACACACACAAATGGGAAACTTCAGGCTGATAAACAGATGCAAAAATCAACAAAATACAAGCAAACCAAATCCAGCAGCACATCAAAATCAATCATATTCAAGTAGGCTTTATCCCTGAGATGCAAGGTTGGTTCAACATACACAAATTAATAAATGTGATTCATCACATAAACAGAACTAAAAACACAAACCGCACAATTATCTTAATAGATGCATATAAGTCTTTTGATAAAATTTAACACTCCTTTATGTTAAAAACCCTCAACAAACTAGGCAATGAAGGAACATACTTCAAAATAAGAAGAGCCACTTATGACTAACCAATAGGCAACATTTTACTGAATGGGAAAAAGCTGGAAACATTCCCTTTGAAACGAGAAACAAGGCAAGGTTGCCTTCTGTCACCATCCTGTGAAATCTTGTACTGGAAGTCCTGGCCAGAGCAATCAGGCAAGAGAAAGAAATAAAAGTCATCCAAATATGAAGCAAGAAAGTCAAACTATCCCTGGTTGGAAATGACATGATTCTATACCTAGAAAATCCCTTGTCTGCCAAAAGCTTCTTGATCTGATAAACAATTTCAGCAAAGTTTCAGGATACAAAATCAATGTACTAAAAACAGTAGCATTCTTATACAACAACAACGTGAAAACTGAAAGCCAAATCAAGAATGCAATCCCATTCATAATTGCCACAAAAAGAATAAAATACTTAGAAATACAGCTGATCAGTGAGATAAAAGATCTCTACAATGAGAATTTAAAAACCCTGCTCAAAGAAATCAGAGCTGACACAAACAAATAGAAAAGCATTCCATGCTCTGGGATAGGAAGAATCAATATTGTTAAAATGCCTCTACTACCCAAAGCAATTTATAGATTCAATGCTGTTCTTATTAAACTACCAATGATTTTCATTATAGAATTACAAAAAATAATTTATAAATTCACATGGAACAACACCAAAAAAAAAAAAAAAAAAAAGACCCAAACAGCCAAGGCAATCCTAGCAAAAAGAACAAAGCTAGAGGCATCATATTTCCTGACTTCAAACTCTACTACTAAGCCACAGTAATCAAAATACATGGTACTGGTACAAAACCGACATATAGACTAATGAAACAGAATAGACAGCCTAGAAATAATGCCACATGCCTCCAACCATCTGTTCTTTGGGGGAAAACAATGGGGGAAAGGAAACCCTATTTAGCAAGTGGTGCTAGGGTAACTGACTAGCCATATGCAGAAGGTTGAAACTGGATCTTTTGCTATACCATATGCAAATTTAACTCAAGATGTATTAAAGACTTAAATGTAAAACCCAAAACTATAAAAACTCTGAAAGATAACCTAGAAAATACCATTCTGGACAAGGGACCTGGCAAAGATTTCATGACAAAGATGCCAAAAGCAATTGCAACAAAAACAAAAATTAATAAATGGGACCTAGTTAAAATGAAGTGCTTCTGCACAGCAAAAGAAACTATCAATAAATAGAAAATATACAGAACGGGAAAAGATACTTTCAAACTATGCAGCCAACAATGTTCTAATATCCAGCATCTCTAAGGAACTTAAATTTACAAGCAAAAACAAACAACCACATTAAAAGTTGCCTAAATTTAAGATATGAACAGACATTTTTAAAAAAGAGACATACACACAGCAAACAAGCATATGAAAAAATGTTCAACATCACTAATTATTAGAGAAATGCAAATCAAAGCCACAAGCTGCCGTCTCATACCAGTCAGTAATGCTGTTTTTAAAAAGTCAAAAAATAACATGTTGGCGAGCTTGCAGAGAATAGACAACGCTTATAAACTGCTGTTGGGAAGGTAAATTAGCTCAGTCATGTGGAAAATAGTGTGGTGATTTCTCAGAGAACTCAAAACAGAATCACCAATCAACCCAGCAATCCCATTATTGGGTATATAATCAAAGGCATATACAGTTTCACCATACAAACACAGGAACATGTATACATTCATTGCAGCACTATTCACAATAGCAAAGATATGGAATCAAACTAGTTAGTGATCAATGGTAGACTGAATAAAGAAAATGTGGTATATATACATCGTGGGATACTACGCAGCCATAAAAAAGAATGAGATAATGTCCTTTGCATTGGCAGTAATGTGAATGGAGCTGGAGAACATTATCCTTAGCAAACTAATGCAGACGCAGCAAACCAAATCCTGCGTATTCACACTTATAAGTGGGAGCTAAACAATGAGAAGACATGGACACAAGGAAAACAGTACACATTCGGGCCTATTTGAGGGAAGAGGACGAGAGGAGGAAGACGATCAGAAAAAGTACCTGTTAGTACTATGCTTATTGCCTGGGTGATGAAATAATCTATATACCAGACCCCTGTGATATGCAGTTTACCCATTTAACAAACCTGCACATGTACCCTTGAACCTAAAATAAAAGTTATAATAAAAAAAAAAGATATCATCAGGTCTGTTCTTACTCCAAAGGCTCTAGGGGTGAATTTATTACTGCATTTTCCGGTTTCCTGTGGCTCCCGGTTTTCCTTGACTTCCAGCTGCATAACTGCACTATCTGCCTCTATCTTCTTATGTCCTTCTTCTCCTCTGTGTGTTTCAAATCTTCTCATTTCTCCTGTAAGAACACCAGTCATTAAATATTTTATTATTATTATTATTATAATTCAAGTTCTGGGATACATGTTCAGAATGTGCAGGTTTGTTACATAGGTATACATGTGCCATGGTGGTTTGCTGCACCCACCAACTGGTCATCTACATCAGATATTTCTCATAATGCTATCCCTCCACTAGCCCCCCACCCCCTGACAGGCCCCAGTGTGTGATGTTCCCTTCCCTGTGTTCTCATTGTTCAACTCCCACTTATAAGTGAGAACATGCTGTGTTTGGTTTTCTGTTCCTGTGTTAGTTTGCTGAGAATGATGGTTTACAGCTTCATCCCTGTCCCTGCAGAGGACACGAACTCATCCTTTTTCATGGCTGCATAGTATTCCATGGTGGATATGTGCATTTTTTTTTAATCCAGTCTATCATTGATGGGCAGTTGGGTTGGTTCCAAGTATTTACCATTGTGAACAGTGCATTAGATTTATGGCCCATTCAGATAATCCCAGAGGATTATCTTGAAATTCTTTTTTTAAAATTTTATTATTTTATTTTATTACTATTATACTTTAAGTTTTAGGGTACATGTGCACAACGTGCAGGTTTGTTACATGTGTATACATGTGCCATGTTGGTGTGCTGCACCCATTAACTCGTCATTTAGCATTAGGTATATCTCCTATCTTGAAATTCTTAATTACATTTGCTAATATCTTTTCTCCAAATAAGGCTATATTCACAGGTTATGGGTGAACATATCTTTTGGGGGGTCTATCAACCGCGTAAATATATGAAATGATAGCCAGATAACATCAAACATTTGAGAAATACTTTTTTTTTTTTTGAGATGGAGTCTCGCTGTGTTGCCCAGGCAGGAGTGCAGTGGCGCGATCTCGGCTCACTACAAGCTCCGCCTCCCGGGTTCACGGAGAAAGGCATTTTTAATTAAGGGAAAAGACCCACTGAACGAACAGAAAGAGGAATTCTGGTTTCAGTAAACATCAAATGTAGCTTATGTTTGATACATCCACCTATAGATAACAATTATGAACTGTAAATAAAATATGCATGAACAATTCGAAAGCACTGAAAGTGACTGAAAATAGGCAGAAATTGAATGGCTCTTTTCTTGGAAGGAAACAACATTGGATAAAATTTATCTTTTTCTATATGTGTGTGCCCTTCCTCCAAGGGTATTACCCAGTTAAATTGATGTAAGGTAGGTTAAATTCAGTCAGAAAGCTGACTAATACTCTTACTTGCCTAAGAAATTAGCAGACAGAATTTGGTTTTACCACAACGACTGGAAAGTGAGAGAAAAAATGAAGGATAGAACAGGGTGTTAAGAGTGGGGGCTCAAATTTCATACTTAAGTTCTGTTCTAATCCTTGGCTAACACCTAATCTATACATGTGTAGAAAAAATCTAATAGTCCTGGTTGGAAAACATCTACAGGTAAAACAAAAACAACTAGAAAAGACTTTAGCTTATCTAAAGCAGGGGCAACAGAGTTTTAAGTTTGAGTCTAACCAATTGAATTGCCAGATAGAATAAAAAACCAAACCCACCAATGAAACAAATGAAAAAAAAACAAACGAAACCAAGCATTCTTTAGGGATATATAATATAATCAAGATCTCCTATGATATATTGTCAAAATGTCCAGTATCCAGTTAGAAACTCCTAGTCCTATGAAGAAACAAGAAAATGTGATATGCATTCATGAGAAAACTCAATGAAGAGAAATGTGACCCTAAGAATGCTTATACACTGCTGGTGGGAATGTAAATTAGTTCAGCCCCTATGGAAAGCAGTTTGGAGATTTCTCAAAGAACTTAAAACACAATCACCATTTAGCTTAGAATCCCATTATGGGGGAAGTACCCAAAGCAATATAAATCATTCTACCATGAAGACATATGCGCATCTGTGTTCATCACAGCATTGTTCACAACAGCATAGACGTGGAATCAACCTAAATGCCGATCGACTATAGATTGGGTAAAGAAAATGTGGTACATATATTCCATGGGATACTAAACAGCCACAGAAAAGAACTAAATCATGTCCTTTGCAGCATACGGATGGAGCTGGAGGCTGCTATCCTAAGTAAACACAGAACAGAAACCCAAATTCCCTATGTTCTCACTTAAAAGTGGGAGCTTAACACTGAGAATACAGTGACACAAACAAGAGAACTATAGACACTGGGGCCTACCTGAAGATGGAGGGTAGAAGGAGGGTGAGAATCAGCTACTGTGCTTATTACCTGGGCAATGAAATAACAAGTATGCCAAGCCCCTGCAACATGCAATTTACCCTTGTAACAAACCCACAGATGTATGCCCGAACCTAAAATAAAAGTTGAAAAGAAGGAGAAAAAAAAAAAAAAAAAGAAACTGACTTTGAAGTCTATCCAGATGTTGGAATTAGTAAACAGATTGTAGTTATAAAGTATAACTGGTCTTTCTGACAGATTAAATAATTATCTGTAAAGAAATGTCTGAAGAATCTATAAAACTGCTGTTATGACTAACCAATGAATGAAGCAAGACCTAAAATCAATACACATACATTGATTACGTATTAGAAGAAAACAAATAGGAGATAAAACAGAAAAATAATTTTTATGACCATATCTCTTTTATTTTTTACTTGAGTATTCAAATGCCATCATGCCCTATTAGCAAAAGTGGCAGTTGGGTTATCCTCAACTCTAACTGGTCCAGCCATCTCCCTGGAGCTTACACAAGGCAAGGCAAGAATGTTCAGACATGTCTGTCCACACCAAGGTGAAAGAGAAGTGGTTTGATGAATCCAGGGCTGCATGTCTTTTGCCTGGTGTCACTGTGGGGGACTAGTTCTGTCCGGTCCTTCCCATCCTCACCTCTTCACCTGGACTCTGAGGTTGCAAGTCTTTCAGATGATACTCTCATTCTCAGAAATTCTTCCCTTCATTCTTTTCACTGTGTCCAGAAGGGATACTAGTATGAATGATGCATTGTGTCAGAACCAGCCCTACCTCACACATTTTAAGGTTTTGATCCCATGTCATCAGCCTAGGTACGGGTGTACCTTGAGGTTGATTTTATTTTGGGAACCTCATAGGCCTTACTTGCACTGATTTTTTTTTGTTTAAGTTCTGGGATACATCTGCAGAATGTGCAGGTTTGTTACATAGGTATACACCTGTCATGGTGGTTTGCTGCACCTATTAACCCATCATCTAGGTTTTAAGCCCCGAATGTGTTAGGTATTTGTCCTAATGCTCTCCCTCCCCTTGCCTCCAGCCCCCGACAGGCCCCGGGGTGTGATGTTCCCCTCCCTGTGTCCATGTGCTCTTATTGTTCAACTCCGACTTATGAGTGAAAACATGTGGTGTTTGGTTTTCTGATCCTGTGTTAGTTTGCTGAGAATGATGGCTTCCAGCTTCATCCATGTCCCTGCAAAGGATCTGGTTCTAGATCTTTGAGGAATCGCCACACTGTCTTCCACAATGGTTGAACTAATTTACACTCCAACCAACAGTGTAAAAGCATTCCTATTTCTCCACATCCTCTCCAGCATGTGTTGTTTCCTGACTTTTTAATGATCAGCATTCTAACTGTGGTAAGATGGTATCTCATTGTGGTTTTGATTTGCATTTCTGTAATGACCAGTGATGATGAGCTTTCTTTCATATGTTTGTTGGCCACATAAATGTCTTCTTTTGAGAAGTGTCTGTCTATATCTTTCGCCCACTTTTTGATGGGGTTGTTTGAATCAATGTGCAAAAATCACAAGCATCCCTATACACCAATAATAGACAAGCAGAGAGCCAAATCATAAGTGAACTCCCATTTACAACTGCTACAAAGAGAATAAAATACCTAGGAATATAACTTAGAAGAGATATGAAGGACTTCTTCAAGGAGAGCTACAAATCACTGCTCAACGAAAAAAGAGAGGACACAAATGGAAAAAACATTCCATGCTCATGGACAGGAAGAATCAATATCATGAAAATGGCCATACTGCTCAAGGCAATTTATAGATTCAATGCTATCCCATCAAGCTACCAATGACTTTCTTCACAGAATTAGAAAACTACTTTAAATTTTGTATGAAACCAAAAAATAGCCCATATAACCAAGACAATCCTAAGCAGAAGGAACAAAGCTGGAAGCATCATGCTACCTGACTTCAAACTATACTAGAAGGCTACAGTAACCACAACAGCATGCTACTGGTTCCGAAACAGATATATAGACCAATGGAACAGAACAGAGGTCTCAGAAATAATGCCACACATCTACAACCATCTGATCTTCTACAAACCTGACAAAAACAAGCAATGGGTAAAGGATTCCCTATTTAATAAATGGTGTTGGGAAAACTGGCTAGCCATATGCAGAAAACTGAAACTGGACCCCTTCCTTACACCTTATACAACAATTAACTCAGAATGGATTACAGACTTAAACGTAAGACCTAAAACCATCAAAACCCTGCAAGAAAACCTAGGCAATACCATTCAGGACATAGGCATGGGCAAAGACTTCACGACTAAAACACCAAAAGCAATGGCAACAAAAGCCAAAATTGACAAATGAGATCTAATTAAATTAAAGGGCCTCTGCACAGCAAAAGAAACTATCATCAGAGTGAAAAGGCAACCTATAGAATGGTAGAAAATTTTTGCAATCTATCCATCTGACAAAAGGCTAATATACGGAATCTACAAGGAAACAAGAAAAACAAAACAAAACTTTTTTTTTTTTTTTTTTTTGAGGTGAGGTTTTGCTCTCGTCACCCAGGCTGGAGTGCAATGGCACAATCTCTGCTCACTGCAACCTCTGCCTCCTGGGTTCAAGCGATTCTCCCACCTCAGCCTCCTGAGTAGCTAAAATTACAGGTGTGTACCACCATGCCTGGCTAATTTTTGTACTACTAGTACAGATGGGGTTTCACCATGTTGGCCAGGCTGGTCTTGAACTCCAGACCTCAGGTGATCCACCCGCCTTGGCCTCCCAAAGTGCTGGGATTACAGATGTCAGCCACTGCACCTGGCCGACAGTTTCTTAAAAACTACTACTGAGTATCTACCCAAAGGAAAAGAAGACATTATGACTTATATTGCATACACACATACGTTTATACAGCACAATTCGTAATTGCATATAGAACCAACCTAAGTGCCCACTGACCAACAAGTGGATAAAGAAAATGTGGTCTATGTACAACATGGAATGCTACTCAGCCATAAAAAGGTATGAAATAATGTCTTTTGTAGAAACTCGGATGGAGCTGGAGGCCATTCTAAGTGAAGTAACCTAGGAGTGGAAAACCAAACATCAAATGTTCTCACTTATAAGTGGGAGCTAAGCTATGAGGACGCAAAGACGTACAGATCGATGTGATGGACTCTGGGGACTCATTGCAGGGGAGGTTGGCAGGGGTGTGAGGTATAAGAGACCACATATTGGGTACAGTGTATGCTGTTCAAGAGATGGGTGCACTAAATCTCAAAATTCACCACTATAGAATTCATTTATATAATAAGAAAACCACATGTACCCTAAATGCTATTGAAATAAAAACAAATAATATATTTTAAAAAAATCTCTATGTAGTTACAATATTAAAAAACTGAACATACATTTACCATATAAGCAGACATTTATTCGCTTGCTCATTTGACCCAAAAGAATGAAAACTTATCTTCATAAAAACCTGTACAGGCCTGTTCTAAAAAGTGTTATTTATTGTAGCTAAAAACTAGAAACAAAACAGATTTCCCTTAATAGGTGAATGGCTAAATAAACTGTGGCACATCCATATCATGGGTTACTACTTAGCAATAAGAAATAATGGACCATTGTTACATGCAACAATGTGTGTGTAGGGATCTCAGCGATATGCTGAATGAAAAATCTAGTCTCAAGGGGACACATACTATATGATTCCATTTGAATAACGTTCTCAAAATGACAAAATTATAAAACAGATTAGTAGTTGTTAGTGGGTAGAGATGATTGAGGCAGAGGTTGGTGGGTGTGAATGTAAAGGGATAGCAAGAGAGAGAGAGAGATCTTTGTGTTTATGGAATAATCCCGTTCCTTGATTGCAATGGTGGTTACAAAAGCCTAAACATATGATAAAACAACATAGAACTATACACACAAATTGTATTAACATCAAATTCCTGGTTTGGATATTGCCCTATAATTATGTAAAGTGTATCCACTGGAGGAAATTAGGTGATGGGTACGCAGAGCCTCTTTGTACTATCTGCAACTTCCAGTAAAACTAGAATTATTTCAAAATAAATTAAACATTTTATAAAATAAAAGAGAAAACTGATAACTTGGTAAGATTGTTTGTAGTTGAAGGTATAATAGCTGATGGGCAGGGAAAAACATACATTAAAAATATATAATTACTTTCATTTTTGTTTTCCTCAGTCTAGAAAAACAACCAATCATCTTAACTATTGGTATTATTATTATGATTGTTAGTTTAGCTATATACTTCTTTAAAAAGTTAAATTTGAAAGGGAGAGGTGATGCTACCTAAAACTCTCTCAATGCATTCTGCTAATTTGGACCGAGACCTTTTTCAAATTACAATTTAACATGGCTGATATTTATGCTCGTTTCCTGACCAATGAAGTGTCCTTTTGTCGGTCACTAAATAATTGCTTCATTTAGCCTTAGTTCAATGTGTTATAATTTGTAATGTGTTTTGTGAATAAAATACTATTTATTTATGTGCTTTGAAGAGTAAGAGAAAAAGAGGATTAAATTATTTTACCATATGATTAGCAAATTTTAAAGTCAGGATTCATAGGCTTTTGGAAAAGTACAATACGCTAACTCTATTTTGGGAAATCCTAAGAATATTTTAAATTTATTAATGTACACTTGTTTACAATTATCAATATTTTTATCTTCTAAACATGGCTTATATGTAGAATCTCCCTCAAATGAGTAATCTTATTAAACTGGTCCCTGATCAGTTTATAATATTTTTAATGTTAATGTATATGCATTTCTGACAACCTAACTAACTAAATAATAAAAAGGCAGACAGACTAAGGAACTTAGCCACAAGAATAATTCAAAAGAATTTGGTAAAATTTATCATATTTTCAGAAAAGATTTTACAGCAATATGTTCAATTATCACACTATTTAAGCTTATGCATTTCTTTTAACTGTTTTATCATTCACAGATATCACTGCTGAATATCAGTTCCTTATATTGTCAGGATTCATGACTAAATGATGTTATGTTCTCTTCCAAGTAGGCTAATTTTCTACATGATAGTGGCTCTTGAAGCAAAGTACTAGAAATTGGTATCTATTAAGTTTTATTGACTACTCATAAAAGCTTATAATAACCAGCTGGATCCTGTAAACTGCATGGTGGGTGTTCAACTATATTTACCAACAACTCTATAAACAATATGTATACTTTCATTTTAGGTTAACTAGTAAAAATCATTGTCTAAAAACTATAATCTTATGCTCTGTGCCAAAGTTAAAAGAGGCACGGGAAACCCAGGAAACCGTCTACCCTTACTTTTGGATCTTTCAAAAAATATATATTTGTTTGGAAGCCCAGATCCTTGAAATGTATTTATATTTTTATAAATTTTCAGATATATATAATAAATATTTTTATTCTTATATTTTTCTGCCAATATAAATAAAGACTTTCTACCTTCCTAGGGAGGCTATGTTGTTATAATGACAATGGAAGAATTCTTCTTTTTTAAGTTGTGCAGGCATTTGCATAAGAATCAGTAGAAAATAAGTTCCAAAAAGACAAACGCTTTGTTAAAATAAAATTTTCAAAATGATAAAATCATGACTGTCATCAAATATTAAATGCATATGTTTTAAATATTTTATTTAACTCATTAATTAATGAAGGAACAAGTAACAAGCTACAATCTGTTGGATTAAGAATTTGACTTAGAGAGATTTATATTCTCTATTGGACAATGTTCATTTGCATTGTCATAAACAGAAATCATTTGCATTATCAGTTTTATAGACTTTAATTTTTATACCATATGTCAAAGTCAATTAAAATACACACCTCTATAGAATCAGATAATTTTCAGGGATACCACTAGACAGTGTATTTCATTAAAAAGAAAACCAGTAATATCTTCAGTTCTTCGACTGACAACCTTGTCTGGTTTTTTAACTGCTTATATTCCTAGGACAAGAAATTGTGCTTTGCTCTTCATGTGTGATTAATACATATTAGTCAATGAATAAATGAAATAATTTAAAGAATCTGGATAACACCATTTCAAAATAAGCTAAAAATAAACCCAAATAAGCAAAAAAAAAGATTTCTACTTTTAGAATTATAATGTAAGAATCATTTTAACCAATCAAATATAACTTCTTTCATATCAGATATTGTAAAGACATAATTATAAATATGTTAGAACAAGGAAGGCAAAAGTTTGCCTCATTTAAAAATTGTTTTATTATCTAAACATTTTACCTACAGAAATCCCTTCAAGCCCATGGTTTATATTATGCTATCAATGATCTTCCTGGTCAGAAATCATCCATCTTTGCCCATCTGCCACTTTTCTTTTTTTGAGTTTCAGAACCATTGAATTCAAATGCAATCACAATCTTTCAACAGGTTTTTTTTTTTCCAACAAATTCAAACAATTTTACATTGAACTTTCACTTCTTACATAGAGAAATCAAAATAACAAAGAGAGAAGAGCAAAGGGAAAAGAAGACAAAGTATAGGGAAAGAGCAGTGGGAGAAATAAAGGCTTACTAATGAAGGCTTAATCAGAAAGGGTCTCTGTACTGCTCCCCCTGAATTCGCTTTTGAAGGTAACTAAATGTTTTGAAGACTAAATAACCTTTTTTGTCATTATAGTTCAGTTGCAGTTCTTTCATTATGCATTTGAAAAAGCCAGTTTTATGTGGATTGTAGGAACTGCAAATTGGCCACATAAACGAATACCTACAAAACACACATTTAACTAAGAAAGTGTCCAAGTGTATGTGATTCCAGTGGAGACATGCAGAGAGGGTTTTGAACTTCAATTTTAAAATTCATCTGTGCAGATAATTTTTTTAAAATAAGCAAAGAAAATGCTTTGTCATTGGCACGGGTATTTTAATTTTTAGGATATTTTCTGTTGTCTCAATCTATGTTTGGAAAAGTGTAGTATATTTTTAAAGGAAAAAAATCTCCCTTTAAATTCCCCCAAATCTCATATGTTTGAACAAAATTTTCTTAAAGAAATATAATATACTAACTTCTATAAAATGCTCAATCATAACTATTATTCAATGAGTGTCTTATATGGTACCTTGTGGAGAGGGGGATTTAAATACTCCAATTAATTAATGCAAATTGATTAACTAATAAGAGTTGCTGAGTAAAAATGGTAGATATAATTCGTGAAAAGTAAGTCTTTTCTTAATACAGATAAATTCTTGAATATGGTATATTTACATGTGGGAGATGGAAGTAGTAACTTTTCTCATCAAGATTATGTCATTTCTTATTTGTAAAATTTTAGAAACAATGTTTACATTTTGATCATCAGGAATGCTTAGACTTCCCAATGAAACATTAAACAACCTTGTGAGGAAATAAAAGAATAAAAAAGAAGTCTTTTACACACTGATTTTTGTAAGTGCATCTTTCTGTAGAATCGATAGATGCATAAAGAAATAGAAGACAACTGTATTCCATTACAGGAGTATAAAAAGATTGCCGTCTCCAACTGCAGTATAGCAATATTTATTTAGGCATTTTTGCAGGGGTTTAGGCATTAATAAAATTCTTTAGGAATTTTGACTTAATCAGTGTCTTGTGTGAATGAATGTATTGCATTCTACTACTTTTTTGAATCATAATTACAATTTGAGCTTTGAATTGCTAGATGTAGAAAACTAAATCTGGGAAAAAATAATAAATATTTTATTCAAACTCTTCAGGACACTTGGAGTATTACCACATATTTTTAAAATTATTTTTCAAATACTCATATGGTTTAAGGAATATACTGAAATGACAGTATTGTATTCACATAATGTTTGTAATGAATTATTTGAACTCTATTAAACAAAATATTAACATGAATATCTACTACCCCATTTGCACATTTTTAATTACAAAACTATGTTAATCTCCCATTAAAGAAAAAAAACATGTTATGTATTTTCTCTGGTGGATTTGTTGTGATTTGGAGACATTTTCCTGGACTCTTGACCATTTGGGTGTGGTATAGGTATATAGATGGATGGGAAGGAAGGAAGGAAGGAAAGGAAGGAAGGAAGGAAGGAAGGAAAGAAGGAAGGAAGGGAGGGAGGGATGGAGGGTCGAAAAAAGAGAAGTACTGACTTTTAACTAAAGCGAAGGAGTAAATGTTTGTTATTTATACATTTGCCAGCAACAAAATGTTTTCAGGACAAACTTATCTATAATCAGACTTTGTTCGACATGTGTGTTTTACAGTATATTAAAGTTGAGGCAAAGATTCTTAATCCTGAAATATAAAAATTGTAAGATGCATTTATATAGATGCAAACTCCTTTGCCTATGTCTGACTTTATGGGGATGCTGCATACTTATCCACTGTATTAGCCACTACATAAGCACTAGGCTCCAAATTAAAGAGGCAACAGATGACATAAATATTACCGTACATTTATATTGCTGAATGAACAAATTAGTCATCTCTCCACTAATACTTGTTCCTTCTGTAAAATTCCACATCTTGGGTACTGCTTCCATGTCTTTTAGGCAAGACTACAATAGTCTTTGGGGGTAATTTATTTTTTTAACATTCTGACTTTAACCTTATCCTGGCCAAGTCCTCTAGATTTTAATTCTTAACAGCCTCAGAGTTTCATCTGTTTCAACATCACATGCTTCTCCATAATTTAATCACCACTAACTTTAGTTCTGAATTTATCATTTGTCGCTTGAACATTAGCAGTGATTTCATTAATCATCTCCCCATGTCCAATCTCAGCATATCCTTAAACCTGCTAACATATTTAGATCTGATCATGTTACTCTTCTGTCCCCAAACTCAGAGGAGTCTATCGGTATCCCAAGAAAAAATCAGCCTGATACACTTTTAAAGCTGTTCTAAGAGCTGATACTTTTCCACCTTTCTAGGCTTTCTCTCACTACCCCCATTCACTGTATGTCATATTCTTGGAAAATCGGATGGTTCTAAAAATAAATTGGAAATTATTCCATGTACCACAGCTTCAAAAAAAAGTACTATCTCTTTTATTTAATTTTGTAGGCCCAACATTAAGCAATCTAGTAATTGTAGAACCTAATTAATTAATAAATGGATAAATATACTGTTTAAGGGAAGAAATCTTTCTCTAGGAACCAAACACCTATTCAAATAAACAATATATATTCAGATATGCCAGACAATGTTCTTAATAAAGTGAGTTCTGTTCTAAATATCATGAGTCTTGAGATGAGTAATAAAGCATAGATAACATTCACACTGGTTAAGGTAATGCATTTCATAACAGCTTTGGGTAATTCTTTCTTAATAAAAAATTAAAAACACAATAATGTTTGTAATGTAATAATTTAACAGTCTGTGAAAATGCACAAACTTTAATGGAGTCTAATATACCAAAAAGTGAATTTTAAAATTTTTCTATTTTTGCTCTTTTGAGTAAAATTCAACTTCAAAAGTTATTAAAAATTAACAAATATTTTTTGTTAGACACCTAGAACAAGTGTCTAGGTTACTGAGAGTGTGTTCATGATGATTGATCATTTTGCTCCAAACAAGTGAAAAGGATGATCAACATAAATAGTCATAGTGATTTTAGCATTATTCAAGAAACAACAGGGGAAAATCAACAGTGTCAGAAAATAGGACTGAATAAGAAAGATATATTGGAGAGTGAAAATATTTTTAGTCTTCCCTAGAATATTGCACAATGGAAAGTAAATGATAGTTTTGAAAAAAATGACAGCATTCTTTTTATAAAATGGTGGAAAGCTATAAAAGGAAAACAATGAATGTGAAAATCACTGTTTTTTAAAAGTAGACTGAAGGCACTGAGTGATTAGAGGAAAGACACCGAAGCTGGGCTGAAAAAGGAGGAAGAAGAAAATGTTTCAAGGGGCTGCCATGCACTGGGTCACATTCTTGGTCCCCAGTGACTCTGGGGGAATGAATGGGTGAGTTGAATTGGCAAAGAGTAACCCACTCCTGCCATGGGCCTCTGGAATCTTGGAAGGAGACCCCTCAACCACCACAGACACTTAAGTTGTCAGGGAGAGCTGCTTAGAGAAGTTGTAGGGGCAGAACTCCAGGTGATGTGGAACCCAGAGGATTTGGTGCAGGAGCACCTATAGTGGAGCACAGCC
Source organism: Pan troglodytes (assembly GCF_028858775.2). Taxonomy (NCBI): domain Eukaryota; kingdom Metazoa; phylum Chordata; class Mammalia; order Primates; family Hominidae; genus Pan; species Pan troglodytes. Next base: position 23,876,729 of record NC_072402.2, on the reverse strand, counting down.
AAAGACACCATTACCCTAGGTTTGACTTGCTGCCACAGGAGACCTTAGCTCTAGGGGAACTGTCAGACCTCAATTCTGCAGGGTGGTCTTGCCCATCAGATGGGGCTGTTCCGACCTGAGCACCTTGGTCTTCTGGCCTCTGCCAGGGCATCAGCCTCGCTGCCTCTGTTTGCAGTGCCACCCTGGGTGCCCTGGGGGCTGCATCATAGCTCCTGCACTGACAGACTGTGCCAGAGCAGTCCCATGGACATGCACCAGCCCATCCACTCTCTCCCAACACAGCTGCCTCCCTGCCTACGGCCACTTCCCGCATTACTTTACTTGTGCCTGTGGATCTTGCCTTCTCTGCCCCACCAGTGTGTATGTGCATGTGCACCCTGCCCTGCCACTGCTGCCAGCATGAGTGCACTCTGTGCCCCCTACCCCTGCCCTACCACCATTGCAGTCAGAATCTTGGCGGGCATAGAGGCAGTCAGACCTGCCACCACCAGTGCCCCACCCATTAGCTAAAACTGCCAATGGTGTGAAACTAGGCACAGAAGACAGCGGACCCTCCTTTGCCTGGAGCAGCCACCTCTGCCTGTATGAATGGGCACAGAGGGTACATACAGTCCTGTGCCTGCTGGCACTCTACCCCCCATGCTAATACCACTACCAGGGCAACCATGCACGCAATCGCCAGTGGGAGACCCTCCTGTCCCTGCAAGCTGTGCAGCCTCCATGGCTGCTGTGAACACGTGCACAGAGACTGGCACCTGCTAGCAGCCTGCTGCAGCCAACTAGCATGCACCCCACTGAACTGGCACTGCCACTGCTGCTGACACGTGTGAAAGAGGATGCATCCTGCTGTCACCACCCTGTGAAACTCTTTGAATGGCTGCACCCATTGGAATGCTGTAACTAATGGTCTGGGAGCACCTCAGCCCCCACTAGCACAGGGAGTTTCTAACCTGGAGGAGCCAGAGAACAAAGTTGGGACATAATAGCAGTCACCTAGAGTTAAAGTGTGCAGTTTAGGAGTTGTGAGCTGAGCCGTGGCTCCCTAAAATCTTCCAGAAACCAAGCCAGTCAACTGAATCCATCTTATTCCACAATAAAACCCTTGAGGTCATCAAATAAGATGAAAGAAAAAAAAAACTACCATGAAAGGACAGGAGCTTCACAGAGTAAAGAAACATGAGCCCACAATGATGCAAAAGAAACAGTGCAAGAACTCTGAGAACTCAAAAAGCCAGAGTGCCTTCTTTCCTCCAAAGGATCACACTAGCTCTCCAGCAAGGGTTCTGAACTGGGCTGAGATGACTGAAATTACAGAAAAAAAAAATATTCAGAATGTGAGTAGGAACAAAGGCTATAGAGATGCAGGAGTACATTTAAACCTAATCCAAGGAAGCTAAGAATCACAATAGAATGATACAGGAGCTGACAAACAAAATAACTAGTATGGAAAAGAATATAACCGACCTAATAGAGCTGAAAAACATACTGCAAGAATTTCATAATGCAATTGCAAGTATTATTAACAGAACAGACCAAGCTGAGAAAAGAATCTCAGAGTTTGAAGTCTGGCTTTCAAAAATAAGACAGTCAGACAAGAATAGAGAAAAAACAATAAAAAGGAATTGACAAAACCTCTGAGAAATAAGGGATTATGTAGAGACAAAATCTATGATTCATTGGTGTCCCTGAAAAAGATGGGGAGAATGGAAGCAACTTGGAAAATATATTTCAGGATGTCATTTATGACAGTTTCCCCAAACTAGCTAGAGAGGCCAACATTCACATTCAGAAAATGCAGTGAACCTCATTAAGATACTTCACAAAAAGATTATCCCCAAGACACATAATCATCAGATTTGCCAAGATTGAAATGAAAGAAAAAATGTTAAAGGCAGCTAGAGAGAAAAGGGCCAATCACCTACAAAGGCAAGCCCAACAGATTAACAGTTGACCTCTCAGTAGAAACCTTACAAGACAGAAGAGATTAGGGGCCAATATGCAACATTCTTAAAGTCAAGAAATTTCAACCAAAAATGTTATATGTAGCCAAACTGATCTTCATAAGCAAAGGAGAAATGAGATTCTCTTTAGACAAGCAAATGCTAGGGGAATTTGTTATCAACATACCTGTTTTCCAAAAGCTCCTGAAGGAGGCACAAAATATGGAAAGGAGAGACCATTACCAGCCACTACAAAAACACTCATGAGTACACAGACCATTGACACTATAAAGCAACCACACAAACAAATCTGCATAATAACGAGCTAACATCATGACAACAGTATCAAATTCACAAATATCAATATAAACCTTGAATGGAAACTGGCTAAATGTCCCAATTAAAAGGCACAGAGTGTCAAGCTGGATAAAACACCAAACCCATTGGTGTGCTATCTTCAAGCAACCCATCTCACATGAAATGACACCTATAGACTTGAAATAAAGGGATGGAGAAAAATCTACTGAGCAAATGGAAATCAGAAAAAAATCAAGGGTTGCTAACCTAATTTGAGACAAAACAAACAAAACCAGCAAAGATCAAAAAAGACCAGGATACTACATAATAGTAAAGAGTTCATTCAATTCAACAGGAAGAAATAACCATCCTAAAAATATATGCATCTAATACAGGAGCACCCAGATTCATAAAGCAAGTTTTTAGAGATTTATGAAGAGACTTAGATTCCCATGTAATAATAGTGGGAGACTTCATCCAATACCACACTGTCAGTACTAGACAGATAATTGAGGCAGAAAATTAACATAGAAATCCCGAACATAAATTCAGCACTGGATCAAATGAACCTGACAGACATATACAGAACTCTCCACCCAAAAACAACAGAATATACAGTTTTCTCATCACCACACAGCACATACTCTAAAATCGATCACATAATTAGACATCAAACAATACTCAGCAAATGCAAAAAAATGGAATTATATCAACCACTCTATCAGACCACAGAACAATAAAATTAGAATTTGGGACTACAAAAATCGCTCAAAACCATACGATTACATGGAAATTAAGTAACCTGCTCCTGAATAACTTTTGGGTAAGTAATTAAATTAAGGGAGAAATCAAGATGTTTTTTAAAACTGATGAGAACAAAGATGCAACATACCAGAATCTCTGGGACACTGCTAAGGAACTGTTAAGAGAAAAATTTATAACACTAAACATGCACATCAGAAATTTAAAAAGATCTCAATTTAATAATGCAACATGAAAACTGAAAGAATTAGAGAAGCAAGAGAAAACAAACCCCAAAGCTAGCCAAAGATAAGAAATAACTAAAATCAAAGCCGAATTGAAGGAGATTGAGACACAAAAAACTATTAAAAAGATTAATCCTCAACAAAATACTGGGAAACCAAATCCAGCAGCACATCAAACGACTTATCCATCACAATCACGTAGTCTTTATCCTTGGGGATACAAGGTTGGTTCAACATGCACACTAAATGTGATTCATCACATAAACAGAAGTAAAGATAAAAAACACATGATTATTGCAATCAATACAGAAAAGGCCTTTGATAAAATTCAACACCTTTTCATGTTCAAAACTTGCAATAAACTAGGTATTCAAGGAACATACCTGGAAATAATAAGAGCCATCTATGGCAAATCCTCAGCCAACGTCATAATGAATGAGCAAAAGCTAGAAGCATTCCCCTTGAAAACTAGCACAAGACAAGGATGCCCTCTGTCATCACTGCTATTTAACATAGAATCATGTCATCTGCAAACAAAAATAATACGACTTCCTGTCTTCTCATTTTGATGCATTTTATTTCTTTCACTTGCTTGATTGTTCTGACTGGGACTTCCAGTACTATGTTAAGGAGCTCTCATGTTAGCACCACATCTTGGCAAGAGGCAAACCAACTTAAGCCATTACAGCAACTCATGGCAGAATAAAACTGCTCCCAGGAAGGAGAAAATGGGTGCTAACACCGCTGCTTGTAACTGGCTAATCAGAGGTCTTGAGTTTGTCCACCTGACAGACTCACTATTAGCATAAACAACATTTGAGAAAGCCAGCACTCTAAGCCTGTCTACAACCAAGGATTTTCTTTTTTTTTTTCTTTTCCAGTTCTTCTGATTTTATTTCCTATTAAAATATCTTATTTATTTTATTTTATTTTATTATTATTATACTTTAAGTTTTAGGGTACATGTGCACAATGCGCAGGTTAGTTACATATGTATACATGTGCCATGCTGGTGTGCTGTACCCATTAACTCGTCATTTAGCATTAGGTATATCTCCTAATGCTATCCTTCCCCCCTCCCCCAACCCCACAACAGTCCCCAGAGTGTGATGTTCCCCTTCCTTTGTCCATGTGTTCTCATTGTTCAATTCCCACCTATGAGTGAGAACATGCGGTGTCTTGTTTTTTGTCCTTGTGATAGTTTCCTCAGAATGATGATTTCCGATTTCATCCATGTCCCTACAAAGGACATGAATTCATTTTTTATGGCTGCATAGTATTCCATGGTGTATATGTGCCACATTTTCTTAATCCAGTCTATCATTGTTGGACATTTGGGTTGGTTCCAAGTCTTTGCTATTGTGAATAGTGCCGCAGTAAACATACGTGTGCATGTGTCTTTATAGCAGCATGATTTATAGTCCATTTGGTATATACCCAGTAATGAGATGGCTGGGTCAAACGGTGTCTCTAGTTCTAGATCCCTGAGGAATCGCCACACTGACTTCCACAATGGTTGAACTAGTTTACAGTCCCACCAACAGTGTAAAAGTGTTCCTATTTCTCCACATCCTCTCCAGCACCTGTTGTTTCCTGACTTTTTAATGATCACCATTCTAACTGGTGTGAGATGGTATCTCATTGTGGTTTTGATTTCCATTTCTCTGATGGCCAGTAATGATGAGCATTTTTTCTGTGTCTTTTGGCTACATAAATGTCTTCTTTTGAGAAGTGTCTGTTCATATCCTTTGCCCACTTGTTGATGGGGTTGTTTGTTTTTTTCTTGTAAATTTGTATGAGTTCATTGTAGATTCTAGATATTAGCCCTTTGTCAGATGAGTAGGTTGTGAAAATTTTCTCCCATTTTGTAGGTTGCCTGTTCACTCTGATGGTAGTTTCTTTTGCTGTGCAGAAGCTCTTTAGTTTAATTAGATCCCATTTGTCAATTTTGTCTTTTGTTGCCATTGCTTTTGGTGTTTTAGACACGAAGTCCTTGCCCATGCCTATGTCCTGAATGGTAATGCCTAGGTTTTCTTCTAGGGTTTTTATGGTTTTAGGTCTAACGTTTAAGTCTTTAATCCATCTTGAATTAATTTTTGTATAAGGTGTAAGGAAGGGATCCAGTTTCAGTTTTCTACATATGGCTAGCCAGTTTTCCCAGCACCATTTATTAAATAGGGAATCCTTTCCCCATTGCTTGTTTTTGTCAGGTTTGTCAAAGATCAGATAGTTGTAGATATGTGGCATTATTTCTGAGGGCTCTGTTCTGTTCCATTGGTCTATATCTCTGTTTTGGTACCAGTACCATGCTGTTTTGGTTACTGTAGCCTTGTAGTATAGTTTGAAGTCAGGTAGCATGATGCCTCCAGCTTTGTTCTTTTGGCTTAGGATTGACTTGGTGATGTGGACTCTTTTTTGGTTCCATATGAACTTTAAATTAGTTTTTTCCAATTCTGTGAAGAAAGTCATTGGTAGCTTGATGGGGATGGCATTGAATCTATGAATCTATAAATTACCTTGGGCAGTATGGCCGTTTTCAGGATATTGATTCTTCCTACCCATGAACATGGAATGTTCTTCCATTTGTTTGTATCCTCTTTTATTTCATTGAGCAGTGGTTTGTAGTTCTCCTTGAAGAGGTCCTTCACGTCCCTTGTAAGTTGGATTCCTAGGTATTTTATTCTCTTTGAAGCAATTGTGAATGGGAGTTCACTCATGATTTCGCTCTCTGTTTGTCTGTTATTGGTGTATAAGAATGCTTGTGATTTTTGCACATTGATTTTGTATCCTGAGACTTTGCTGAAGTTGCTTATGAGCTTAAGGAGATAATATACATTTTTTTCAGGACCACACCACACCTATTCCAAAATTGACCACAAAGTTGGAAGTAAAGCTCTCCTCAGCAAATGTAAAAGAACAGAAATTACAACAAACTGTCTCTCAGACCACAGTGCAATCAAACTAGCACTCAGGATTAAGAATCTCACTCAAAACCGCTCAACTACATGGAAACTGAACAACCTGCTCCTGAATGACTACTGGGTACATAACGAAATGAAGGCAGAAATAAAGATGTTCTTTGAAACCAGTGAGAACAAAGACACAACATACCAAAATCTCTGGGACACATTCGAAGCAGTGTGTAGAGGGAAATTTATAGCACTAAATGCCCACAAGAGAAAGCAGGAAAGATCCGAAATTGACACCCCGACATCACAATTAAAAGAACTAGAAAAGCTAGAGCAAACACATTCAAAAGCTAGCAGAAGGCAAGAAATAACTAAAATCAGAGCAGAACTGAAGGAAATAGAGACACAAAAAACCCTTCAGAAAATTAATGAATCCAGGAGCTGGTTTTTTGAAAGGATCAACAAAATTGATAGACCACTAGCAAGACTAATAAAGAAAAAAAGAGAGAAGAATCAAATAGACGCAATAAAAAATGATAAAGGGGTATCACCACTGATCCCACAGAAACACAAACTACCGTCAGAGAATACTACAAACACCTCTATGCAAATAAACTAGAAAATCTAGAAGAAATGGATAAATTCCTCAACACATACACTCTCCCAAGACTAAACCAGGAAGAAGTTGAATCTCTGAATAGACCAATAACAGGCTCTGAAATTGTGGCAATAGTCAATAGCTTACCAACCAGAAAGAGTCCAGGACCAGATGGATTCACAGCTGAATTCTACCAGAGGTACAAGGAGGTACTGGTACCATTCCTTCTGAAACTATTTCAATCAATAGATAAAGAGGGAATCCTCCCTAACTCATTTTATGAGGCCAACATCATCCTGATACCAAAGCCGGGCAGAGACACAACCAAAAAAGACAATTTTAGACCAATATCCTTGATGAACATTGAGCAAAAATCCTCAATAAAATACTGGCAAACCAAATCCAGCAGCACATCGAAAAGCTTATCCACCATGATCAAGTGGGCTTCATTCCTGGGATGCAAGGCTGGTTCAATATACGCATATCAATAAATGTAATCCAGCATATAAACAGAACCAAAGACAAAAACCACATGATTATCTCAATAGATGCAGAAAAGGCCTTTGACAAAATTCAGCAACCCTTCATGCTAAAATCTCTCAATAAATTAGGTATTGATGGGACGTATCTCAAAATAATAAGAGCTATCTATGACAAACCCACAGCCAATATCATACTGAATGGGCAAAAACTGGAAGCATTCCCTTTGAAAACTGGCACAAGACAGGGATGCCCTCTCTCACCACTCCTATTCAACATAGTGTTGGAAGTTCTGGCCAGGGCAATTAGGCAGGAGAAGGAAATAAAGGGTATTCAATTAGGAAAAGAGGAAGTCAAATTGTCCCTGTCTGCAGATGACATGATTGTATATCTAGAAAACCCCATTGTCTCAGTACAACCAAGGATTTTCACAGAGTCTATGTCACTCCCCTGCCACCTCCATCAAAGCAGGTGCTGGTATCTACTACTGGGACACCCAAACACAGGTCAAAACCATGGACTCTTTGCAGACATTCCCCAACACTATTCTAGACTGGAAGCCCCCACTAGGTGGCTAGACCTAGAACAGCAATAGCAATTACTGCAGACTGGCTTTCAGAAAACCCCATCCCTAGGGGAAGGAGGAGAGCAACATATCAATGGCTTACCCCATGGGACAAAAGAATCTGAACAGCAGGCCTTGAGTCCCAGACCATTCCACTCATGGGAAATTTCTCACAGCGGAGACACATTTGCAATGCTGGGTGTAGTAGGGGAAGTTTGCACCTCAACCCCAACAAGCAGGCATCCTTTGTGATTGGAAAGGGCTTTAAAAAGAGGGGTCCTTGTTTCCCCTGTCACTTCACTGTAGACGCAGCTGGGGCTTCACCCACAGGAACACAGCTTGGATGCAACTACAGACAGCCTTTCTGGTATAATCCAGGATAGCACAGCCCAAAGAAGGAGCACCACCTAGATTCAGGCCTGCATGACAGGCAGATGTTGATGTTGGAACATCAATGTTTCTACAGATGAAAAGAGGTGCCTGTATGATCTGAATAGCTGAAACACTGGAACAGGAGTGAGGCTCTGTGGTGAATAGCTTTCCTGCTGGCTTGGCAGGGGAGCTGAGGTAGCTTCCGATCTTCACCCTGGTAAAACCTCAGCATGTTTAATTGAGCACTCACCCAGCCACCCTCATCAAGGCTGGGACCTCAGCCCACTTTTGGGTATTACATCTACCGACCTCCTGGTTAGGTTATGACTGGTGCCTACCCAGGAATACCTCCTTTATTGACCTGAAACCGAATCATCAACTCAGTAAGTAAAATACTGGAGAAAAATAAAGTAAATAAATGAAGAGTATACCATAAGAGAACAAGGTAAGCTTCAAGAAACCGCTCCCATTCTAATCACATAGGAGACAGTGAACTTGCCCAAACAGCAAGAATATAACTACTACAACCAGGATCTGGGAAACCCAGCAAACAACGACTCTCTATAAGGAATTCACGTAGAGTCTTCAGCCCCAAAAGCACCAAGAATCAAATTAGCCTAAAATAAACATTAAGGTCCAATTTTTAAGAGGAGAAAAAAAGAAATTAAAAAACACAGTCCAATCAAAAATAAATTCAAGAACAATTTGAAAAAATACTCTACCCAAATGAGAAGGAATAAGAAAAGTAATTTTGGTAATATGGCACCAGCTCCTAGCAATGGATCTAAATCTAGAAAAAAAATTCTCTGAATTGCCAGATAAATTATTCAGAAGATTATTAAACTACTCAAGCAGATACCAGATAAAGGTGAAAACCAACTTAAAGAAGTTTTAAAAAATCCAGGGTATAGATGAAAACTTTTTCAGAGAAATAGACATCATAAAGAACAAACAATCAGAACTTTTGGAAATGAAAGAAATGAAAGACACACTTAGGGAAATACAAAATACAATGAAAAGTTTCAACAACAGATTAGCACAAGTAGAAGACAGAATTTCACAGCAGGAATACCAAGCATTTGAATTAACCCAATTAGATCTCAACAAATAAAAATAATAAAAATAAATACACAAAGTCTCCAAGAAATATTGGATTATGTAAAATGGCCAAACCTAAGAATAATTGGCATTCCTGGGGAAGAAGAAAAAACTAGAAGCTTGGAAAAATTACTTGAGGGAATAATTAAGGAAAAATTCCCTGTTCTTGCTAGAGATCTAGACATCCAAATACAAGAACCCCAAAGAACTCCTGGAAAATTCATTGCAAAAAGATCATTAACGAGGCCTGTAGTCATCAGGTTATCCAAAGGCAAGATGAAAGAAAGAATCATGAGAGCTGTGAGACAAAGGCATCAGATAACCTATAAAGAAAAACCTATGACATTAACAGCAGATTTCTCAGCAGAAATCTTACAAGCCAGAAAGGATCAGACAAATAAATTCTGAGAGAATTTGCTACTACCAAACCAGCACTACAAGAAATGCCAAAAAAGAGTTCTAAATCTTGAAACAAAACCTTGAAATAGACCAAAGTAGAACCTACTTAAAGCATAAATCTCACAGGGCCTATAAAACAATAACAGAATGATAAAAAAAGGTATTTAGGCAACAACTAACATGGTGAATAGAACAGTACCTCACATCTCAATCCTAACTTTGAAGGTAAATGGCCTAAATGCTTCACTTAAAAGATAGAGAATGGTAGAATGGATTAAAAACCACCAACCAAGTATACGCTGTCTTCAAGAGATTCACTTAACACATAAGGACTCATATAAACTGAAAGATATTCCACTCAAATGGAAACCAAAAGCAAGCAGGAGTGGTTATTCTTATATGAGACAAAAGAGACTTTAAAGCAACAACAGTAAAAACAGACAAAGAAGACATTATATGATGATAAAAGGATTAGTCCCACAGGAAGATATTACAATCCTAAATACACATGCATCTAACATTGAAGGTCCCATATTTATGAATCAATTACTACTAGACCTAAGAAATGAGATAAATGGCAACACAATAATACTACGGGAATTCAGTACTCCACTGATAGCACTAGACAGATCATCAAGACAGAAAGTCAACAAAGAAACAACAGAGAAATTATATTCTAGAACAAATGAGCTTAACAGATATTTACAGAACATTCTACCCAACAACTGCAGAATATACATTCTTTTAATCAGCCCTGGAAAAATTCTCTGAGATAGGCCATATGATAGGCCATAAAACAAGTCCCAATAAATTTAAGAAAATCAAAAATATATAAAATAATTTCTCAGACCAAAGTGAAGTAAAACTGGAAGTTAACTCCAAAAGGAATACTTAAAACTTTTAAAAATACAAGGAAATTAAATAATATCCTATAACAATGACAAAACTGATCCAAACTTCTGGGATATGGCAAAAGTGGTGCTAAGAGGAAAGTTCATAGTATTAAATGCCTACATCAAAGAGTCTGAAAAAGCACAAATAGAGAACTTAACATTATACCTCAAGGAACTAGAGAAACAAGAACAAACTGAACCCAAACCCAGCAGATGAAAAGAAATAATAAAGATCAGGGCAGAACTAAATGAAATTGAAACAAAAATATACAAAAGATAAATGAAACAAAAGCTAGTTCTTGGAAAAGATAAGCAAAATTGATAGACCATTAGCAAAACTAACCAAGAAAAGAAAAGAGAATATACAAATTTGCTCAACTAGAAATGAAACAGGAGACATTACAACTGATACCATAAAATACAAAAGATCAGTTGAGGCTACTATGAATACCTTTACATGCACAAACTAAAAAACCTAGAGAAGATGGGTGAATTTTTAGAAATATATAACTTTTCTAGATTAAATCAGGAAGAAATAGAAACTCTGAGCAGACCAATAACAAGTAGAGAGATTAAATCAGTAATAAAAAATTGCCAACCAAAAAAGTTCAGGACCAGATGGATTCACAGCTGAATTCTATCAGACATTCAAAGAAGAATTGGTACCAATCCAATGACACTATTCCACAGGATAGAGAAAGAAGGAATCCTCCATAAATAATTCTATGAAGCCAGTATCACCCTAATACCAAAACCAGGAAAGGACATAACAAAAAAGAAAACTACAGACCAATATCACTGATAAACATAGATGCAAAAATCCTCAAGAAAATACTAGCTAACCAAATCCGACAGCATATCAAAAAGATAATACATTATCATCAAGTGGGTTTCATACCAGGGATGCAGGAATGGTTTAACATATGCATGTCAATAAATGTGATACATCACATAAACAGAATTTAAACGAAAAATCATATGATCATCTCAATAGACACAGACAAAAACATTTGACAAGATCCAGCATCTCTTTATGATAAAAACCCTTGACAAAACTGAGATAGAAGGAACATACCTCAAAGCAATAAAAGTTATCTATGACAATCCCACAGCCAACATCATATTGAATGGAGAAAAGTCAAAAGCATTCCCCCTGAGAACTGGAACAAGACAAAGATGCCCACTTTCAGCACTTCTATTCAACATAATACTGGAAGTCCCAGCCAGAGTAATAAGACAAGAGAAAGAAATAAAGGACATTCAGATTGGAAAGAGAGGAAGTCACACTGTAGCTGTTCATCAATGACATGATCATCCACCTAGAAAACCCTAAAGACTCATCGAAAAAGCCCCTAGATCTGATAAATGAATTCAGTAAAGTCTCAAGATACAAAAGCAATGTACACAAATCAGTAGCACTGCAATAACCAACAATGACCAAGCTGAGAATTAAATAAAGAACTCAATCCCTTTTACAACAGCTACAAAAAATTAAAATTCTTTGGAATATACTTAACCAAGGAGGTGAAAGATCTCTACAAGGAAAACCAGAAAACACTGCTGAATGAAATCATAGATGACACAAACAAATGAAAACACATCCCATGTTCATGGATGGGTAGAATTAATATTGTGAAAATGACCATACTGCCCAAAGCAACCTACAGATTTAATGCAATTACCATCAATATAGCATTGTAATTTGCCACAGAATTAGAAAAAACAATCCTATAATATATATGAAACCAAAAAATGGACCGCATAGCCAAAGCAATAATAAGCAAAAAGAACAAAGCTGGATGTATCACACTACCCAATTGTAAGTTATACTACAAGGCTATAGTTAACAAAACAGCATGGTACTGTGTATAAAAATAGGCATGTAAACCAATGGAACACAATAGAGAACCCATAAATATAATGAAATACTTAAAGCCAACTGATCTTCAACAAAGTATAGAAAAACATAAAGTGCGGAAAATACATCCTATTCAGGAAATATTGTTGGGAAAACTGACAAGCCACATACAGAGGAATAAAACTGGATCTGCAACTTTCACCTTATTAAAAAATCAGCTCAAGATGGATCAAAGACTTAAATTTATGACCTGAAACCATAAAAATTGTAGACTATAATATAAGAAAGACTCTTCCAGACATTGGCTTAGGCAAAGAATTTATGACTAAGAACCCAAAAGCAAATGCAACAAAATCCAAAATAAATAAGTGGGACCTAATTAAACTAAAAATCTTCTGTATAGCAAAAGAAATAATCAGCAGAGTAAACCGACAACCCACCAAGTGGGAAAAAATCTTCGCAAACTATGCACCTGACAAAGGACTAATATTCAGAATCCACAAGGAATTCAAACAAATCCTCAAGAAAAAAAAAGATTCCATCAAAAAGTGCACAAAGAATATGAATCAACAGTTCTCTAAAGAAGAAATACAAACAGACAACAAACCTGAAAAAATGCTTAATATCACTAATTATCAGGGAAATGCAAATTAAAACCACATTGAGTAACCAACCTATTCCTGTGAGCATGGCCATAATTTAAAAATCAAAAAAATTACAGATGTTGGCATAGATGTGGTGAAAAGAGAACGCTTTTACACTGCTGGTGGGAATGTAAACTGGTGCAACCACTCTGGAAAACAGTATGGAGATTCCTTAAAGAACTAAAAGTAGAGCTACCATTTCATCCAGCAATCTCACTACTGGGTATCTACTCAAAGGAAGGGAAGTTATTATACGAAAAAGACACATGTACCCGCATTTTTGTAGCAGTTGCATGCACAGTTGCAAAGATATGGAACCACTCTAAATGCCCATCAACCAAGGAGTGGATAAAGAAAATGTGTTGTGAATGTGTGTATCCATATACACAAATATACCATGGAATATTATTCAGCCATAAAATGGAACAAAATAATGGCCTTTGCAGCAACTTGGATGCCCATTATTCTAAGTGAAGTAACTCAGGAATGGAAAACCAAATATTGTATGTTTTCACTTATAAGTGGAACCTATGCTATGAAGATGCAAAGGCGTAAGAATAATATGATGGACTTTGGGGACTCAGAGGAAGGGGCGGAAGTGGGGTACAGGATAAATGACTACATATTGGGTAGCATATATATTGCTGGGGTGAATCACAAACAAATGGAAGAACATTCCATGCTCATGGATAGGAAGGATCAATATCGTGAAAATGGCCATACTGCCCAAGGTAATTTACAGATTAAATGACATACCCATCAAGCTACCAATGACTTTCTTCACAGAATTGGAAAAAACTACTTTAAAGTTCATATGGAACCAAAAAGGAGCCTGCATTGCCAAGTCAATCCTAAGCCAAAAGAACGAAGCTGGAAGCATCATGCTACCTGATTTCAAACTATATTACAAGGCTACAGTAACCAAAACAGCATGGTACTGTTACCAAAACAGAGATATAGACCAATGGAACAGAAGAGAGCCCTCAGAAATAATACCACATATTGACAACCATCTGATCTTTGACAAACCCAACAAAAACAAGAAATGGGGAAAGGATTCCCTATTTAATAAATGATGCTGGGAAAACTGGCTAGCCATATGTGGAAAGCTGAAACTGGATCCCTTCCATACACCTTATAAAAAATTAATTCAAGATGGATTAAAGACTTAAATGTTAGACCTAAAACCATAAAAATCCTAGAAGAAAACCTAGGTAATACCATTCAGGACATAGGCATGGTAAGGACTTCATGTCTAAAACATCAAAAGCAATGGCAAGGAAAGCCAAAATTGACAAATGGGATCTGATTAAACTAAAGAGCTTCTGCACAGCAAAAGAAACTACCATCAGAGTGAACAGGCAACCTACAGAATGGGAAAAAAATTTTGCAATCTACTCATCTGACAAAGGGCTAATATCCAGAATCTACGAAGAACTCAAACACATATACAAGAAAAAAAAAACCCATCACAAAGTGGGCGAAGGATATGAACAGACACTTCTCAAAAGAAGACATTTATGCAGCCAACAGACACATGGAAAAATGCTCATCATCACTGGCCATCAGAGAAATGCAAATCAAAACCACAATGAGATACCATCTCACACCAGTAAGAATGGCAATCATTAAAAAGTCAGGAAACAACAGGTGCTGGAGAGGATGTGGAGAAATAGGAACACTTTTACACTGTTGGTGGGACTGTAAACTAGTTCAACCATTGTGGAAGACAGTGGTGATTCCACAAGGATCTAGAACTAGAAATACCATTTGACCCAGCCATCCCATTACTGTGTATATACCCAAAGGATTATAAATCATGCTGCTATAAAGCCACATGCACACGTATGTTTATTGCGGCACTATTCACAATAGCAAAGACTTGGAACCAACCCAAATGTCCATCAATGATAGACTGGATTAAGAAAATGTGGCACATACACACCATGGAATACTATGCAGCCATAAAAAATGATGAGTTCATGTCCTTTGTAGGGACATGGATGAAGCTGGAAACCCTCATTCTCAGCAAACTATCGCAAGGACAAACACCCAAACACCGCATGTTCTCACTTATAGGTGGGAATTGAACAATGAGAACACTTGGACACAGGAAGGGGAACATCACACACTGGGGCCTGTTGTGGGGTGGGGGGAGGGGGGAGGGATAGCATTAGGAGATATACCTAATGTAAATGACGAGTTAATGGGTGCAGCACACCAACATGGCACATGTATACATATGTAACAAACCTGCATGTTGTGCACATGTGCCCTAGAACTTAAAGTATAATAATAAAAAAAATCACTACTAAAGAAGTTATCCATGTAACCAGAAACCAAAAACCACCTGTACCCCAATAACTACTGAAATTTTCAAAAAGATTAATGCATCCAGGAATTGTCTTTTTTTGAAAAAGTTAATAAAATGATAGACTTCTAGCTAGAATAATAAAGAAAACAGAGATGATAATGACAAAGAAATTCACCACACAGAAATACTAATAACCATCAGAAAATATTAGGAAAACCTCCATGCATACAAACTACAAAATCTAGAAGAAATGGATAAATTCCTGGACACAAACACCCTCCCAAGTCTGAACAAGGAAGACATTGAATCCCTAAAGAGACTAATAGCAAACTCCAAAATTGAATCAATAATGAACAGCCTACCAACAAAGAAAAGCCTAGGACCAGATGGAGTCACAGCCGAATCATACCAGATGTACAAAGAAGAGCTGGTACTATTCCTACTAAAATTATTCCAAAAAAACTGAGGAGGAGGGACTCCTCCCTAACTCATTCTTTGAGACTAGCATCATCCTGATACCAAAACCTGGCAGAGACACAATACAAAAAAGAGAACTTCAGACTAATATCCTTGATGAATATCCAGGCAAAAATCCTCAACAAAATACTGGTAAACCAAATCCAGCAGCACATCAAAAAGCTTATCCGCTATGATCAAGTAGGCTTTATCCCTGGAATTTGAGGTTGGTTGAACATATTATAAACAGAATTAAGGCAAAGGCCACATAATTATCTCAATTGATCCAGAAAAGGCTTTTCATACAATTCAATACCCCTTCATGTTGAAAACTCTGAATAAACCAGGTATTAAAGGAACATACCTCAAAATAATAAGAGCCATTTATGATGAACCCTCGCCAACATCAAAATGAGTGGGCAAAAGACGGAAGCATTCCCCTTGAAAACCAGAGCAAGTGAAGGATGCCCTCTGCATTGGTCTATTTTCACACTGCTATAAAGAACTTCCATGAGACTGGGTAATTTATAAAGAAAAGAGGCTTAATTGACTCACAATTATTCATGGCTGGGGATGCCTCAGGAAACTTAACAATTGTGGAGGAAGGGGAAGCAGTCACCTTCTTCACAAGGTGGCAGGAGAGCAAATTAGAATGAAGGAGGAACTTCCAAACACTTATAAAACCTTTAGATCTCATGAGAACTCACTCACTGTCACAAGAACACTCCCATGATCCAATCACCTCCCTCTCTCAAAACATGGGGATTACAGGTCCCTCTCTCAACACTTGAGGGTTACAATTTGAGATGAGATTTGGGTGGTGACACAGAGCCAAACCATATCACCCTCTATCACCTCTCCTATTCAACACAGTACTGGACGTCCCAGCCAGAGCAATCACGCAAGAGAAAGAAATAAAAGGCATCTAAATAAGAAGAGAGGAAGTCAAATTTTCTTTGTTTGCAGATGACATGCTTGATTCTGTATCCAGAAAAACCCATAGTCTCTGTCCAAAGGCTCCTTGATCTGATAAACAACTTCAGGAAAACCCCAGGATACAAAATCAAGATACAAAAATCACTAGTAGTTCTATACACCAACAACAGTCAAGCCAATAGCCAAATCAGGAACACAATCTCATTTACAATTGCCACAAAAAGAATAAAATATCCAGGAATACGGCTAACCAAGGTGAAAGATCTCTACCAAGAGAACTACAAAACCCTGCTCAAAGAAATCAGAGATGACACCACAAATTGAAAAACATGCTCATGGATAAGAGCACGGATAAGAATCAGTATCATCAAAATGGCCATATTGCCCAAAGGAATTTATAGGTTCAATGCTATTCCTATCAAACTGCCAATGACATCCTTCACAGAACTAGAGAAAACTATTTTAAAATTTATATTGAACCAAAAAGAGCTCAAATAAAATTCAAGGCAATCCTAAGCACAAAGAACAAAGCTGGAGACATTATGCTACCTGACTTCAAACTATACTACAGGGCTACAGCAATGGTAGTGATACAAACCAGGCACATAGACCAATAGAACAGAATAGACAGGCCAGAAATAATGCCGCACACGTACAACCATCTGATTTTCAACAAGGCTGACAAAAACAAGCAATGGGGAAAGGAATCCTTATTCAATAAATGTTGCTGGGATAACTGGCTACCCATATGCAGAAGATTCAAACTGGACCCCTTTCTTGCCACATATACAAAAACCAACCTAAGGTGTATTAAGAAAAATGTGAAACCCAAAATTCTAAAAACCTCGGAAGACAACTAGGCAATACCACTCTGGACATAGGAACAGGAAAAAATTTTATAATGAAGATGCCAAAAGCAATTGCAACAAAAGCAAACATTGACAAATGAGATCTAACTAAACTAACTAAGTTCTGCACAACAAAAGAAACTATCAACAGAGTAAACAGACAACCTACAGAATGGGAGAAAATTTCTGCAAACTATGTGTCTGACAGAGGTTTACTATCTAGCATCTGTAAGGAACTTAAACAAATTTACACACACACACAAAAAAAACCACACACACAAACAAACAACTCCCTTACAAAGTGGGCAAGAAACATAAACAGACACTTTTCAAAAGAAGACATATATGTGGTCAACAAAAATATGAAAAGAAAGCTCAACATCACTGATCATTAGAGAAATGCAAATCCAAACGACAATGAGATACCATCTCACACCAGTCAGAATGGCCAGGCATGTTGGTTCACACCTGTAATCCCAGCACTTTGGGAGGCTGAGGCGGGTGGATCATGAGTTCAGGAGTTAGAGACAGCCTGGCCAACATAGTGAAACCCCGTGATGTGATGGCAGGTGCCTGTAGTCCCAGCTACTCAGGAGGCTGAGGCAGGAGAATCACTTGAACCCAGGAGGCAGAGGTTTCAGTAAGCCGAGACCATGCCATTGCACTCCAACCTGGGTGAAAGAGTGAGACTCCATCTAAAAAAAGAAAAAGAAAAAAAGAAAGAAAAAGTAAGAAAAAAAAAGAGTAAAAAAAAAAAATAACAGATCCTAAAGAGGTTGCAGAGTTAAAGGAATGCTTGTACACTGTTGGAGTGTATATTAGTTCAACCATTGTGGAAATCAGTGAGTTGGTTCCTCAAAGAGCTAAACACGGAACTACCCTTCGACCCAGCAATCTCATTACTGGGTGTATACCCAAAGGAATATAAATTACTCTATCATAAAGACACATGCATGCTTATGTTCACTGCAGCACTATTCACAATAGCAAAGACATGGAATCAACCTAAATGCCCATCAATAGTAGACCGGATGAGAAAATGTGGTGCATATACACCGTGGAATACTATGCAGCCACAAAAAATAACAATATTATGTCCTTTGCAAGAACATGGGTGGAGCTGGAGTCCATTATCCTTAGCAAACTAACACAGAAACAGAAAACCAAATACCACATGTTCTCACTTATAAGAGGGAGCTAAATGATGAAAACACACAGACACATAGAGGGGAACAACAGACACTGGGACCTACCTGATGGTGGAGGGTGAGAGGAAGAAGAAGATAAGGAAAAATAACTAATGGGTACTAGGCTTAATACCTGCGTGACAAAGCAATCTGTACAACAATCCTTCATGATACAAGTTTACCTATATAACAAATCCGCACATGTACCCATGAACTTAAAATAAAAATGAAAAAAAATAGCAATCAGTTTTTAACTCATGAAAAAATGAAGCAAACATGTTTAAAGTATATATTAAAATATTTATTTTACATATTTTAGTGAAAGAACAATGGTTGTAAGCTTTGCAATCATTGTTTATGTACAAACACTAAAACTTTACAAAATTATGATCTTTCATCAGTACTACCATTCATTGGAGTCTAAGTTTTAATTTTTTAACCTTGAATACCAGTTAGAGGTCATATAACATACATTATGTTTGGAATACATAGTATTATCTTAGGCTAAATGTAATATATTATGTATAAAAATTACAGAAAACAGAGGACAGGAAAAAATATGACTTTAAACCCTGTTCACTTCTTCCAAATAAAGTCATATTTCTTGTATGAATAAAACAATAAAATTATTATTTTAATGAAAGCAATGTAAACATATTTCAGAATTACATAGAAAATATATTGAGACTAAAATAAAATAAATTTGAGACTAAAATAAAATAAATTTAAAACCATATACTCATTATTTCATTCAATCAAAAAATTTTTGCATGCTAAAAACTATGCTTAGAACTGAGGAGGCCACCTCACACGCATACATCTGTACACACACATATATATTCATATATTTTCATACACACACATACACCTGCAAACAAAAGTGCATGCATGAAAACATTCACACACATATTTGCCCACATGTAGACAGAAATGTGTATAGCCATATGTTGGCATTCATACACATGTGCATGCATATAGACATATATGCACACACTATCTATATATGCACACATATATCTATGTACATACACTCATGCAGACACACATAAGCTCACCTACACAAACATATACAAACAGACATAGTGCACACACAAAATCACAATTTAGATTAAGTCCTGTCAATGGAGCAAACGAAAATCGAAGTAAACATTCTTTTAGCATAGTTCATAATCTTCGGGTGGTGTTCCCTCTGTGAATCCTAATCTCCACTTCTTATGAAGGTACCAGTCATATTGGATTGGGGCCCAACCTAGTCACCTCGGTTTAATTTAATCACCGCTTTAAATATTCTATGTCAGAATACAGACATAGTCTTATGTACTGGTGGTTAGGGTTTTTAACATCTGGATATTGAAATCTGAGCATGGATCACAATTCAGCCCACAACACATATGGTTCCGAGATAATCAAATCAATATTTTAGATAGATATAATCTTAATCAACTGAATACAAATATAAAAAATTTGTAGCCTATATCTTAGAAACATTAATATTGATTGGTTTTTCAAAATTTTTAGTTTTTAGTTTCTTTTGGAATCCTACATAATTTAGCTGATGTAATGTGCAATTAATAATTTATATTAGGCATCTTGAAAGTGAAGATGCAATTTATTTTACATTCACCAAAATCCATTGATGCAAATCAAATATAAAGTTTCTTCTTTTTATTAACTCAAGTTCATAGTTTACATAAGGATTTACTCATCATGTTGTACAGTTTTATGGATTTTGACAAATGCATCTCATGTGTCCACCATTACAGTATCATGTATAATAGTTTCACTCTCCTAAAAATCCTCTGTTTTTCACCTATTCATACCTGCTTCAAACCCTTATAAACACTGATCATCCCCTACCTCAAACCCATGAAAACCACTGATTTTTTTTTTGTCTCTATAGTTTTGCCTACTCCAGAATGTCATATTGTTAAAACTATACACTGTGTAGCTTTTTCAGGCTGCCTTCTTTCATTTAGAAATATGTATTTAAAGGTCCTCCATATCGTGTTGCACTTTGATCATTTCTTTTTATAACTGAATAATGTTTCATTATATAAATATAATGTAATCAATTTATCTGTTAATCTTTTAGGACATTTTGATTGCTTCTGGTTGTTGGCAATTATGAAAAAAACTGCTATAAACATTTGTGCGTAGGTTTTTGTGTGGACATTAAGCTTTTAACTCAATAGAAAAAAAATACCTTAGGAATTTAATTCCTGAATCATATGGTAAGCCTATAAATATCTTTGTAAGAAACTGCCAATCTGTCTTCCAAAGTGGGTGTAATATTTTGCATTTTCATTAGCAACAAATGAGAGTTTCTGTTGCTCCACATACTAGCCACCATTTGGTATTAGTCAGTGCTTTGGATTTTAGCCATTCTAAGAGATGGGTAGTGGTATTTTATTGTTGTTTTAATTTGCAGTTTCCTAATGACATATTTTTTCATATGTTTATTTGCCATGTTTATCTTCTTTAGTGAGTTATCAGTCCAGAAATTTTGCGCACTTTTTAATTAGCATTTTGTCTTATTGTTCGGTTTTTTAAAGAATATACATAATTTTTAAATATTTCCTTTATCAGATATGTTTTGCAACTATTTTTTCCCCAGTTTGTGGCTTATGTTTTCATTCTTTAACAGTGTCTTTTACAGAGCAAAAGTTGTTAATTTTAATATTGTCTTTTAGAAATTTTACTGTTTTGCATTTTACATTTAAATCTATATTACACTTTACATCAATTTTTGTGAAAAGTGTTAAGATTTGTTTCTAAGTTCATTTGTTGCTTGTGGATGTTCAGTTGTTTCAGGCCCACTGGTTGAAAATGACTATCTTTTCTCTGTTGAATTGTCTTTATGCCTTGGTCAATAATCAGTTGACTAAATTTGTTTGGGTTATTTGCGGGCTTGTTATTACCTTCCATTGATCTGTTTGTCATTATTTTCAGAACCATGTTCTTTTGGTTACTGGAGCTTATAGTAAATCATGAAGTTGAGTAGTGTAAGTTCTCTAAATTTGGCCTTTTTCTGGAGTACTGTATTGGCTACCCTGAGCATTTGACTTTCCATCTATTATTTTATCAATATTCACAAAATAATTTGCTTTATGTTTGATTGGGAATTTACTGTATCTATAGATCTATAGATCAAGTTGGTGAGAGATGATCTTAAAAGTATTGAGTCTTCCTATACTTGAACATGGAATGTCTTTCCATTTATTTACATTTTTCTGAATATATTTAATCAGTTTTGTAGTTTTCCTCATAGAGATCTTTTAAATATTTTTATTAGATTTATAACTAAACGTGTCTTTTTATGGTGCTAATGTAAATGGTGTGTGTTTAATTTTATACTACAATTGCTCACTGATGATATAGAAGGAAGAAATTGACTTTTCTATATTAACCTCATATTCTGCCAACTTTTAAAATTACTTATTAATTCTAGCATTCTTTTTTGTTCATTATTTGGCTAATTATTTGACATAGATATTGATTCATATGTGAACAAAAACAACTTTATTTTTTCTTTCCCAACACATGTATTCTCTTTTTTTCTTTTTCTTATTGCATTAGCTGGGACTTCTAGTACCTTGTTAAATAGGAGTGGTGAGAGGGGATATTCTTGCCTTGTTCCTGATCATCTAGTTTCTTATCACTAAGTATGAAGTTAGTTGTAGATTTTTGTAAATATTCTTTATCAAGTTGAGAAAATTCCCTTTTATTCCTAGTTCACTGTGAGTTTTATCATGTATGAGTTTTGAATTTTGTCAAATACCTTTTCTGTATCAATTGACATTATTATATAATTTTTCTTTTTTATTCTATTGATGTGATGAATTACATTAACCAGTTTTCTAATGTTGAACCAGCTTTCCAAACCTAAAGTAAATCTGATGTGCCTGCAGTGTATATTTTTTATACATTGTTGGATTATGTTTTCTCATATTCATTGAGGATTTTTGAATTATGTTCAGAAGATGAATTAGTTGTAATAATTTATTTCTTGTGATGTCTTCATTTGCTTTTGGCCTTTGGGTAGTGCTGGCCTTGTAGAATGAGTTATAAAGTTTCTCCTCTGCTTCTGTTTTCAGGAAGAGATTGTAGAGAATTGGTGTTATTTGTTCCTCAACTGCATGGTCAAATTCACCAGTTAAACCAGCTTTTCCTATTACTTTCAGTATGGGAAGATTATTAATTTTTGATTCAATTTAATAGATGTCAACCTATTCAAATTATTAATTTATCCCTGGAGGTTTCCTAGATCATGTTTTTCCAGGAGTTCATTCATTTCACCCAAGTTATCGAATTTATGGGCACAAAGTTTTTCACAGTCTTCCCTTATTAACCTTTAATGTGTATAGAATCAGCAGTGACGGCCCCTGTTTCAATTATCATATTAGCAATTGGTTTTCTTGGGTGTCTCTATTGTTCCCTGTATTCAGTTTATTAATTTTGGCTTTAACTTTGGTAATCTTTTTTTTGCTTCCTTAAAGATCATGTTTTTCTTATTCTAGTTCTTTAAGGTAGAAACTTAAATCATTGATTTTTATGTCTTTTTAAAAATATATACATTTAATGTTATAAATTCCCCTGTAAGTACTACCCTCACGGCATCTCACACATTTTTATACTTTTATTTCATTTTGTTAAAATATTTTAAAATTTCTTTTGAGTGTTCTCCTGTGATTTATGTGTTATTTAAATCTGTGTTGTTTCACATCTAAATTTGTAATTTTCTAGCTAACTTTCTGTTAATGATTTCTAGTTTAATTTCATTGTGGTCTGAGAGAAGACTTTATAAGATTCATATTATCTTAAAATTCGAAAGCTGATTTTATGGCCCAGAATTTGGCCTGTCTTGGTGAATATGCCATGTGAGTTTAAGAAGAATATGTTTCCTGCTTTGTTTGATGAAGTATTCTATAAAGTTAATTAAATCAATATAATTGATGTCTTAGCTGTTTTCTGTTCCTTATGTAACAGAATACTTAAAACTGGGTAATATACAAAGACAAGAAATTTATTTCTTCCAGTTATGGAGGATAAGAAGTCCAAGATCAAGGATCTACATCTGGTTAGGACCTTCTTGCTGGTTTGGACTTTGCAGGGCACCAAGGTTAGGTATTTCTTCCTGTTCTTATATAACCACCAGTCCCAATCTCTTCCATGATAACCAATGAATCCATTAATCACTGAATGGATTAATCCATTCATGAGAGTGGAGCCCTCATGACTCAGTGACTTCTCAAATCTCTACCTCTTAATACTGCCACATTGGTAGTTGTTTCAACATAAATTTTGGAGGGTTATTGATGATACTTTTTAATTCAACTATGCTCTTAATAATCTTCTGCCTATGGAATATATGAATTATTAATAGGAGTATGCCGAAGTATCCAACTATAATAGTAAATTTGTCTGTTTCTCCTTGCAATTCTAATCATTTTTCTTTATGTATTTTGATGCTCTGTTCATATGCAAATATACATTAGGAATTGTTATGACTTCTTATAGAATTAGCCCTTATATCATTAGGTAATTATTTTTTTGTCTCTGAAAATATTGCTTTTTATGAAATTTTAAATTCTAAAGTTAATATAGCTTCTTCAGTATTCTTTTGATTAGTGTTAGCATTGTATATGCTTCTCTACACTTTTAATTTATCTATGTCTTGATATTTCATGTGGTCTCTTATAGACAACAAATAGCTGGAGCTTGCTTTTTTGAATGTACTCTCTCAGTCCCTGGTTTTTATTTTGTGTGTTTGAATCATTCACATTCACAGTTATTATTGATATAGTTGGATTAAAATCTACCATACTTGTAACTGTTTGGTTTGTTGCACTTGCGCTTTGTTTCTTTTTAAAAAATTTCCTCTAATTGTTGCTTCCTTTGGTTTCAATTGGTTATTTTATATTATTCCATTTTCTCTCCTCTTTTAGCATACTTAAATTTTAAAAAGGTTTTCAGTAGCTGCATTTGAGTTTACAATGTACATTTGAAATTAATCTAAGTCCATTTTCAAATACAACTCGATTGTTTCCTGTATATTTTGTGTAGCTTAAACCAGAGTATTCCCAATTCAACCCACCCATCTCTCATTGTTGTCATTCATGTTACTTGTCCAGAAGCTATATTTGCCCAATACATTGTTCCACTTTTATCTTGAGAAAACAGTTATGTTAGATCAATTAAAAATAAGAAAAAAAAATTTATGTTGCCTTCATTTATTCCATCTCTAGTATTTTTCCTTTCATTTTATGGATCTGATATTATTTTTTTCTTTCTGAAAAACTACTTTCAGAATTTCTTTCAAGGCAAGTCTATTAGCAACATATTCTCTAGTTTTTGTGTGTCTAAGAAAGTATTTCTCTTTCACTTTTAGTCACTGAGTACGGAATTATCAGTTGGTGTTTGTTTTTTTCCTTTTAACGTTTTAAATATGTCATTACACTCACGTCTTGCTTACATTGTTTTGGCAGAGCAGTCCAGTGATAATTTTATCCTGTTTCTTCTACAGGTAAGTATTTTATTTTTCTCTGGCTTCTCTTTGTATATTCTCTTCGTTTTTTTTTTATTTTTTTGGGGGGGTGTAATTTTATTTTATTTTACTTGGTTTTTTTTTTGGTATTTATCCTGCTTTCTGTTTTCTAAGCCTCCTGGACATATGGTTTGATATCTGTTACCAATTTTGGAAAATTCTTAGATATTATAACCTCCAACATTTTCTGTTCTTTTCTCTCTTTTTTGTCTTCCTTGTATTTCCAATTTTTATAATTGTCCTACAGCTTTTGGATATTGGATTATTTTCTCATTTTTCTATTTGCATTTTTGTTTAGGATGTTTCCATTGACATATCTACAAGCTCACTTATACTTTCTCATATCCAGTCTACTACTGAGTCCACCAAAGAGTCTTTATTACTGTTACAGTGTTACTGATTTCTGGTATTTCCTTTAGATTCTTGTTTAGAGTTTTCATCTCCTTGATTGGCATGATTATCCTATTATTGTATGTTAACTTTTTCCACCAGAGGGCTGCTGTAGGTTGAATTGTGTCCTCGAAGAGAAATGGTGCAATCCTAACCCGCAGTACCTATACCTATGAACTTACTTGGAAATACAGCCTTAGCAGATGTTACTTGTTAAGATGAGATTATACTTGAGTAGGTGGGCCCCCAATCCAATATGATAAGTGTCCTTATAAAAGCCAGACACAGAAACAAGCACACAGGGAGAACACCATGCAAAGATTGGAGTTATGCCACCACAAGCCAAAAAACGAACAGAAGCTAAAAGAGGCCTGGAAAAGATCCTTCCTGAGTGCCTTTAGAGGGAGGATGGCACTGATGACAACTTGATCTTAGATTTCTAGTCTCCAGAACTGAGACAATACCTTTCTATAGGCTAAGCCTCTATGTTTGTGCCACTTTGCTATGGCAGTCCTAGCAAACTAATCAAGTATCTTAGATGGTTTAGCTTTTTATTCTTTTTTCCTCTCTATGTTCCTCAGACTAAATTTCCATATATTTTCATATTGTATGTTTATACTATTGTTAATGATTTTAGGTTAATTTCAATGTATTCAGAGAACATACTCTAAATAACTCTTTCTATATAAATTTTGTTGAAATTTGTTTTCTGCCCCCAAATATTCAATTTTGATAAATATTCTATTTATATTTATAAATAATATATATCTACAGTGGTTAGAGTGTTTTATATATGTCAATAATGTCAAATTTTTAATTATATTGGTATTACTCTATAAATATATCATTTCAAACTTTTGTCTGCATGTTTTATAACTTTCTCAGCGATGTGTGTTAATGTTTTCTTTTGTGATTATGGATTTGCCTACTTTTCATTTTGCTTCTGAAATGTTTTTCTTTTTATTTTCTCATTTTTGTATTACTCACATACAAATTGTTCATGTTACTACTTCAGTTATATTTTTAAAGTAATTATGTTTCTTTTAAGGTCATTTTATGCTTCTTTTCTTTAAAAGCTACTTACACAAATATGAATACAGCTTGCTTTTAGTTAGTGTTTGCATTGCATATCTTTTTCTATTCATTTACTTTTACTACACCTTTTAATTAATCTATTGTTTTCTGTCAATTTTTACTAATTTTGTCTTTTAATTAGAAGTTTTAGTTCACTTAAAGCTAACATAATCACTGACGTATTTGCTTTGAAATTTACCATTTTAAAATGCTTTTCATTTTAGACAGGAGCCCTTCCCAGCTACATAAGCCCATCTTCATTATTCATCACGTAGCTCCTTCTGTCTTCAAACTGACAATGGTATATCAGCCCTTTTCATTCTTCAGATCGCTCTGACTTCATCTTCTGCCACAGCTCTTCTGCCTCCAGTTAAAGAAAGTTTTCTGCTGTTAAGGCCTTGCAACGTTAGTTTAAGACAATGAAGATAGCCCAGGAGAATCTATTTTATGGTAACTGATTGATTAATTACAGCCGCAAAGTCTCTTTATCATGTAATATAACACATTTGTAGGTTCTGGGGACATCTTTGTGGGGCCATTCATCCTACTCCTACAACAATACTGAAAAGAGTGGACAGTGGAAGCCATAAAATTGCATAGCTCAGATCTCCTGTAGTAGGAAGCATTATTAACTGATAGTCTCAACAACTGTCCTTCTGAATATACCACAAATTTACATTATATCAAGGCTTTCTGCATGCTCCTACGATATGAGGAATGTGAGAATCTTTTAATGAGGAAATTTGTTTGAGAACGTGTTGGCTTAGCCATAACTTTTTGAGAAGCATGCAGAAATTTGAGTCTACTCAACCCTCATTTCTTTATCTTGTGATTCATAAACCTGAATTGTGTGTAAAGAGTATCACTGTCTTTTCTAAAGGTCTCCATTTTATCCTTCAGGGGTGTTTAGCCCTAATAAATCTCTGACATGTGTAGTTTCATCTTGGTATTTGTTTCCCAAGTAAATGAACACTCCACTTGTGATTTAGCCTTAGATCTGCAATTAAAATATTAAATGTTAACCATCTCTCTATTTACTGAAGTTTTTCCAGTCACCACTTAGTTTGAGGATGCACACATTTTAATAGATCCCTCAAGATGGACTCTTGTGTACAAAATTCCCTGAGCTCATGTATGATTAAAGCTGTTTATAACATTAATAAGTGAAGGATATCTTGAATGTCTCGAGCAGACAGAAAAGCTTTGTTTCCTACTTTTTCTCTGTGAGATATTTTAAATTTTCTGCTTCATTGATTTCTTACTTTGAATGTGGTTTAGCAATGTCTAATAAGTTTTATGCCACTCTAGCTCTGTATGCCATTCTAATTCATGTGAAGTTTTGCCATTCTAATTCATGTGAAGTTTTTTATCTTTTTTTTTTTTTTTGCCTGGGGACCATGAGGATTTTTTCTCCATTATCATTAAAGTCTTTCTTCTTTCTTTCCTTCCTTCCTTCCCTTTCTTCCTGTCTCTCTCTCTCTCTCTCCCTCCTTCTCTCTTTCTTTTTTTTCTGTGGCAAGGTGGTAGGTGAGAGGCAGTGCATACTTGAATTTGTTTATTTTCTTTCATAAGGGAGATCTTAAATTTCACTCTTCTTTCCTTATTTTTTCTTTCTCCTTCATTATGAAGTTTCCCAGAGGCCATCTCTCCCTTACTTTTAACCTTCTTTCCTCCAAAATGCTACCTTTCCAAGATTGGCTCCTCGTCTTACATGAACTTTTAAATATCTTTCTCATATACAGTACTTTAATTTAACAGGAAAGGTGAATTTCCTCTTTCCGATGGTGGCTTTAGACTAATTTTAGACCTGCCATCAGCCGTTTTTTTTTATTTTCACACAGATATTCCCAGACTATTCTTGCTCTCCATGTTGACTTGCAGTGAAATACAAGAGATAACTCACTAAATTGGGTGTTTAATTTATATTCTTACTTTCAGTTAATCTTTTTTTGTCTTTGTCTTCTACGTATAATGAGAGCACAAGTATTATTTTTTCTTCTTTTTATTTATTTATATGTCTATTTAAAGTATATTGGGATTTTTAGATATACCAGTTGTGGATATCTTGATGAACATTTATAGAAGAGTATTTCACAAACACTTTCCCCCAGTCACTCTTACCTCTACCAGCTACATAGTTTCCCTCTGTTTTATTCTTTCTTCATTTTTCTGTCTTTTCCCATAATTCTTCTTCAAATATTTTATCTTCTAAATATACCACACTCATTTCCCTATATTTCTTTTTTTTTTGACCTAAGCATGAAATGTACTTTATTTTTTATTTTATTTTTTTTTTAATTATACTTTAAGTTTTAGGGTACATGTGCACATTGTGCAGGTTAGTTACATATGTATACATGTGCCATGCTGGTGCGGTGCACCCACTAACTCGTCATCTAGCATTAGGTATATCTCCCAACGCTATCCCTCCCCCCTCCCCCCACCTCACAACAGTCCCCAGAGTGTGATAATCCCCTTCCAGTGTCCATGTGATCTCATTGTTCAATTCCCACCTATGAGTGAGAATATGCGGTGTTTGGTTTTTTGTTATTGCGACAGTTTACTGAGAATGATGATTTCCAATTTCATCCACGTCCCTACAAAGGACATGAACTCATCATTTTTTATGGCTGCACAGTATTCCATGGTGTATATGTGCCACATTTTCTTAATCCAGTCTATCATTGTTGGACATTTGGCTTGGTTCCAAGTCTTTGCTATTGTGAATAATGCCGCAATAAACATACGTGTGCATGTGTCTTTATAGCAGCATGATTTATAGTCCTTTGGGTATATACCCAGTAATGGGATGGCTGGGTCAAATGGTATTTCTAGTTCTAGATCCCTGAGGAATCGCCACACTGACTTCCACATTGGTTGAACTAGTTTACAGTCCCACCAACAGTGTAAAAGTGTTCCTATTTCTCCACATCCTCTCCAGCACCTGTTGTTTCTTGACTTTTTAATGATTGCCATTCTAACTGGCGTGAGATGGCATCTCATTGTGGTTTTGATTTGCATTTCTCTGATGGCCAGTGATGATGAGCATTTTTTCATGTGTTTTTTGGCTGCACAAATGTCTTCTTTTGAGAAGTGTCTGTTCATGTCCTTCGCCCACTTTTTGATGGGGTTGTTTGTTTTTTTCTTGTAAATTTGTTTGAGTTCATTGTAGATTCTGGATATTAGCCCTTTGTCAGATGAGTAGGTTGCGAAACTTTTCTCCCATTTTGTAGGTTGCCTGTTCACTCTGATGGTAGTTTCTTTTGCTGTGCAGAAGCTCTTTAGTTTAATTAGATCCCATTTGTCAATTTTGGCTTTTGTTGCCATTGCTTTTGGTGTTTTAGACACAAAGTCCTTGCCCATGCCTATGTCCTGAATGGTAATGCCTAGGTTTTCTTCTAGGGTTTTTATGGTTTTAGGTCTAACGTTTAAGTCTTTAATCCATCTTGAATTAATTTTTGTATAAGGTTTAAGGAAGGGATCCAGTTTCAGCTTTCTACATATGGCTAGCCAGTTTTCCCAGCACCATTTATTAAATAGGGAATCCTTTCCCCATTGCTTGTTTTTGTCAGGTTTGTCAAAGATCAGATAGTTGTAGATATGTGGCGTTATTTCTTAGGGCTCTGTTCCGTTCCATTCATCTATATCTCTGTTTTGGTACCAGTACCATGCTGTTTTGGTTACTGTAGCATTGTAGTATAGTTTGAAGTCAGGTAGTGTGATGCCTCCAGCTTTGTTCTTTTGGCTTAGGATTGACTTGGTGATGCGGACTCTTTTTTGGTTCCACATGAACTTTAAAGTAGTTTTTTCCAATTCTGTGAAGAAAGTCATTGGTAGCTTGATGGGGATGGCATTGAATCTGTAAATTACCTTGGGCAGTATGGCCATTTTCACGATATTGATTCTTCCTACCCATGAGCATGGAATGTTCTTCCATTTGTTTGTATCCTCTTTTATTTCCTTGAGCAGTAGTTTGTAGTTCTCCTTGAAGAGGTCCTTCACATCCCTTGTAAGTTGGATTCCTAGGTATTTTATTCTCTTTGAAGCAATTGTGAATGGGAGTTCACTCATGATTTGGCTCTCTGTTTGTCTGTTGTTGGTGTATAAGAATGCTTGTGATTTTTGTACATTGATTTTGTATCCTGAGACTTTGCTGAAGTTGCTTATCAGCCTAAGGAGATTTTGGGCTGAGACAATGGGGTTTTCTAGATATACAATCATGTTGTCTGCAAACAGGGACAATTTGACTTCCTCTTTTCCTAATTGAATACCCTTTATTTCCTTCTCCTGCCTAATTGCCCTGGCCAGAACTTCCAACACTATGTTGAATAGGAGTGGTGAGAGAGGGCATCCCCGTCTTGTGCCAGTTGTCAAAGGGAATGCTTCCAGTTTTTGCCCATTCAGTATGATATTGGCTGTGGGTTTGTCATAGATAGCTCTTATTATTTTGAAATACATCCCATCAATACCTAATTTATTGAGAGTTTTTAGCATGAACGGTTGTTGAATTTTGTCAAAGGCTTTTTCTGCATCTATTGAGATAATCATGTGGTTTTTGTCTTTGGCTCTGTTTATATGCTGGATTACATTTATTGATTTGCGTATATTGAACTAGCCTTGCATCCCAGGGATGAAGCCCACTTGATCATGGTGGATAAGCGTTTTGATGTGCTGCTGGATTCGGTTTGCCAGTATTTTATTGAGGATTTTTGCATCAATGTTCATCAAGGATATTGGTCTAAAATTCTCTTTTTTTGTTGTGTCTCTGCCTGGCTTTGGTATCAGAATGATGCTGTCCTCATAAAATGAGTTAGGGAGGATTCCCTCTTTTTCTATTGATTGGAATAGTTTCAGAAGGAATGGTACCAGTTCCTCCCTGTACCTCTGGTTGAATTTGGCTGTGAATCCATCTGGTCCTGGACTCTTCTTGGTTGGTAAGCTATTGATTATTGCCACAATTTCAGAGCCTGTTATTGGTCTATTCAGAGATTCAACTTCTTCCTGGTTTAGTCTTGGGAGAGTGTATGTGTTGAGGAATTTATCCATTTCTTCCAGATTTTCTAGTTTATTTGCGTAGAGGTGTTTGTAGTATTGTCTGACGGTAGTTTGTATTTCTGTGGGATCGGTGGTAATATCCCCTTTATCATTTTTTATTGCGTCTATTTGATTCTTCTCTCTTTTTTTCTTTATTAGTCTTGCTAGTGGTCTATCAATTTTGTTGATCCTTTCAAAAAACCAGCTCCTGGATTCATTAATTTTTTGAAGGGTTTTTTGTGTCCTATTTCCTTCAGTTCTTCTCTGATTTTAGTTATTTCTTGCCTTCTGCTAGCTTTTGAATGTGTTTCCTCTTGCTTTTCTAGTTCTTTTAATTATGATGTTAGGGTGTCAGTTTTGAATCTTTCCTGCTTTCTCTTGTGGGCATTTAGTGCTATAAATTTCCCTCTACACACTGCTTTGAATGCGTCCCAGAGATTCTGGTATGTTGTGTCTTTGTTGTCATTGGTTTCAAAGAACATCTTTATTTCTGCCTTCATTTCGTTATGTACCCAGTAGTCATTCAGGAGCAGGTTGTTCAGTTTCCATGTAGTTGAGCCGTTTTGAGTGAGATTCTTAATCCTGAGTTCTAGTTTGATTGCACTGTGGTCTGAGAGATAGTTTGTTATAACTTCTGTTCTTTTACATTTGCTGAGGGGAGCTTTACTTCCCAGTATGTGGTCAATTTTGGAATAGGTGTGGTGTGGTGCTGAAAAAAATGTATATTCTGTTGATTTGGGGTGGAGAGTTCTGTAGATGTCTATTAGGTCCGCTTGGTGCAGAGCTGAGTTCAATTCCTGGGTATCCTTGTTGACTTTCTGTCTCATTGATCTGTCTAATGTTGACAGTGGGGTGTTAAAGTCTCCCATTATTAATGTGTGGGAGTCTAAGTCTCTTTGTAGGTCACTCAGGACTTGCTTTATGAATCTTGGTGCTCCTGTATTGGGTGCATATATATTTAGGATAGTTAGCTCTTCTTGCTGAATTGATCCCTTTACCATTATGTAATGGCCTTCTTTGTCTCTTTTGATCTTTGTTGGTTTAAAGTCTGTTTTATCAGAGACTAGGATTGCAACCCCTGCCTTTTTTTGTTTTCCATTTGCTTGGTCGATCTTCCTCCATCCTTTTATTTTGAGCCTATGTGTGTCTCTGCACATGAGATGGGTTTCCTGAATACAGCACACTGATGGGTCTTGACTCTTTATCCAATTGGCCAGTCTGTGTCTTTTAATTGGAGCATTTAGTCCATTTACATTCAAAGTTAATATTGTTATGTGTGAATCTGATCCTGTCATTATGATGTTAGCTGGTTGTTTTGCTCGTTAGTTGATGCAGTTTCTTCCTAGTCTCAATGATCTTTACATTTTGGCATGATTTTGCAGCAGCTGGTACCGGTTCTTCCTTTCTATGTTTAGTGCTTCCTTCAGGAGCTCTTTTAGGGCAGGCCTGGTGGTGACAAAATCTCTCAGCATTTGCTTCTCTGTAAAGTATTTTTTTTCTCCTTCACTTATGAAGCTTAGTTTGGCTGGATATGAAATTCTGGGTTGAAAATTCTTTTCTTTAAGAATGTTGAATATTGGCCCCCACTCTCTTCTGGCTTGTAGAGTTTCTGCCAAGAGATCCGCTGTTAGTCTGATGGGCTTCCCTTTGAGGGTAACCCGACCTTTCTGTCTGGCTGCCCTTAACATTTTTTCCTTCCTTTCAACTTTGGTGAATCTGACAATTATGTGTCTTGGAGTTGCTCTTCTCGAGGAGTATCTTTGTGGCGTTCTCTGTATTTCCTGAATCTGAACGTTGGCCTGCCTTGCTAGATTGGGGAAGTTCTCCTGGATAATATCCTGCAGAGTGTTTTCCAACTTGGTTCCATTCTCCCCATCACTTTCAGGTACACCAATCAGACGTAGATTTGGTCTTTTCACATAGTCCCATATTTCTTGGAGGCTTTGCTCATTTCTTTTTATTCTTTTTTCTCTAAACTTCCCTTCTCACTTCATTTCATTCATTTCATCTTCCATCGCTGATACCCTTTCTTCCAGTTGATCGCATCGGCTCCTGAGGCTTCTGCATTCTTCACGTAGTTCTCGAGCCTTGGTTTTCAGCTCCATCAGCTCCTTTAAGCACTTCTCTGTATTGGTTATTCTAGTTATACATTCTTCTAAATTTTTTTCAAAGTTTTCAACTTCTTTGCCTTTGGTTTGAATGTCCTCCCGTAGCTCAGAGTAATTTGATCGTCTGAAGCCTTCTTCTCTCAGCTCGTCAAAGTCATTCTCCATCCAGCTTTGTTCCATTGCTGGTGAGGAACTGCATTCCTTTGGAGGAGGAGAGGTGCTCTGCGTTTTAGAGTTTCCATTTTTTCTGTTCTGTTTTTTCCCCATCTTTGTGGTTTCATCTACTTTTGGTCTTTGATGATGGTGATGTACAGATGGGTTTTTGGTGTGGATGTCCTTTCTGTTTGTTAGTTTTCCTTCTAACAGACAGGACCCTCAGCTGCAGGTCTGTTGGAGTACCCTGCCGTGTGAGGTGTCAGTGTGCCCCTCCTGGGGGGTGCCTCCCAGTTAGGCTGCTCGGGGGTCGGGCACTTGAGGAGGCAGTCTGCCCATCCTCACATCTCCAGCTGCGTGCTGGGAGAACCACTGCTCTCTTCAAAGCTGTCAGACAGGGACATTTAAGTCTGCAGAGGTTACTGCTGTCTTTTTGTTTGTCTGTGCCCTGCCCCCAGAGGTGGAGCCTACAGAGGCAGGCAGGCCTCCTTGAGCTGTAGTGGGCTCCACCCAGTTCGGGCTTCCTGGCTGCTTTGTTTACCTAATCAAGCCTGGGCAACGGCGGGCGCCCCTCCCCCAGCCTCCCTGCCGCCTTGCAGTTTGATCTCAGACTGCTGTGCTAGCAATCAGCGAGACTCCGTGGGCGTAGGACCCTCCAAGCCAGGTGCGGGATATAATCTCGTGGTGCGCCGTGTTTTAAGCCAGTCGGAAAAGCGCAGTATTCGGGTGGGAGTGACCCGATTTTCCAGGTGCCGTCCGTCACCCCTTTCTTTGACTCAGAAAGGGAACTCCCTGACCCCTTGCGCTTCCCAAGTGGGGCAATGCCTCGCCCTGCTTCAGCTCGCGCACGGTGCGCGCACCCACTGACCTGCGCCCACTGTCTGGCACTCCCTAGTGAGATGCACCCGGTACCTCAGATGGAAATGCAGAAATCACCCGTCTTCTGCATCGCTCACGCTGGGAGCTGTAGACCGGAGCTGTTCCTATTCGGCCATCTTGGCTCCTCCCCCCATTTCCCTATATTTCATACCTTCTTACACAGAAGGTAATAATTCCCAGATTTGTTGTTTATATGCTCTTAAACTTAATAAAGACCATATTTATGTATAGGAAGTGCCATTACACCAAAGTTAACATCATGCTAGGGCAAAATTATGTATTTTCCCATTAGTGTCATCTATCTTGGAGAGGGCATGGAAAATGATTTTTATAATATTTTTACTATTAAAAAATTAACATAAAATATCTGAAATGGAGTTGACAAATGGAGATTATTTGTTCCAATTCCTATTTATTTATGAAAAAATTGAGGCTCAAAACTACATCATTTTACTAACAAAATATTTGCACTATTGTTAACATGTATTACATTCACTTGTAGTATTATCCTCAATTTACATATATGAATATTGATTCAACTGACTTAAGTAATTTATCTAAAGTTACATCACTGGCCATTGGTGAATGAGAGACTTGAACCTACATAATCTGTCTCTGAATTCTGTGGTCTAAACAATATGTAAAATTCTTATCTTTAAATTTATATTCAAGTGATCTTTCTCTGGCTCTCTTATATCTCATCAGTAAAGTAGAAAAACAAAATAAAAGTAAACCAACTTTTTGAATGGAATGTTGGTTACATTTTTTACCTTCTAACTAGGAACCATTTTTAAAAATAAAACTCCGGTGAGTTGCATCCAGCCCAGGAATATATAAATGACAATTGCTGAAAGAGATCTTTAACTAGGCTTTTTATGTTACCTGGTGACTGGTAGTTCTCCCATCTAAAAAAATCATAATTTATTTTTTATTAATACAGGATTGGTTTGGTTTGGCTCACAGATCTTGGCCACTATGTCCTCTCTCGGTTACACTGCATACTCTCAGGCTGTAGCAATGGAGAGAATCAGAATTTACTCTCTTAGATGGGAAGAACCACTTTCTTATTAGGGTGCTAGATGAGAATGACTTAAGAATTGCTCCTGGCATTTTCATGTTTTCATGGAAGCTGTCTCTCCATTTCTTTATCCCAAATAGTAACAGTAACGGAGAAACTTGTTCCATCATTTCACATCTAGTAGTACATGAGGGTCACTTGAATCAATTGCCAGTTAATATTATACCCATTCACTATAAAATGTTCAAGGGGAAGAAACTATATTAATTAAAGAAAGCAGGATAACAAGGAAGAACGTATGTTTTATATTTTATGACTGAGAAAATTTTAATATTTATACATTAAAATGACAATTATATAAGTAGTTCTTTAAATCACGAAATTATTGATACTCAATATTTTGCAAAGGAATTTTGTATTCTTAAAAGTGTCTTCTTGGTTTAGAAGCTTAACATTAAAGAAGATGAATTACAAATCTTCTAAGCTCAAACATTTTTAGCGTAAATTATCTCTTTTATTTTCCTTGATGAATTTAGAATCCCTACCAATAGCTGTAACTATTTTTCTATTTTAAAATTAAACATTAAATAATCACCAGTAACATTTTTGAAGGCTTTAAAACTAGTGTCAAAATAGTTAGGTCATATAATTTCAGTCAGAAGCAAGGATGTGAACATTTTACTTATAATCTTATATTGACTTTCCATGAAATGTTTTTAAAATCTTGCCAAGAACTTAGAGACCACCATTTAACCATTCATAGACAGCCTAGAAGTAGAGTAACACCACTGTAATAAACAAAATTTTATTTTTTTGTTCTCATGACACCCTTCTCCTTGAAAAACATACAATATTTTTAGTAATTTTTTTCACCGAAGAAGTGGCTTAAGTACTTGCTTGATTTCAGTTGAAGTAAAATATCTAATTTCTGAAGTTATTTCTTTTGGTGTTTTTAATGTCTTTGAATTCAAATGAACAAGATTTAAAAATCTTATTATGGCTCAAAATAGATGGCAAAACATATGAGCAAAATGAAAGTATGAAGGATTTTACATCCTGAGGCCAGTGGCTTATCTATTGGAACACGTTGGGTCCCTGGTGTGGCACAAAAACACTCAATTTCACTCTTGCTTCAAGAAGTACCATGTATAAATGTTCCATGTAACAATTTGACCATTTACAGTTGAGGGGCCACTTTAAACTGGAGTAATACACTCAAGAGAGTTATGGTGACCACGAAAAAAAAATCATTATAGGTTTATGCAGTAGTTTCAGGTACCAGAGGGAACAACTTCTTCGCAGAGAATGCCTTAAAGTGAAGTAGCATGTTCCACAAAGAACAAAACGTCTCCTTAGAATGAAGAAGTAAGTTAGTTTGCTAAAAGGTACAGTCAATTTCCTCCAAAAATATTGTGGCTAACTGATCTTATTTCACTTTTTCTTACTGTAAATCATCTCTCCTTTGACATGCAGTGACCTTGTTTGAGGAATTTCAGTAATTTAAAATGAAACATTTTATTAATTAGGCTAAGTCATATTCTGTTTTAAAAAGATATGATTACACAACAAATAAAATACATAGTCTTACTGAAAATTATATTATAGGCTAGTCCAGCAATTCAGGAGCATTTCCGTCTTTCTAAGTTTTTGTGATAGTTGAATCAGACCAAAGGAGATAACAGAAGAACTTGAGAAACTCTAGCCCCAGCATCTTGAAATGAATGATAAGATACAGAAGTCTACAGCCAAAGGTAAAGAAGAGTAAGTGAGAATATTACTGGGAGTTAGAGTGGTAATCAGGTGTTAGTAGCAAGTATTTCTGGAGGTTGTCAAACAGTAGGCAAATAACCATAATATACCAGAAAAAATACATTATAAATCTAATATCTAGACCACATCAGGAAATTCTGGTTTTGATTGTGTACAGGTATGTCTTCATTTGCTGAATAGATTTGTGAAACAAAATTTTCTGCAAATAAATTTCAGAGTGGTGTTTTAAGGTAGTGAAGAAGACGTAAGATTTGGAATCAGACAGATTTGGGTATTAATTCCAACAACTGCTCCTGAAGGCTGTGTTAATTTGGAGAGATTATTCACTTACCAAAGCCTCAGGTCTTCTATCTGTAAAGATGGAGCAATGTCACATTAAAAAATACACATGAAATACCTATGAATCAGCCCTAAAACATAAGACTTGGTTAATGCAATTTTTTTTTCTTTCTCTCTCTTCCTGTTTTTTCTTTCCTTCTTCCTGTATCAATTCCAGTCGCTTGTCAATAGGTAAATTAAAGTAGAAAGATGTGTTTTGGGGAAATTCCTTCAGTAAATGAACTTATTAAAACTACAGTATCAGAGAGGTACTGAATATTCTGGACCTCTACCTCTTTCCTTACTAGACTATTTCAAATTTCCCTTTGCTGTCACAGGGAGTTCTCAACATTTAGCGATTCCCATGTCACAATTTCTCACCTCTCAATTGGTCTGTCTATAGAGAATGTTGCATTGCAAAATTCTCTGCGACTGTATTCAAACTTACTAGAAAAAGGTGTCTTGGTTGACTATAATGTTCCATATATTCTAGAGTAGATCATTTTCCCTCTCTGAAATTGGGTTGTGTCTTGCACTCAATGGCATGTTACAGTCTAGTTGGCAACCGTATTTTTCTGTTTTTAAATTGAACATAAAATAATGGTGTGTCTCATGATTGATGACATCTTAGAGTTAAAGAAACATGGTAGCAGTGTCTGCCATAGGCACAGAAGAGACAATGTAGGCTAGCCATCTTAGACTTAGCAAATTTTATTTACCTTAAAATTTATATTGTGTAAAATTAGTTGAGTCACTGTTTTATCAAGAGCTATTTTGTAATTCTCTAAAACCAGATTACTTAGCATCAGATATACTTATATGCATATAAAAGTAAAGAGATATAAATGTATTTTCTACTTTTTTATGACTCTAAGTTTATTAATGGTATGTGAAAACTATCTATATTCGTTCAGTATTTGAACAAAACCTTACCCAGGTTTTCAAAATATTTGCAGAGACAATGCATTTACTGTAGAGAAATGTGTTGTTTTTTTACCTATATATACTTTTTATATAATAGTTTATTACCTACAGATGGCTAAAACATACATTCATAATGTATACTCCAGAAAAAAATATGTTAAGGTGTTAAATGTGGTAATGTTAAATGAAAATGTTTAATTAAATAAAATTAATTTTTTTAAAGAATCATAAATACAGTCTTAAATGTACATGGTACAATCATAAATACCATGGCCAGAGTTCTACGGTGCATCCCTGTAGTTATATATTCTTATTGGTAAATATAATTATAATTTTAGATAATTATTTACATTTCTTTATATATTGTATGTCTCTAACTATATGGTGCATTAATTCTAAGACATTGATTCTAAACTTTTAACCTCTCTAAGAGAGAATCTTGTCTTACAGTCCATGATATAATTATAATTGGTAGAGGTTTTTTCTTTCTTAATGGCACCAAAATGAATTGTACACTTTACAATCAATGGAATCTTCGATTAAACAAGTGGAATAGAAAGAGACATATAAAGAGAGCTAAAAAAGATAAATTTTGTACATAGATACTACCCTACTCTTTTTTCCCTCATGAGATAAATTATTATTCTGGAAAATATATTGCAGGAAAATATATTACAAACCAATAATTACTTTTAAGAGAAGCTAATTTACTCGAAATTTCTTCTAAGTGTGTAAGGAACTCAGTATTTTGAAGACATTCTTTTAATTTCCAAAGTATTATACGGTCTTAATATTAATATGATGGAGTGGAGTAAAATTATAGAGTAAAGGAATATAAATGGTGCTCATAGCCTGGATTATATATTTATTGATTATTAACATTATTTCCTTTGCAAAGAACCTGAGTTTGTGCTCAGAGTTTAATTAATTATTTTCTGGTGATAGAAAGCTATTTTTATTTGGGGAAAAATATTACATAAATATTATTTTAATAATATTTATGCATTCCATATTTGATTTAATTGAAAATGAATCCATGAAATATATTTAAAACATACTAAAATATATATGATTTTTAAATAAAAGTAAAAATACATTAATCAAAATATTGTCACCTTTCATCTGGCATAAATCACTAATTTGAAACTAGTTTAAATTATTAAATAAGTATGCATATAAAGATATAACTAAGTACATATCCCTTTCTATTAATACTGGAAAAGTTAAAAAGATTTTAAACATTTCCACCTATGATGGATTGAGTAAATACATAACAACTCACTCGTAATAAAGAGTATGCTTGCTATTAAAAGTGAGATTGCTAAAACAAACAAACATGAAAAAGAGTCAATATCTGTGAAATAATGCTACTAAAATGATTACAAATTTACTCATGTATTGGGAAACACAAATGCTTATTACATGTCCAATATAAAAATGTGTATACTTCTGATTTTTCTATAGTGAACATACTCAGTTTTCTATATTTAAAAGATAAGAAAAACAATTAAGACAGAATACACCAAGAGTCAATAAAACTTAATGATAAGAGCAGCTAGGAAATGTGAACAAAAACTTAAAGACAAACAATTTTGTCCTTCTATGTGTATTCTTACCTAGTTTATGTAAAGGAAGCATAAGTGCATCATTTGGGTGATGATTAATTGAGTGTTTAACTTTAGGCAGGCAAAGGTATGTTGGAACCAGCACACATACAGAAATAGCTCTCTCACATGTAGACATTGCTTGCACAAACTGTAGAACTTATACAATCAGCACCTCTCTCTCTCTTTTTTTTTCTTAAATAATGACTCTAACTTTAGATCCTTCCTTTGCTCATATTGAAAGTCATCCAGAAAAGAAGTTTTCAGATTGTACAGTTAGTATTTGAACTGGCAGCAGTGACCTGATGTAAGAGCACAGCCTTTTTCACAAGCTTTGATGCGCTGTCAGGACAAATCCTGGGATTCTTGGCATCAGGTTTTAATTTGCTATCGTGAAAATGAATTGCATATTCAGTACTATGGCAGACAGTTTCTGTCTATTACCAATCTTGGGAAGTAGTTGGAAGTGCTGCTTAAGTCAAATAATCAGAAAAAAAAATGATAATTTGTCAGTTTCATTATGTGTCTAGTAATTTGTCTCATTCATAGTAAGTATTTAGGACATTTTTGATTGGGTGTCAGGCATGCATTACCTCTGACGGTAGAATCTGTTGCCACATGTACTCTGGGAGAGCACTGGTTAACAGCATATGGGAACTCTTTCTCTCACTGCTTATAAAAATATTGAACAGTCCTACAGTTTTAGAGACTATTAGAAATAAAGTGCTGAGATCAAAATAAAGAGAATTTTCACTTCTTACAATACTCAATTCATAAGTCTCTTACACTCGATGTGTCTGTTTTTTTTTGTGTGTGTATAATTGTTAATGAGTGCCATGATATTTTTAAAGAAATAAGAAATCTTAGAAATTGTAATCAAAGTGGTTTTATCCTGAACAGCAGTGCAAAGCCCTGTTTTAGGAAAAATTAAGAGCATATGTTCCAGAGTTCAGCCCTAATTTGCAATGAATTGCCTCAGTAAAAGCACTTATATCAGTACTGTTAATCTTAATGGTTACAAGTGACCCATGTTTTAATAATCCAGAACATCAGTTGAGTACAAAATCTCTTTTTCTAATTAAGAATGTTTGACCACAAGAGGGAGTTCCTTGCCAACTGTTTACTTGGCCTCAGCAGATATCATGGGCCAGAATTTACACAGAAAAATGCCTTCCAATATATTTAGTTTCTTCAGTGCTTTTAGATGGAGAAAATGATGACAATCTATTTAAATTTAGGTCTTCATGAATTTTCAGAATGAAATATAATTTGCACTATGAAATTCTTAGGTTAGCATACCAATCATTTTTTAGGAATGAAATGATGTGCCATGTTTTTGAAAGAGGTTTCAAAATTTGCACCTGCAAATTTGCAGTGCACCAGTTTGTGAACAAAACCCACACTGATATACCAAAGACCCTTTGAGGCCATAGATTGTGCCACTGTACACCAACTTACTTAATTTGCATAAAGAAAGATAGCTTTGTCTACATAAACTGACACACATATTTTTGCCGAATTTGGTATCATCGGTGAATACAGTATAGGATGTGGAATGTGACTTTGAAGGTACAAAACTAAATTAGCATGTTTGAAGAAAAAAAGTTAATCCTTCAACTAGTGGACTCCTTGGCATACAAATCAAGGCTATTTTCCTCATGATTAGGTATGTAATATACCCAGTATCTCAATCATATATTAGAAAACTAAAAATATTTCCTACCTCATAATGATTTGCCTTAAAATTACATGTAATCCAGAGCATCCCAGTAAAGTGTGTTCTGACACAACTCTGAAAAAGTAACAGCATAATTAGGAAATACTTTATGCAATATTCTATGTGTGCTTCTTTTTAATTAAAGAAAAAAAAAGTAGGATTGTTTTAAAACTTGCATATTATTCCCCCAAGAATTTGATTTCTGTTGTGGTTATTCCTAAAGTTCTATACCATAGCCTCCTGAAGTGATACTCAGCAGCATCTTCCTCACTGTAAGATGAGAGCAAGAATTCTCCATGGCAAAGCACAGGGGCATTTAGAGATAGGCACTCCAGCCACACCTATCGAGATAATTAATAAGTGTAACAGTAGTAAATGCAGTAATTTTGGCAAAACTTATTTGGAGAAAATGACTGTATCTCACATGTGTCGCACTGGCTATAAATACAGGATATAGGAGAAGAAAATACCAGTAATTCTTTTTACTGTTACCTCCCACCCCCTGTGGTTCTTAGGATTGTATTATTTTAAACCTTTTTTGACACATTTTGCCCCATGAAGTCATGCATTTTTAAGAGCTGATCTCTTTACAGTAACTTCAACTGACAAGTAAGGAAAGCAGAATTCTTTGGTGACCCCGGCAGTTCTGCAGCTCACTGAAAGGCTTCTCCCCGACCTGTTTCTAAGACAGACATGGTGAGGAATACAAGGACAGCACGTGCTTATATATATTCAACAATAAGAATTCAAATACAATAAAATACAGGGAAAGTCACAAGACACTGTGAAAACACATGCACGAAATTATAGACAGAAATAAGTTTGAAATAAATATCCTTTGTTGGTGTAAAGTTGAGAAATGATAAATCATTCATTTTAGTCTGGAACCAAAGTCAAGCTGACAATAACATGGAGAAATGAAGAATTTATCTTATTTTTTCAGCAAGTTGTTGCAGGTATACTGTGCAATCTTTTATGGAGTAGGAAAGTGGTTAATTTTCCTTCCTTCCTTACCTCCTCTCTGTCTCTCTTTCTCTCAGATGCACACACACACGCGCTCGCACAGACACACACACAGAAATGATACATGTACTTTTCTTTGGGGTTAATTATATTAAGATTCTTAACAGTTGTATTAAAAATATGCCTAACACTAAGCCTTAGTGAAAACATCTGGAAGTTTTGGTTTCCATGATGTAAAAAATCCAGATGTTTGGAAATATGCTTACTGACTGATTTGTATATGTGTGTGTGAGCACGTGAGTTTGTGTGCATATATATATGTGTGTGTGTGTATAGTCTTTTTCTTCACTGGTGTCATGAAGACAAAACCTTGAACTCCACATATTGTCATTATGAAACATAGTGATTTCCAAAATCCACCTTATAAACTTATAACATACATTATTAACATTTTATTTTAGCAAATCTCTCACACTATCAATGTATGGATATTTGAAATTGAAATAAGACATCATGCTAACTATCTGCGAAGGAGATTAAATATCAAGTCCAACTCTTTAATTTAACATAGTTGGCCATAAAGAACCAGAGACGCTCAGAGTTACTTGCTCATAGGGACATTTCCAACTCTTTCAAAGTTGGGACAAAACTCCCAGTCCTAACTTCCCAATCCAGGAATACTGTTTTCATATCATAACAAGTAGCATCCATACATGATAGGAAAAAAACTGAAAGGGAAAAGAATTGTAGCCTTAAGAGTTACACTAAGAAATTCATGTTTATTTGAACTTTAAAAAGGGATCATGTATTTTATTATTTTTAGTAATGTCTTGGTGTTTTACTTGACTGATATATTTTAAATATTATTGGTGCTATTAATGCTTTTGTTATGATGATTATGACATTAATAAATTATAATTCCACAAAACCAATTTACATGCAAATGTAGTAAGCAAATTTTATTCATCAGTATAAATTACCAAATAAGAAGAGCATGCAACTTCCTAGCAGTGTGTTCCAAGTCAGGTAAGATGAGTGAGTTTTTTAGTCGCAAAATGACTTCGATAAATTCTAATAAGCCATTCAAAAAATGTAGCTTAAAATATGCCAAAATATCCACATGCTGCCACTGGACTGAGGGCTTCAGTTAATACTGCAAAAAGCTATCTTTAATAGCTATTGGTTGCTCAGCAGGATGAGCAAGGCTGGGATTAGAGATAATGATACTTGTTGGAGCCACAGGGAGGCAGAGGAGAAAGCGATCGGCCTCCCTTGGCTTTGTAAAAGCATATTGAAAAGAAACTTATATTCAGGAGAACATGATACTAGGCAGTGATACATCTGATAATCTAAATATTTCTTTTTTTTTCTTTTAAGTTGATCTGAGACAGCTATTTCACATTTAAATATAGTATTGAAAT
The DNA here is from genome assembly GCF_028858775.2 of Pan troglodytes. NCBI lineage: Eukaryota > Metazoa > Chordata > Mammalia > Primates > Hominidae > Pan > Pan troglodytes. The sequence continues at coordinate 23,832,032 of NC_072402.2, read as the reverse complement.
TCTTAGACGTCAGAGAACACATCATGAAATCTCTCTTGTATTAGCCTCTCCTTTTTGCATTCCACTGTCTCCATTCTATTTCAAACCTTGTCATCTTAGTGAATATCAGTTTACTGATATTCTTTCCTTTGCGATTGTCCTACACACAGTACCTCTCCAAAGTAGTGCAAACTAATTGCAAAAGCCAGAACAATCTTTCTAGTGGGCTGCTGTGATTATGTTACTTCCTTATGCTGAAACTTGCTCTTTCATATTCAGTACAAAACAAATTTCATGTAATAACATTTAAAGTTTCCTCCTAGAAGATATCAACTTGTTTTATTGTTGTTCTTGTTGTTTTTAATGAACACTGTTCCCATGTGAAACGTTCCTTGAACTACTGTGTCCTTTCAGACTCATACTATGGATTCCCTCAGGCAGGAAAGCCTACCCTTTGCCTGTTGAAATCTAGCTACCTTTTAAGGCCCAGATCAATTAAGATGTACACTATAAGTCTTTCTTCGTCTCTGTTATGAATAGATCCCTTACTGCTCATCTCTTGATAGCAGTCAATTTGTACCACTAACAACAACACCTATGCTGAAATTATAGTTATTTGTTTGTAGGTGCTATTGCCCCATCACATTTTGCTCCCCTCTATGGCATAGACCATGTCATATCCAACTTTATCGTGCAAGACTGTCTGTTTGCTACATAATAGGCTCTACATAAGTTATTTGAGAATTGATGAATTAATTGAAATTTTAAAACATAGTAGATTGCATGAACATGAATATTAGCAAAAATAACTTTAAAATATGCCAACATATTCACCTGCTGTCACTGGACTGAGGGCTTCAGTTAATATTGCAAAAAGCTGTCTTTAATAGCTATTAGTTGCTATTAAATAGCGATTTTTAGGATTTAAAGCCATTTAAATTCAGAACTTTTAGTGACTTACTGTGCCAGTGGCCTTCTGTTTGTCCCTCCAATGGCCAAAAAAGAACATTACAAGAAGGTTGCAACAGTGAGAAAATGAATGCGCAGAGGTCTACTCCCCCTGTGCCTTCTCTCAGAGATGACATTGGGATAGTTTCTTTTGACCAAAGGTCCTGGCTCCTTTCAGAAGTAAGGTTCTCCCAAGCTCTCTCTCTCCATGTTCTGATAACTGCCTCTTCCTCTTGCCCTTCAAGCTGAGGTATGTTATTTAAGCCCTTCTGTCACTACTCCCAAGAGGCTGCACTGTTTCTTGCAGCATTTCTCTGTCCCACTCATGCCATTATAATTAGTCCCTTTAGTAAACTCTGTTCCAATTTTTCTATCTGATGGTGTCATCTATTTTCTGACAGGAGCCTGACTGAAACATCTATAAATGTGTATGGATTTATGGTGCATATACTTTGTGTACAAAATGACAATTGTCAACAGCCATGGGGAATTACTAAAACTAACAAATGACTATCTTTTCCTTAGAGTATTATAGTAACAATCTTAATTAATTTGATCACCAATAATTCTATTCAATGAGTGAGCATTAACTTCAGTTCTGCTTTTAGCCATTACTATACAACAGAGAACATAGACAAATAGATAGATATAGATAGATAGATGGATAGATAGATAGATAGATAGACACATGTATACACACACATGTATTCCTAAGTCCTTCTTTTCAGAATATAAAGTTATTGAAGTGTTCAAGACCTATGCACAGACAACATCTCTTGCCAACTAATGTCTATATAAAGTCAATATACCAGTTATTCTAATTGATAATTGTGAGTCATAATTACATCTTTGATTTTTAAAAAAAATCCTATGATAGCACTTAAACTGCTTGCCAACCTTTCCGAAAGCTGAAGTAATTTATTTTTATAAGTAGGCAAAACTTAAAGTTTTTCTTAAATATCTATGCACTACCTCGTGTCTTGTTAGATTCTAAAGACACCCTATATTAATACACAATATGTAGTTTATTAAAAGCTTGGATGATAAAACCATTAATAAAATGTCTACTTAAAGTAATATTTTTTGGAAGTTTGTCAAGAAGTAAAATTGACAAATTATATAGTATTGGTCTCCTGTTGGAAGACTATGCAAAATCAACAAACAGAAAATGTGAAAATAAAGACAGTTTTCTATCTTAGGCTTAAAAAACCACATCCTTACACACTCTATTCTAAAGAATTGTATTTTGGAAGGAAACATCATTTTTTTTTTGTTAGTGTTCTTAAATGCTTTTCTCCAGATAAAATATGGCTGTACCAATTTGAATCCAATTTTGTAATTAAAAATTTCTCCCCCTCTGTGAACTTGTAGTAATGTTTCATCCAAAAGCAGATTATTACAACCAAATTACAAACCCCTAAAGAGAAGGGGGGCATTATAAATGGAAACACCCACACAACCTTAAGTACAATATAGCAGTGCAAACAGCATTGCTCTAGTGACAGTAATCCTGCTTGCCTTAGCTGTATTCATGCAAATGACAATTTAGTACAGATGTGGCACACATTTGCATGGTTAATGGCATCATTTTTTGTCCTTTTCTACTCCTCTATACTATGATCAGCTGTTATGCTTAACATTAGAAATTCTATGTGCTGTTCCTAACATTAGTAGAAACATAAGGCTGGTAGTCCTTGTCAGTGATTTAACTGAAACATGCATATGCACAAAAAAGCGGGAGGTGTAGGAGGGATAGGGTGGGGAGAGGTGGTTAGTGCCTGGTTGAGGCTTTCTCTTTTTAAGACGTTCCCTTTCAAGGATGACTCTGGAATAGAAACAATTTTTAATATATGAAAAACATCAATAGTTTTCCTGTTTCAGTAACATATTCAGAATATTCCACATGTAAGTGCAACTCATAGTTCCTACCTAGATTTATGTATACATCTCTCTCCATTCCATTATAAATGGTGCATCTCAATTCAGGGAAAGAACATGTTCATTCTTTGGAAGATTTGATGACAATGACATGCAAAATATTGACAGGTCAGTTTAAGAAGGTAACTAATCCACATGTACCATATTACTCTTGTTATTAACATTTCCTAATGCTAAAATTGCCAGTATAAAACTGTGAGCACCATATTAAGAAGCAGATACATCCCTCGGCAAGAAAAGTGGTAAGTAATCTAATGTTTTGATGTGCTTGAGAAATATATTATATACAGACAAAGAGAGAGTTAAGCCTTATTTCATGGTGAAACAAAATAACATGACATTTTTTAAACACGACATTGTAATAAAATTTATTGATTTTAAGAAATTATAGGTGATTCTTTTACTTTCTTATTTTTAAATCTGGAGAGAACATTTCAAATGTTTTATTTTTCTTATGACTTCTAAATTTGAGAATTTTACCAATTATTAAACCTAACACTAAATCAAAGTAGCCTTTATTCTTTGTTAAACATTTTCTTGTGTTTCTCCATTCTCTTTTTCTTCATTTGCTTTTTTTACTCTCCATAAAACTCCACTCCAACACATACTCTATCATCTATCATCTCCTACAGCCTAAAGATCTCCTTTCCTTTAAAGTGCATTCTCTTACATGGCAGACACCATTTACTATTCTTGCATTTTACAAAGTGTCCCATTATTCATGCATAACTTCTCAAATATATGTATATATATAAATTATATGTATACTTTTTATGTTCTTTTTTTAGCCAATCTATGAATTGCTGCATCTAAGCATCGAGATTCCTTGCCTAATTCCTTTACCCAAATTTTGATTCAAAACTAGGTCCCACTCTACTAGTAAGACAGTGGTATAATGTTTGATGTATTGAAGGCCATTATAAAGCCCATAAGTTATGTAAACAACCTCAACCAAAGCTCAAATATCATAAATGTATTTAAGTATATTCCAATGTGTCAGGTTTTGTTGCTATACAAAGGGATTTTACTATATCTTACAGAGGTTTATAAATATGGGAATAGCATAATGAAATCAGTAATTTAGGAAGAACATCATAGCAATATGGTTTGGGATGCGGAAGCAGAAAGACAGAGGGAACTTTAACAAAGCCATGATGATAAGGCAAGCAACTCATATTCAGGGATATTGCTATGGAAATTTTTGTGCAAATGGAGAAAGGGGAATGGATTCTTGAGATGCTAAAAGAATATAGTTAAAAGGAATTAATGACAGATTTAAAATATAATATCATGAAAGATGAATTATTTTTGATAATTGGGGTTTCTAACTCAAGTATGTGCATAAATATACTCAATAATCAAGATGTGGGATGTGAGAAAGGTAAACAATTACAGAAAAAAAATGTAGAAATACAAGCATCAAACCAGGAGTATCGAGACAAGTAATAAAGTTTGAGTCAAAACGTCAACATGAAAGCTCAATCAAAGAGAATGAACGGGATGATCTAGGGAGATAGAATACAGTTAAGAGAGGGTATAAGAACATAAAGTTTGATCAAATATGGGGAGATGGAGTGCAAAGAAAGATGACCTGAAGCAGGAAACCAAAAATGTGGCAAGAAAATCAAAGAATTGTGGAGAAAGCCTGATGTAGTTAGGTTGACATCTCTTGTTTTTGCAAGCATCCTCTGGTAATATCATATAAATTTCCTTTCCTTCCTTCCTTCCTTCCTTCCTTCCTTCCTTCCTTCCTTCCTTCCTTCCTTCCTTCCTTCCTTCCATCCCTCCCGCCTCCCTTCCTGCCTTCCTCCCTTCCTCCCTTCCTTCCTTTCTTCCTTCCTTTTCGGCTAGTTTGAGTCAGTTTGCAATAGAAAGATAAACCCGATTAGTACATTGAGACCTGAATGGGGACACTTTAAAAAGAAGGTTTGATTCCCTGTGCCAAATACTCAGGAAGATTAAATTTAATAAGATCTAGGATTAAACTACTGAGATTAGTTACTATACAAATACTCATGTCACTTGTAATTTGAGAGAATATTTTATCATTAAGGAGATTGAGCAGGGGGAGGTCAAATGGAATTAGTTTTTGTTACCTTTTAATGTAAATAGAAAAATTAAATAATGAAATACAAAGTACTTTGTCTATATCTTTGGTGAATATTAGAGCAGTAATCAAATTTAAAGGAAAATAAAATGCTTTATGTAGCTGAGTTGTACATAATCAAATTTACTCTTTTATATTTAAAAATTACTATTTGGGCTAAATTACAACAAATATTTAAAAGGAATAATACTTTATATATGAAGGCTTGAAGGTTGCAAGATGACTTTCTGATGTTATCCAATTTCATCACATTTTTAATGAATAAATATGTGAGATGAGCAAAAAGATCAACTGTTTCATCTCCAATTTAAAAGGGAGAAAAGGGGGAGCTCAGGAACTCAGTGATTTTTTTTTTACATGACTGTAATATAGTAGGTCAATATTCTGTCATTTTTCTCTCCCCTTCATATAACACAAAGAGCATGCTTTACTTCCAAATATCTATTTGTTATGGTTATTAAGCATGCAAATATTTGAAAAAGTAGGCTTATTACCTACCAAGTGTCTAATATTTAGAAGAGTACAGATTTTAGCTTGTATTTTCCTCATATCTGTGGATAGTTATCAATATTCAGGCTGCTTATTAATGGTAATTTGCTTTCCTATTTAGTTTTCAGTGTTTACACAACTGTTTCACTTTGGGAAACACACCAACTTCCAAATAAGCACAGGTAAATTAGGAGAAAAGTTACTTTTATCTTAATAAAGCAAAATATTCTCAATTAGAGTGACTTTTGTGCTGACTTTATATAAGATTTAAGGTGTATGATAGTTCTATTTTTAATTTTTGAAGAACTTTCATTCTACTTTTCATAGTTGATATGGTTTGTCTCTGTGTCCCCACCCAAATCTCATCTTGAATTTTAATCCCCATGTGTCAAGGAAGAAACCTGGTGGGAGGTGAGCAGTTTCCCCATGCTGGTCTGGTGGTTGTGAGTGAGTTCTCGTGAGAGCTGACGGTTTTAAAATGTGACACTTCTTCTTGCTCATTGTCTCTCTCTCTCTCTCTCCTGCCACATTGTGAAGCAGATACTTGCTTTTCTTTTTCTTTCCTTCCTGATGGTAAGTTTCCTGAGGCATCTCCAGCCATGTGGAACTGTGAGTCAATTAAACCTCTTTTTTAAAAATAAATTAACCAGTCTCAGGTAGTATCTTTACAGCAGTGTGAAAACAGACTAATACAGAGAATTGATACTGAGGATGGGGCACTGCTATAAAGATAACCTAAAAATCTGGAAGCGACTTTGGAACTGGGTAATAGGCAGAGGTTGAAACAATTTGGAGGGTTCAGAAGAAGACAGAAAGATGTGGGAAAGTCTGGAACTTCCTGGAGACTTGCGGAATGATTTTGACCAACATGCTGATAGTGATATGGACAATGAAGTCCAGGCTGAGGTGATCTCAGATGGAGATGCAGAACCTATTGGGAACTGGAGCAAAGGTTACTCTTGCTATGCTTTAGCAAAGAGACTGGTGGCATTTTTCTCTTGCCCTAGAGGTCTGTGGAACTTTGAACTTGAGAGAGATGATTTAGGGTATCTGGCAGAATAAATTTCTAAGCTGCAAAACATTCAAGAGGCTTCCTGGATTTTCCTGAAAATGTACAGTTATATGTGTCCACAAAGAGATGATTTGAAATTGGAACTTATGTTTAAAAGGTAAGCATAGTATAAAAGTTTGAAAAATGTGTAACTTGACTATGTAGTAGAAAAGGAAAACTGATTTTCTGGGGAGAAATTCATGCCGGCTGCAGAAATTTGTGTAAGTAATGAGGAACCAAATATTAATTGCCAAGACAATGGGAAAAATGTCTCCAGTGCATTTCAGAGATCTTCATGGCAGCTCCTCCCATCACAGGCCCTGAGACCTAGGAGGGAAAAATGGTTTCCTGGGTGGGGCCCAGGGACCTACTTCTCTATGCAGCCTCTGTACTTGATGCCCTGCATCCCAGCTGCTTCAGCTCCAGCCATGGCTAAAAGGGGCCAAGGTATATACATCTCAAGCCGTTGCATTAGACAGTACAAAATCCAAGCCTTGGCAGCTTCCACATGGTGTTGGTACTGAGGGGGTGCACAGAAGACAAGAGTTGAACTTTGGGAACCTTCATCTAGATTTCAGAGGATGTAGGGAAACATCTGGATGTTCAGGAAGAAGTCTGCTGCAGGGGCAGAGCCCTCATGGAGAACCTCTACTAGAGAAATGCGGAGGGGAAATGTGGGGTTGGAACCCCCATACAGAGTCCCCACTGGGGCATCGTCTAGTAAAGCTGTGAGAAGAGGGCCACCATCCTTCAGACCCCAGAATGGTAGATCTACTGACAGGCTGCACCATTCACCTGGAAAAGCTGCAAGCACTCAAGGCCAATCGGTGAAAATAACTTCAAGGGCTGAACTCTTCAGAGCCACAGTGGCAGAGCTACTAAAGGCTGTGGGAGCCCGCCCCTGGCATCAGCATGATCTGGATGTGAGACATGGTGTCAACAAAGATTTTGCAGCTTTAAGATTTAATGACTGATCGGCTGGGTTTTGAACTTTTGTGGCCCGTGGCCCTTTGTTTTGGTCAATTTCTTCAATTTAGAATGGGAACATTTACCCACTGCCTGTATCCATATTGTGTCTTGGAAATAATTAACTTGCTTTTGATTATACAGGCTCATAGGTGAAAGGGAGTTGCCATGTCTCAGATGAGACTTTGGACTTGGACTTTTGGGTTAATGCTGAAATGAGTTAAGACTTTGGGGGACTGTTAGGAAGGCATGATTGGTTTTAAAATGTGAAAAGGACCTGAAATTTGGGAAAGGCCAGAAGTGGAATGATATGGTTTGGCTCTGTGTCTCCACTCAAATCTCATCTGGAATTGTATTCTTCATGTATTGAGGGAGGGACCTGGTGGGAGGTGACTGGATTATGAGGACGGTTTCCCCCATGCTGGTCTGGTGATAGTGAGTTCTCACAAGATCAGATGGTTTTAAAGTGTGGCACTTCCCGTTGCTCGCTCTCTCTCCCTCCTACAGCTTTGTGATAACAGTACTTGCTTTTCCTTCTGCTTCCAGCATGATTGCATTTCCTGAGGCCTCTCTAGCCATGTGGAACAGTGAGTCAATTAAACCTCTTTTGTTTACAAATTACGGGTCTCAGGTGGTATCATTATAGCAATGGGAGGATGGACTAATACAGTAGTTGCTTCATTTTACATTCCCAACAACAGTATATGAGGCTTTCAATTTTACCACATCATTGGAAACACTTGTTATTTTTTTAAAATAATAGTCATTGTAATAGGTGTGAGGTGATACCGTATTGTAGTTTTTATTCACATGTTCCTGATAATTAATGATATTGAGCATGTTTTCATCTATCTGTTGGCTATTAGTGTGTCTTCTGTAAAGAATATCTGTACAAATCCTTTGCCCACTTTTTAATCGGGTTATTTTATTATTATTATTGGCTTGAAATTCCTTTTCTGGATTATATATCCAAAAATATTGAAATCAGAATCTCAAGGAGATATCTGCATGCCCATGTTGATTGCAGCATTATTTACAATAGCCAATATATGAAAAAATCTCGTGTCCATTAAGAGATTAATGATTAAAAATGTGGCATACACAAACAAAGGAATATTTTCCATCCTTATAAAAAAGAAATTCTGCCATTTGACATTATGGATGAACGTGGAGGATATTACACTAAGTGAAATAAGCCATTCACAGAAGGACAAATATTGTAAAATTCCACTTATTGGAGGTATCTATACTAGTCAATTCATAGGAGGAAAAAAGACAGTAATGATTTTCAGGGTCTACAGGGTAAGAAAAATGGAGAATTGTTCAATGGGTATAACATTTCAGTGATGTTAGATAAGTTCTAGAAATATAGACAGTGCCTGTGATTAACAATACAGTACTGTACACCTCAAAATTTGTTGAAAGGGGTTACATGTTAAGTGTTCTTTTTTTTATTATACTTTAAGTTTTAGGGTACATGTGCACAACTTGCAGGTTAGTTACATGTGTGTACATGTGCCATGTTGGTGTGCTGCACCCATTCGAAACAAAAACAAAACAAAAGTACAGAAGAAAACTTTGAGAGGTGTTGGATGTGTCTATTACCTTGATTGTGGTGATGCTATCAAGGTTGTTTGAATATGTTCAAATTAATCAAACTGTACACATTATATATGTAAAGTTCTTTGCATATCACTTACTCCTCAATAAAACTGTTATAAAAAGAAAGAAAAGAAAATGCCAAGGAATATTCAAAAAACCCCTAAAACTAATAAGTGAGTTTTACAAGGTCACAGGATCTATGCAAAATTCAACCATAGTTTTTTAATAGTGGAAATGGATAATTGGAAAATAAAGTGTTTTAAAAAAGAATATAATAGCTCATAAATGCTTAGATATAAATCTAACAAAACATGCACAGGTATATGGAAAAATACAAAATATTAATGAAAGAAAAGAGTCCAAATAATTGGGTAGACAAAAAATGCCCAGAGATTTGTGGACTCCACAAAGTAAAGATCTCAGTTTCATCCAGATTGATTCTGGATTTACTGGAATTTCAATAAAATTATAGTAAATCTAAAATTTTCTTTCTAAATTTTATATAATTCTAAGCTGTATAAGGAGAGCAAATGAATTAGGATAGCTAAAACAATTTCAATGAAATATAAGATAGGAAGACTCTATCCTTGTAAGAATTACTTTATCCTTTATAGCAAATCTCACATTAAGACTTGCTATAAAGCTACAGCCATCAACAGAATGTGGTATCAGCGATGAGACAGAATTACAGATCAATGAAGTAGCAGAGAGAAACCAGATATAGATCAATGCAATTATGGCCAATTGATTGTCAAGAAAACTGCAAATGGAGAAATATTAGATTTTTCAACAACTGTTTCTGGAACAGTTGGATATACATGCACCAAAAAAAACAAATAAGCAAGAAAAAACCCTCAACCTAATCTTCATGCTTTATACAAAAATATACAAAATAAACATAGATATACATCCAAGATATAAAGATATAAAATATTTAGAAAAAAAATTTAGTGACCAGGGTTAGGCAAAGCATTCTTAGAAGAAGAGTAAAAAGAAAAAAAGATCAATTAGATTCATCAAAGTTGATAATTTTTCCTTTTACAAAAAATGGGTTAGAGAATACAAATCACAAATCTGGTAAAGGAACATATAAATAACAAAATGTATAAGGAATACAAAGATATACACACACACACACACATATATATATACACATAAATGTATACACACACACACGTAGATGTATATAAAGAACTAAGTTAAAAATGAAAAAGCCTGTGATCCAATTAAAAGTGGGCAAAATGTTTGAACAGGCATTTCACCAAGGAGGATATAAAAATGGCAAATAAGCATATAGAAAAATGTTCATCATAATTAGCCATTAAGAAAATGTAAATTAAAACCTGAATGAATTACTACTACATACCCTTCAGAGTAGTTAAAATCAAAATGCTGATAATGTCAAGCACTAACAAGTTGGTGGAGCATCTGTAACTTGCACACATTTTTGGTGAAAATGCAAATTAATAGAGCCACTCTGAAAAACAGTTTGGAAGTTTCTTATAAAATTATACATACTTTCATCATATGACCAAAGACTATTACTCTTATGTAATTAGAAAAAAAATTATGTTCACACAAAAATCTGTAACAAGAATGTTTACAGCATCTGTATTCCTATAATGTAGTTCATTTAAGCAATTTTTTAAAAAAGTCAACTTTTGATACATCTAACAACTTGGATGTATCTTGAATGCATTATGCTGAGTTAAAGAACTCAAATCATTACACGCTGTGAGATTCCATTTATAATACATTCTCTAAAAGACAGAAGTACACTGTTAGTGAACATATCAGTGGTTGATGTGGGTTAGGTGCATGGATGTGTGGGGGTTGGCAGGGAGTATAAAGGAATAAAACAAGGAATTTTTTTTAAAGGTGATGAATCTTCTCTGAATTGTAATTTTGGTGATGTTTAATTCTATACATGTTAATATTCATGAAACTCTATACCAATAACAATATTCAATTTATGATATAATCTATTACCAATAGATACCAATAACAATAGTCAATTATGGTAAAATTTATGGTTAAAAATTAAAATTAATTTTAAAAAGAAAAGAAAAAAGTGCACAAAAACACTGGTAATAAAATTTGATAAGTTGTTTACATTTTATCTAGCTTTTTTTTTGTTTGTTGGCATAAACAGGAACCTATAAAAGTGTAACTATGCCTACACTCAATTCATGCTTCTTGAAAAGATCCTGTAATTTAGAATTCAAGCTTCTTTATAATTTTAGTGTTTCACTTGTAGTCATTACACTAGTAAAATCAATCTTATTTAGTCATATGTCAGTAAATTTTTGGTATCGAAATAGAACATAGTTATAAACCTATGCTACAAATTAATAGTAAAAGAAAACAGTTTTTTAATTTTTTCTATAAATGACATTTTCCTCAAGTAGCCTACCCCACTGGGAAGCAAGAAAAAGTAACAAAAATCAAAAATGAATTTATAGTTCAATCTGGTTAAATATTTCAGTCATCCCTTAGAGAAACTTCTCATTCTCTTTACATGAAATGCTGAGTATTTTCAAGTTCTCTGCCACTCTCCAGTAGTGCCTGGAGATATGGGGATGGTGTATAGTTTTCATGACCTCGTGGGGCAGGAGGGAAATATACTCCTTAAATCCACCTTGTGTTCTCCAGATCATCAGGGTTTCTCTAATGGAATAACTAGTTTGGGCTTCTCCCTGGATTGGTAACTGAGATCTGAACTTACCATCCCTGATCATCATACTGGTATCTGATGCTGAATGGATTGTGCTCATGACCTAACCTTGGATTTTTAATTTGTTTATTTGGCTAGGATACATGCCTGTAGGCTGGTTGGTTTCACTTTGGATTTTATTGGATGTGAAATTCCTCTCAGCATTCACTGTTTTTTTTTGTTTTTACCTGGCTCACAGGTCAGCCAGTCTATACCAAAGCTTCTGCTCCAGTACCATCTCTTGCGTTGCTGTGGTGGTCCAAACAGTAGGCATTCTAACTATCTGCTCAGCTCCTTTACATAGTTCAACTGTATGACATAAAGGAGCATTTGAGTCTCAATCATACCATGCAGGACTCAGGAGGTGCTCAGGAAAGCAGCATTCCTGCCTGCCTTCTAGCTTAATCAGTTTTTCCTAGAAACTCCATTTGACATGTCCACTCTCAAGATTCTGTTATAGGGCAAGTTTCAAGGGAATCTCCTTCAAATATTTTAAATGTGAAGTGTTGCAACACCTTGCCTTGACATTTCATGATGTTATACACCTCTCCATTCTGGGACCAAACATGGAGAAAGAATATCAAAACACATATGTTTTAACTTCTGTCTTTCTTACCTGAATCACCTTTTTTGTGCCATCAATCATAATGGTGGAAATAGGCATTGGACTCCTCCCTTCTTCAACATCCTATCTGGATACTGGATCCTTCCCTTCTTCAGCATCCTGTTTAGAAGTGGTCTAGTATGCTTCTTGTTAAATTTCATTGCTAAATCAATTAGAATATTATTTTCTGTCTTTGGAAGACCTGTCTTTCAAGCCCATTTTTTAGCTATGAACTTGGAAATCCTACTTTGGTTGTCAGAGGATATGTATTAATCCTTTCTTTTTCATATAGTTTATCAGTTAGATGTTTGTTATAGAGAACACAGACAACTTTTCCAAACCTACAAAGAAAATGATTCATTGCCAGATATTTAATGGCTGAAAATATCGTCAATAGAACTTGCTTCAGGCCAAAATTCCAGGAACAACTCTTAATCTCCAGAATCACACTGCAAGATGCAGTTCCATGGTTCAAAATAGTGAAGTTGCTTACTTCAGAATGATGCCACATTCAGGAAACTGCTGCTATTACTAAGGAAATTCTCTAAATCAAGTGGTCATTAACTGTAGAGTCATATTGCTGGTGACATGCTTCAATAGAATGGATGCATCACACCTTGACTTTTTCCACTTTGTGCAATTCCAAATTCAGAGAATGCATGAGAACATATAATGGATGGGAGCTAAATAAAATCTTGAATCCCAGTTATAAGAAAATATAAAAATATAATCTTTATCAGAATCTGTACTTCAAGAAAGTACAATAGAAAGAAGTTGAAATAGATACTAAATGAGCTAATCTATGGTATCCATTAATGCAAAGCATTAAAGGTACTGCATTAGCATAGAGTGATTTTAATATATTTAAAATATCTTGTTTGGTATTTACTTATTGCTATTATTTATTTTTACTATTATTTACATGACAGTTTAAAAAATTTAAATCCTCCTCAAACACATAGGTAGCTCAAGGTAACAAGAGAGTTATGAACACTTAAAATGTGTAGGAGAAAACCTCATTAATATATGCCTGTGATGTTTGTACATTAACATAAATTTTTAAGACAGACACAAATTCAGACAGGCTCACTATTTTCCTGACCTTATTATATCTGAAATATCATAATACTCAAGGTTACTTAGTGGACATTTGCCATTTGTTTAAATCCACCCAAAATGGAACTGTAAATAGTCTAAATTCATATCTCAGAATTTACCTTTTTCTACAGCTAATTTCTCTTCTCCATTCTCATTATCTTTGACTTATTGTATTCTCTTGTACTTCTCCTTTCCTAGATTTTTTCATTAAATTATCTTATTTGATTCCCTTTACTCTTCATCTTGCCTTTTATCATTTCTTTGCTTTTTGTTTTTTCATCATTCTGAGTATATTTGTATTACCCAGACATTTGGGAAGCATTATTCTACTTTTATAACATTTCTCTTATTAGAAGTTAAATTGACTTGAAATATTTAATCATGTGTGTATATTTTAATAGCATGCTGAAAATTAATATAATGACTAGCCTATTTCCAAAGATTGAATGCTTACTTTAATTCTGTCTTTGGTAATAATAGAATCAGATCCATATCCAATAGAAATTAATTAATTATAGAGGAAGATGATGCCTTTCCTCATTGCTTGCACTGCTTTAATGTATGTATAATACCTATTTTATCACAATTTCTAAATCCCCAACAATGCCTAGAAAGGTTTTATCATGGTAGATACTTAATTCTTATTCATTAGAATTTGGCTATAGGTTTTTTTCACTTTACTCCTAGCATTTTTGACAAAATTCCAGAGGAGATTCAGAAATTAACAGAGTAATTAAAACTGGTCAGACAAATGAGCAAAACAGAACATGCCATTTAATAACTGAACAAAAAAAGAGTTCCAAACAACCAGCTTATAAGTAGGAGTGATGCATTTCCTTTCGATCTTTACCAAGAAGTGGAATTGCTGGATTGTATGATAGCTCTATTCTGATGGACCTCCATACTGCTTTCTATAATGGTTGTACCAATTTACATTCCACCAACAGTGTGCAAGGGTTGTCTCTTCTCCACACCCTTGCCAACAATTTTTATTTCTTGTTTTTTAATCATCATTTTTGTAATACATATTATTATTATTATTTTTTATTATACTTTAAGTTTTAGGGTACATGTGCACCTTGTGCAGGTTAATTACATATGTATACATGTGCCATGCTGGTGCGCTGCACCCACTAACTCATCATCTAGCATTAGGTATATCTCCCAATGCTATCCGTCCCCCCTCCCCCCACCCCACAACAGTCCCCAGAGTATGATATTCCCCTTCCTGTGTCCATGTGATCTCAATGTTCAATTCCCACCTATGAGTGAGAATATGCGGTGTTTGGTTTTTTGTTCTTGCGATAGTTTACTGAGAATGATGATTTCCAATTTCATCCATGTCCCTACAAAGGACATGAACTCATCATTTTTTATGGCTGCATAGTATTCCATGGTGTATATGTGCCACATTTTCTTAATCCAGTCTATCATTGTTGGACATTTGGGTTGGTTCCAAGTCTTTGCTATTGTGAATAATGCCGCAATAAACATACGTGTGCATGTGTCTTTATAGCAGCATGATTTATAATCCTTTGGGTATATACCCAGTAATGGGATGGCTGGGTCAAATGGTATTTCTAGTTCTAGATCCCTGAGGAATCTCCACACTGACTTCCACAATGGTTGAACCAGTTTACAGTCCCACCAACAGTGTAAAAGTGTTCCTATTTCTCCGCATCCTCTCCAGCACCTGTTGTTTCCTGACTTTTTAATAATTGCCATTCTAACTGGTGTGAGATGGTATCTCATAGTGGTTTTGATTTGCATTTCTCTGATGGCCAGTGATGATGAGCATTTTTCCATGTGTTTTTTGGCTGCATAAATGTCTTCTTTTGAGAAGTGTCTGTTCATGTCCTTCACCCACTTTTTGATGGGGTTGTTTGTTTTTTTCTTGTAAATTTGTATGAGTTCATTGTAGATTCTGGATATTAGCCCTTTGTCAGATGAGTAGGTTGAGAAAATTTTCTCCCATTTTGTAGGTTGCCTGTTCACTCTGATGGTAGTTTCTTTTGCTGTGCAGAAGCTCTTTAGTTTAATTAGATCCCATTTGTCAATTTTGGCTTTTGTTGCCATTGCTTTTGGTGTTTTAGACATGAAGTCCTTGCCCATGCCTATGTCCTGAATGGTAATGCCTAGGTTTTCTTCTAGGGTTTTTATGGTTTTAGGTCTAGCATTTAAATCTTTAATCCATCTTGAATTGATTTTTGTATAAGGTGTAAGGAAGGGATACAGTTTCAGCTTTCTACATATGGCTAGCCAGTTTTCCCAGCACCATTTATTAAATAGGGAATCCTTTTCCCATTGCTTGTTTTTGTCAGGTTTGTCAAAGATCAGATAGTTGTAGATATGTGGCATTATTTCTGAGGGCTCTGTTCTGTTCCATTGATCTATATCTCTGTTTTGGTACCAGTACCATGCTGTTTTGGTTACTGTAGCCTTGTAGTATAGTTTGAAGTCAGGTAGTGTGATTCCTCCAGCTTTGTTCTTTTGGCTTAGGATTGACTTGGCAATGCGGGCTCTTTTTTGGTTCCATATGAACTTTAAAGTAGTTTTTTCCAATTCTGTGAAGAAAGTCATTGTTAGCTTGATGGGGATGGCATTGACTCTGTAAATTACCTTGGGCAGTATGGCCATTTTCACGATATTGATTCTTCCTACCCATGAGCATGGAATGTTCTTCCATTTGTTTGTATCCTCTTTTATTTCCTTGAGCAGTGGTTTGTAGTTCTCCTTGAAGAGGTCCTTCACATCCCTTGTAAGTTGGATTCCTAGGTATTTTTTTCTCTTTGAAGCAATTGTGAATGGGAGTTCACTCATGATTTGGCTCTCTGTTTGTCTGCTGTTGGTTTATAAGAATGCTTGTGATTTTTGTACATTGATTTTGTATCCTGAGACTTTGCTGAAGTTGCTTATCAGCTTAAGGAGATTTTGGGCTGAGACAATGGGGTTTTCTAGATAAACAATCATGTCGTCTGCAAACAGGGACAATTTGACTTCCTCTTTTCCTAATTGAATACCCTTTATTTCCTTCTCCTGCCTAATTGCCCTGGCCAGAACTTCCAACACTATGTTGAATAGGAGTGGTGAGAGAGGGCATCCCTGTCTTGTGCCTCAGTTTTCAAAGGGAATGCTTCCAGTTTTTGCCCATTCAGTGTGATATTGGCTGTGCATTTGTCATAGATAGCTCTTATTATTTTGAGATACGTCCCATCAATACCTAATTTATTGAGAGATTTTAGCATGAAGGTTGTTGAATTTTGTCAAAGGCTTTTTCTGCATCTATTGAGATAATCATGTGGTTTTTGTCTTTGGCTCTGTTTATATGCTGGATTACATTTATTGATTTGTGTATATTGAACCAGCCTTGCATCCCAGGGATGAAGCCCACTTGATCATGGTGGATAAGCTTTTTGATGTGCTGCTGGATTCGGTTTGCCAGTATTTTATTGAGGATTTTTGCATCAATGTTCATCAAGGATATTGGTCTAAAATTCTCTTTTTTGGTTGTGTCTCTGCCCGGCTTTGGTATCAGAATGATGCTGTCCTCATAAAATGAGTTAGGGAGGATTCCCTCTTTTTCTATTGATTGGAATAGTTTCAGAAGGAATGGTACCAGTTCCTCCTTGTACCTCTGGTAGAATTCGGCTGTGAATCCATCTGGTCCTGGACTCTTTTTGGTTGGTAAACTATTGATTATTGCCACAATTTCAGCTCCTGTTATTGGTCTATTCAGAGATTCAACTTCTTCCTGGTTTAGTCTTAGGAGAGTGTATGTGTCGAGGAATTTATCCATTTCTTCTAGATTTTCTAATTTATTTGCGCAGAGGTGTTTGTAGTATTCTCTGATGGTAGTTTGTATTTCTGTGGGATCGGTGGTGATATCCCCTTTATCATTTTTTATTGCATCTATTTGATTCTTCTCTCTTTTTTTCTTTATTAGTCTTGCTAGCAGTCTATCAATTTTGTTGATCCTTTCAAAAAACCAGCTCCTGGATTCATTGATTTTTTGAAGGGTTTTTTGTGTCTCTATTTCCTTCAGTTCTGCCCTGATTTTAGTTATTTCTTGCCTTCTGCTAGCTTTTGAATGTGTTTTCTCTTGCTTTTCTAGTTCTTTTAATTGTGATGTTAGGGTGTCAATTTTGGATCTTTCCTGCTTTCTCTTGTGGGCATATAGTGCTATAAATTTCCCTCTACACACTGCTTTGAATGCGTCCCAGAGATTCTGGTATGTTGTGTCTTTGTTCTCGTTGGTTTCAAAGAACATCTTTATTTCTGCCTTCATTTCGTTATGTACCCAGTAGTCATTCAGGAGCAGGTTGTTCAGTTTCCATGTAGTTGAGCGGCTTTGAGTGGGATTCTTAATCCTGAGTTCTAGTTTGATTGCACTGTCGTCTGAGAGATAGTTTGTTATAATTTCTGTTGTTTTACATTTGCTGAGGAGAGCTTTACTTCCAAGTATGTGATCAATTTTGGAATAGGTGTGGTGTGGTGCTGAAAAAAATGTATATTCTGTTGATTTGGGGTGGAGAGTTCTGTAGATGTCTATTAGGTCCGCTTGGTGCAGAGCTGAGTTCAATTCCTGGGTATCCTTGTTGACTTTCTGTCTCGTTGATCTGTCTAATGTTGACAGTGGGGTATTAAAGTCTCCCATTATTAATGTGTGGGAGTCTAAGTCTCTTTGTAGGTCACTCAGGACTTGCTTTATGAATCTGGGTGCTCCTGTATTGGGTGCATATATATTTAGGATAGTTAGCTCTTCTTGCTGAATTGATCCCTTTACCATTATGTAATGGCCTTCTTTGTCTCTTTTGATCTTTGTTGGTTTAAAGTCTGTTTTGTCAGAGACTAGGATTGCAACCCCTGCCTTTTTTTGTTTTCCATTTGCTTGGTAGATCTTCCTCCATCCTTTTATTTTGAGCCTATGTGTGTCTCTGCACGTGAGATGGGTTTCCTGAATACAGCACACTGATGGATCTTGACTCTTTATCCAATTGGCCAGTCTGTGTCTTTTAATTGGAGAATTTAGTCCATTTACATTTAAAGTTAATATTGTTATGTGTGAATTTGATCCTGTCATTATGATGTTAGCTGGTGATTTTGCTCGTTAGTTGATCCAGTTTCTTCCTAGTCTCGATGGTCTTTACATTTTGGCATGATTTTGCAGCGGCTGGTACCGGTTGTTCCTTTCCATGTTTAGCGCTTCCTTCAGGAGCTCTTTTAGGGCAGGCCTGGTGGTAACAAAATCTCTCAGCATTTACTTCTCTGTAAAGTATTTTATTTCTCCTTCACTTATGAAGCTTAGTTTGGCTGGATATGAAATTCTGGGTTGAAAATTCTTTTCTTTAAGAATGTTGAATATTGGCCCCCACTCTCTTCTGGCTTGTAGGGTTTCTGCCGAGAGATCCGCTGTTAGTCTGATGGGCTTCCCTTTGAGGGTAACCCGACCTTTCCCTCTGGCTGCCCTTAACATTTTTTCCTTCCTTTCAACTTTGGTGAATCTGACAATTATGTGTCTTGGAGTTGCTCTTCTCGAGGAGTATCTTTGTGGCGTTCTCTGTATTTCCTGAATCTGAACGTTGGCCTGCCTTGCTAGATTGGGGAAGTTCTCCTGGATAATATCCTGCAGAGTGTTTTCCAACTTGGTTCCATTCTCCCCATCACTTTCAGGTACACCAATCAGACGTAGATTTGGTCTTTTCACATAGTCCCATATTTCTTGGAGGCTTTGCTCACTTCTTTTTATTCTTTTTTCTCTAAACTTCCCTTCTCGCTTCATTTCATTCATTTCATCTTCCATCGCTGATACCCTTTCTTCCAGTTGATCGCATCGGCTCCTGAGGCTTCTGCATTCTTCACGTAGTTCTCGAGCCTTGGTTTTCAGCTCCATCAGCTCCTTTAAGCACTTCTCTGTATTGGTTATTCTAGTTATACATTCTTCTAAATTTTTTTCAAAGTTTTCAACTTCTTTGCCTTTGGTTTGAATGTCCTCCCGTAGCTCAGAGTAATTTGATCGTCTGAAGCCTTCTTCTCTCAGCTCGTGAAAGTCATTCTCCATCCAGCTTTGTTCCGTTGCTGGTGAGGAACTGCATTCCTTTGGAGGAGGAGAGGCGCTCTGCGTTTTAGAGTTTCCATTTTTTCTGTTCTGTTTTTTCCCCATCTTTGTGGTTTTATCTACTTTTGGTCTTTGATGATGGTGATGTACAGATGGGTTTTTGGTGTGGATGTCCTTTCTGTTTGTTAGTTTTCCTTCTAACAGAGAGGACCCTCAGCTGCAGGTCTGTTGGAGTACCCTGCCGTGTGATGTGTCAGTGTGCCCCTGCTGGGGGGTGCCTCCCAGTTAGGCTGCTCGGGGGTCAGGGGTCAGGGACCCACTTGAGGAGGCAGTCTGCCGGTTCTCAGATCTCGAGCTGCGTGCTGGGAGAACCACTGCTCTCTTCAAAGCTGTCAGACAGGGACATTTAAGTCTGCAGAGGTTACTGCTGTCTTTTTGTTTGTCTGTGACCTGCCCCCAGAGGTGGGGCCTACAGTGGCAGGCAGGCCTCCTTGAGCTGTGGTGGGCTCCACCCAGTTCGAGCTTGCTTTGTTTACCTAAGCAAGCCTGAGCAATGGCGGGCGCCCCTCCCCCAGCCTCGCTGCCGCCTTGCAGTTTGATCTCAGACTGCTGTGCTAGCAATCAGCGAGACTCCGTGGGCGTAGGACCCTCCGAGCCAGGTGTGGGATATAGTCTCGTTGTGCGCCATTTTTTAAGCCGATCTGAAAAGTGCAATATTCGGGTGGGAGTGACCCGATTTTCCAGGTGCGTCCGTCACCCCTTTCTTTGACTCGGAAAGGGAACTCCCTGGCCCCTTGCGCTTCCCAGGTGAGGCAATGTGTCGCCCTGCTTCGGCTTGCGCACGGTGCGCGCACCCACTGGCCTGCGCCCACTGTCTGGCACTCCCTAGTGAGATGCACCCGGTACCTCAGATGGAAATGCAGAAATCACCCGTCTTCTGCATCGCTCACGCTGGGAGCTGTAGACCGGAGCTGTTCCTATTCGGCCATCTTGGCTCCTCCCCCTGTAATACATATTATTTATAATTTTTCAGACTACTATAATTAAACACATTTTTGCTCTTTATTGATAATGTGTGTTCTTATTTTGAATATTTATCATTAAACATTGTAATAACACAAATCTGTGTGAATTTTTGTGTGTGCAAGCTTCCTTCTTTAGTACCAAGTGGTCACTTCCACTTTACTCGTCCATTTCTTGTGGATTTCAGTTTCTAATTCCGGATGGGCTTGAAAATCAGAACACTATTCAGCTTAAGCTTTGAGTGATACAGTAGTTTATAAATTCCTAAACGTGGTTCCAACAAGTGTATTATGTAGCTTTAGCTCATACTAAAGCTGTAAACTATTTCAGATACCTAGTCCATGAATTTTCTAATAATTTAGGGGAGGTTCCCAAACTGAGGTAGTATTAAACTATTGAGGAAATCAAAAATAATATTTGAGTCATTAAAATCAAAGTAATGAGCAATAAGAGAGATGATTTAAGTCATTTTAGGGAAAAGTTTCCCTTATTACAGAGGAGCATGGTAAATCAATACATGAGAGACTAAATAATTATTTTAGATGTGTTATGCAATGTCCAGTAGAATTTAAATCACAGAAAGGTTTACATTTGAACAGTGAAAGATACCTGCAGTATTCATAGATACCTGAGAATAGTTAGGCAAATATGTTTTCAAATAAAATACAAAGTTTACACTTGTTTTGCCTAACACGGTTGTACAGGCCAATGATTAAATGCACCAACTTTGGAATCAAGATTTCTTGGATTCAAATTCAAGCTCCACCATTGGCAAATTATTTAACCTACATGTGCCTCAGTTCCCTCATCTATATGTGGAGGCAATAGTTACACTCTCTTATAATGTTTTTGTTAGCATTGTCAGAAGATAGCTCATGTGGAGCATTTTAGAAGAATACTTATGTTTAACAGCCAACAGGTTTGCTTATTAAACTGTAGAGAAAAATTAAAAAGAAAAATCAAGAAGTTCTTCACTAGTTTAATTTTTCTACAAATGATAAAATGTTTCTGATTATATATGCTATGAATTTGTTTAATGTCTTGTTGAGGCATCTGAAGTGTGTGTGCATGTAAATATTGGCACATTTCTGAACACAATTTACACCGAGCCAAAGAGAGTCACTAATATTTGTTAAATTGCTTTTCTAAAGTGGGAAAAGTTAGTAGCATCTTTTCCAAAGGGTGCTTTATTCACACTAACTAATTAAGTGAATGAGCTTTCTGGTTTTAATTAAGTGGAGTGTTTGTATATGTATATGCTTGTTTATATACTCAGCAGCAATAAGGGTGAGATTTTAATATAGAAAGGAAGAAATAGCCACTAAGAAAGTTCAAGCCCATTCAATTAAAAATCCTAACCTGATAGTTTTAGGCAATGCAAAGTTAATGGACTGGTTCGAATTCCATAAAGTGGTACTTTTTTATCATCTGAAATGGCTCATGGATCTCATATGAACATACCTAATATTTCTGGAGCATTAACTCTTCAGAGGTATAATCACACTGTGTATCAATAAAGATAAAATACGTGATAAGTGAAATTTTGCTTTCTGGCTGCTTTGGGATTATGTGGCTAATGACCATCAGGCAGACACTCAGGCAATTACAATGGGGAGATTTCTTAGCTCTGAAAGCACAGGCAAGATTCCAAAATGCGCAAAACAAGCAGAGCATAGAGTAGGGGCAAAGGTGATATATTCATGGATGAGTCCAAGTTTTGGTTTTCAGGAGTTCAAGGAGCAAGTCTGTTCAGAATATTGTTATAAAGCAGATAGAGGACAAAAGCATAATTGAAATAACCAGAATGTACATAGGCTAACTGCATTGCTTTATGTGGTGTGGTTCTGTGGAAAGATTATTAGACTTACAAGAGTGAGGACTCACAGTTCTGCCAGCAAATAAGCTGAGTGGCTTCAGACAAGCCACTTTACTTATCTCTGGGCCTCAGTTTTCCCGTTTATGGATTAAAGACATTCACAGACATTGGCTGAGTGCCTGCAATGTGCCAGCTATTGAGCTAAACTTGGGATGCTAGAAAAGACAATCCCTTTTCTGGATTAGTAAGTTTACATTTTAAAGAGGCAAGAAGGCACTAAACAAGGGCAGTGAGGTACAACAAGCTCTGTGGTTTTATTTCTCCTAAATGGGAGGAAAGATGGAGAGGAAGAAAAGTATGCAATCTCAGTTGCAAATGGAGGCAGGGGCTCACCATGTTCTCTGATACGATTGTACCTCCCATTGGTAAGAATCAGGTAATTGTCCTGAGCCTTGTCGAGTTGTTTATTTGTTTGTTTGTTGCAATAGCTTCTAACGTAATTGATCTGCTAAGAATTATTTATAAACTCTCTCATGTAAATGCCCTTAGAATTGTCAATGGCTGTAATTCTATATCAAGATCAGTGCTATGGCATCTTTGATATAGCTATGAACTTCAAGTTTTATGTTTAAACTTATAGTATAATTTTTGGAAACATTATTCAATGGTAATGATATAAAAAATCAATAGGAATGGAAACATGACAAATGTTTCAACAATTAAAATAAAATATTGCTTTCTTTTTAAAAGAGCATATAGTCACCTTTCAAGTTAAACTTTGGTCTTACAATCCATTTTAATGATATAAGAGAAAATAAGCTTAATTAGGTTCATTGTAAAGTCCTCAAAAGGGCAGATCAGAATATCGGTCACTACCTTGTGGCCCAGGTAGAATTCCATAGTGCACAAATTACTGAATCTCTTTGAATATCTGAACAGTCAGAAAACTCTATTTAGAATTATGCATATGACAGAGACTAGAATGTGTTCTAAGAATAGCTTACATCACATCAAGAAGAAAAGCACCAGATGATTACTTTTAGTCAATTCTATTTTTGTACTGTAGGTACTGATAAAAAGCTTCTAACATAACGGAAGTAGCTGTTGCATCACAACATATCATCACATTTTAGAATTGGAAGAAATTGAACATGCATCTAATATAATTCCTTTGGACTAGGTCCGAGAAATAAAAGACACACTCAAGTTCACAGAAATATACAATTCTGACTCTTATATTCAGTGCTCTTACACATGTATTTTGCTGCTTTGTTATATAAAAATAACAGTAAATACAGATTCAAAAGTTTGGGGAACTTGTGAGTTGAGAGAACAAATCATAATAAAGCAAACCTAATAAAAGAAAATCTATATTTACACACATGACTAAATGTCAGCGATTTTTATCTTTACAAAAGGATTCACTGAAAGCTTCTGTTAAGTGTTAAACTATGTTTCTTCAAGACTTTTATTTGTTTGTACTATATTGATAGCACTATACATATGTTACATAAAATATACCTACTCATAAACTGTCTTTGAGTTATTGGAGTGATTTCTGTTCTGAGAATTCTGAATTTGTTAATGGACAGATAATGCAGACAGAAAACTTGATTAAAGCCCTGGCAACAGATGATACTATGACTATACCTCAACTAAAATGCCATGTCATAAATAGTTATTTTAATATTTATGGTACTTACTTTTGAGTAGGGATATGGGAAAACCTCTCAAAAGCTATCATCCAGGTTTTAATATAAGGAGGAACAAACCTAGGAGAGTACTGGGAAATGGGGAATAAATGTATAGAAGTATCTGGCACTGTTAGTTAGTCAGGAAATAAGACATTAATAAAGAAAATCTTTTTAAAATTTTGATTATCTACATGCCTTATAAAATATCACTGCTATAAAATATATGATAAAATCTGAGTTTTTCTTACATAGTTTTTCTTCCAAATCTTTTCAACATGTTCTTAACATCCATGATGTTTAACAGATCTTAAACATTGTTGAAAATATACCATTTTCAATAATATGCTGTTTTTCCATTCCTATATATGCCACTAACTGCCTGCCACTTAGTGGACACTTAACACAAATTTGTTGAATGAATACATGAATATGTGTTGATTTTCAATGTAGGAACAATTTTAAAATATCAAAAAATTATTCAATTTCTTGATCTTTAAATAGCTTATTAGAGGAATAAATTCTAACTGAAAATGATAATAACTAAACTTTATTATCTCCTATTTATTACAGGTATTACACAGCAAGTGGGCACCAATATATCATTTCCTCAGTAGTCATAACTGCAATGGATTTTGTTACATCAGTATAGCCAATTTACCAAAGAAGTTTGGTCAAAATATCAAAGAATGCCTTACCAATAATCGGATAGTGCCTTTTAACTGTGTCCAAGACCCTACATACTAAGTAGCTTGGGTTGTGATAATAAAACCTAGATGAACTGCAAACTGCAGTCCAAAACAACACAGGTCATCTCATCTTCTTTGGATAGCTTCCACAACTAAGGAAGCATATGTGGGTCTTATGATTTTAGAATATAGATGACATCGTCTATATGATAGAAGAACTTTAATAAACACCCAAGTAAATATATGGAAACTCACAATTGCTATAATTTTGAAATGTAAGGAATTTGACATAACAAAATAGGATGAATTTTGCCTTTGCAGATCAAATACTTTTCAATGCCAGTCTTTTGATGTTTTGATAGCCTATGCATGTAGGTAAGCCGTGTTTAGAATGCTGCATTGAAGAAGGAATCCTGGCCAGATTACTTGCATTAACTTTGGATGCTCTTTGTTAACTATACTTCTAGAATTACAGAGAAGCCTGAGGCCACATTGAAGGGTAATTGAATGACTTGATTCTTGGTAGTAAATTGCAGAAATTAAAGAATAATTCCCCACACTATGTTTATTGACCTCATGAAAGCTATTAATGTCGTTAAGGCCTGGCTGCACAAAGACAGTCAAGTATCATGGTTGACTTGGCTTTTTGCTCCTGTGTCCCTCTAACTATCACAGCTGGGGTCATTACATTCATTCTTTCATTTATTAAATAAATATTTATTGAGTGCCCGCTATATGCCAAGCTTCCCACTTGGTGTAGAAGTGACAAGGAGTGAATGAGATGTGATTCCTTATGCAGCTGAACACTGGTAACTTAGAAGAATCAGATTAATACTAGCCTTATTTGACCTTGCATGCAGACTCAAGTAGCTGTGTAACCCTCTTGACTTCTCATCTCTGAGTCATTGCCTTACTTCTTGGCCTTACTTCCTTATTTTGGGGATCATTTTGTACGTGTTTGCTCTTAGGCACTCCTAAACACTGGAATTCTGCTTCAGATCCTCAGAATTCATAGCATGTCATTCCTCCACTATCCTGTTCTCCACATTTTCAGCTAAGCCATCATTAAGCATCTGAATGTTAGTTATTACCAGATTCCTTTGATAGCCTGTTTCTCTTTCATTCTTAGAGGCTGAATAGATTCTGTTACTGAAACTCAACACTTAGTTGATACCTGCTACAACTTTAACTACTCATTGACTGTTTACGGCTTTTGCTGTAAGTTGGAGTATGGTGACAAACACACAAGTAAGTTTGCAAAGGTATAGAATATTCATGCCTTAAATAATATCTACCTTAACTTCTAGGCTATACGGTCATTGAAAAATAGAGCTAAGTTGTATTCATCTCTTGTCACTCAGTATTTAATACATGGATATTTTGTTTTATTAAATATTTACATGTATCAATGCCAAATAGTTTTATAGATTAGCTGAAGCGGATTAACTCCTTCTTCATTTAAGAATGACTCAGTTAGGTTAGCAAAGAGAAGTGAGTGATTTTAATCTATAAATTTCCCTCCAACTTGGCATTGTTTGCTTCCTCCTTGTAGGGTTAATTCAAAACGGTCCAGAGCTTTAGTAATTTGCTGGTTAGGTGCATTTTCCCCAAAACTCTCATAGTACTGTTCTTGTTGACTTCTTTAATACTAGCTCCAATTGCTACAGTATGTGTGTTGTGTGTGTGTGGTTTTTTTTTCTAGATGTAATTTACCTACTAAAATATTCACCTGTTTGAAGTAAAGAATTCAGTATTTTTTTGTATATTTGCAAGGTGGTATGGTTGTCACAACTATCAAGTTTCAGGATATTCTCAGCCCAGTAAAAAACTCATACCTTTTAGCAATCACTCCTCTCCCTTCCAAACCTCTGAAGAGATAATCTACTTTCTGTATTGGTGCACTTGCCTTTTCTAAACATTTCATATAAAAATATCATGCAATATGTAGCTTTTTGTATCTGACATTTTCACTTAGTGTAATATTTTAAAGGGTTATCTACATTGTAGCGTAAATCACTACTTTCTTTCTTCTTTGTTTTTTTTTTTTTTTTTTTTTCTGAGACAGAATCTCACTCTTTGCCCAGGCTGGAGTGCAGTGGCAGGCTCTCAGCTCACCGCAACCTCCGCCTCCTGGGTTCAAGTAATTCTCTGCCTCAGCCTCCTGAGTAGCTGGGATTACAGGCATCTGCCACCACACCCAGCTAATTTTTTTGTATTTTTTTTTTTTCTTTTTGTAGAGACAGGGTTTCACCATATTGGTCAAGCTGGTCTCAAACTCCTGACCTTGTGATCTTCCCTCCTCGGCCTCCCAAAGTGCTGGGATTACAGGCGTGAGCTTCCACACCCGGCCCTGCTTTCTTTCCTTCTCTTTTGGCTGAATAATGTTTTATTGCATGTATATGCTACCTTTTATTTATTCCTTCATCAGATAATGAACATTTAGATTGTTTGCACTTTTTGGCTCTTTTGAATAGTGCTGTGATAAACATTTAGATTGTTTACACTTTTTGGCTTTTATGAATAGTGCTGCTATTAACTTTCAAACAAGTTTGTGTGTGGACATGTGGTCTCAGTTATCTTGGATATATACATAGCAGTATAATCTGTGGATCATATGGAACTTTATGCTTAACTTTTTAAGGAACTGCCAAACTGTTTTTCAAAGTAGCTGCATTATTTTATATTCTGACCAGCAAAAGTATGAGGGCTCATATTTTTCCAAATCTTTGCCAACACTTCTTATTGTCTGCTCTTTTGCTTAGAAACCTCCTAGTGTATGTGAAGTGGTTATCTCACTGTGGCTTTTCCTAATGCATTTCACTTTCCTGTTGGCCAATGATGTGGAATATATTGTCCATTTGTACATCTTCTTTAGAAAAATCTCTATTCAAATCTTTTGCCCATTTTTTTTTACAGAATTATTTGATCTTCCTGTTGAGCTCTAGCTAAGGGTTCTTCATATATTCTGGATATTAGACCTTCATCAGATATGTGATTTACAAATATTTTTTCCCATTTGTGTGTTACCTTTTCACTATCTTGATACTCTACTTTGAGGTGAAAATGCTTTTAAATTCGATGAAGTCCAATTTATCTATTTTTTCTTTGATTT
This sequence comes from Pan troglodytes, assembly GCF_028858775.2. NCBI lineage: Eukaryota > Metazoa > Chordata > Mammalia > Primates > Hominidae > Pan > Pan troglodytes. The sequence continues at coordinate 23,804,151 of NC_072402.2, read as the reverse complement.
CTTGTGCTTTTGGTATTATGTCTAAATATTGCATTTCTAGAATAAATGTCATGAATAATTATACTGATGATTTCTTCTAAGAGTTTTATAGTTTTAATGCTTATTTTTAGTTATTTGATTTATTTGGGGTCTATTTTTATATATAATGTGAGGAAGGATTACAACTTCCTTCTTTTTCATGTAGATATGCAGATGTTTGCAGCACCATATGTCAAAAAAATCTCTTCTTTCCTCATAAAATTTTCTTGACACTCTTGTTAAAATTCAATTGACCATAAATGTGTGGGTTTATTACAGTACTTATATTTCTATTTCATTGATTTATACATCTATCCTATGCAAGTACCACAAAGTCTTGATTACAGCAGTTTTATAGTAAGCTTTGGAATTGGCGAGTATATGTTTTCAAACTTATTACTTTCCAAGATTGTTTAGATCATTCTTAGTTCTTTTATATTTAAATTTTTGCATCAGTATGTTAATTTATGCAAAAAATGCATTTGGGACTTGACAAGATTTTGTTAAATATGTGGATGAAGTTTTAGAGTATTACATCTTAACAAGTCTTTAATCCATGAACATGGAATTCCTTTCTATTTATTTAGGATTTCTTTATTTTATTTTAATGATATTTGGTACTTGCAGTGTACAAGTCTTATACTTCTTTTGTTTATTTATACCTAATAATTTTATTTTTGATAATATTATAAATGTTATGGTTTCCTTAATTTAAATTTTTGTATTGTTCATGGGTAATGTATAGAAAAAATACTTTGTACAATGATCTTATATCCTGAAACTTTGCTCAGTTCATTTATTTAATATTAGATTTAACTGTTAGGGTGCATCGCATGTGAATGTCTTACGGTAAGCAATTAGTTTCATATGCAATTCAGTTACACTCAAAAACAGATTCTGGGCTTGATTTTCAACACATTCTTTTCTGTGGCTGTGAGATGACAGCTGTAGGAAAACACTGCTAGAGGAGCCCTTTGCTTTTCAGGTTATGTATTAAGATAAGAATTTTTAGCTTTCTGTTTCTTCTTCTTTTTCCCCAAAGCATCTAGCATTATTTAAAAAAAAAAAAAGTCATGCCATTTCTGGTACTAATTGTTTTAGCTTGCATTTCCTAGAAAATAAGCATGAAGCAAAATTTAAGCGTTAATGCTTTTGTGGGAGGTATAATCCCAAGGCAATGAAAGTTGGTGGAAAGCATCCAGAAGCTGAATGAAAATAAAAGGTGATGGGTTTTTTATTTGAGCACTACTTCACAAGCTAATAAAGAGACAAAGCAGGTTGATAGGCCTTGCAGGAAATCTTGGATAGGTGATACATATACAAGGACAAATCACAAGTGTGATAAATTTCAAAATTACTTATATTCCATATCTTCCCTGCTTCTTATTCCCCATTTACCAGCATTTGTTTGATGGATATTCTCTACTGATAGAACTCTTTTTCTGCCCAATCAAAACATTTTAGCAGCATAGTTTGGGAAATGGAGAGCAGGATAGCTATGTGAACAAATACAATGTCTCACATATCTATTGACCATTTTAATAAGAAATATCACATAATTATTTTTATTAACTTCTGCACTAGAGTGTACGGCTTTTAATAAATATTTCAGAGAACTATGACCTTAATGTAGTTTTATATGTTCTAAAGTCTGAAGCAGCCTTGTAAATTATATAGTATGCTGGATTATGAGCATATAATAGTGCCCTATTTTTTAAAGTCTTCTAAATTAATTCTATTCATAGTAATGTTATATTGTATAATTAATCTGGTACAACTAGTTCCACATTTCATTTCTTTATTAATAAAATATAAATTCACCCATGTTTTGATCCAGAGGACAATATTTTAATTAAATTTCTAAGCAAATTCTAAGTCTCTAAAAAATACTTTAGAAAACTTCATAAGACACTTAAAGATTTAGAGCTACTTAGCAGATGCTGAGGGCAAGAAATAAAATACAAAACAAATTCAGCCACAAAATAAACTGACCTGCAAACTGACCTCCTAAGAGTTAAACTACAGAATATATTCAACTTTAAGTGTGATTAATATAGTGGCTTGTCATTGAAACAAACTGGTTCCTCAGTTACATGAACCTCTCAACCAAACCTCATATATTTTGATGAACAATAAACAGAATAACTGCACAAAATATTCTCTCAGTTGAGCTACTGACTTCACATCATTGCTGTAGGAAATTGAGGCAAGTTAGCTAATTATCACTGCTGCCTCATTAGAATTTTAACAGAGAATAATGCTGATCTCTAGTAACTACTCCCTTGTTGTGGGAACGGAATAAGAGATTACCCTGTCTTCTTCTTTTATGAGGTCTAGAAATGACCTGGACATACAGGGCTATAAGATGAAAAAACAAACAAACAAACAAACACAGGAGCAAAGAGAACAAGGGTTAGAAAGCAGAAGTGTGTGTGTGTGTGTGTGCGTGTGCATGCGTGTGTGTGTGTGCATGCATGCATGTGTCTGTGTGTGTGTGTGTGTGTTCAGTGAGGTTAGGACTGTTAAAATTTGAGCAGTTCAGACTTTCCACAAGATTCTCCTTGAATCCCTTGGTCATGTCAGAATTTCCTTCAGGTGTTGAAACTTTCCACCCAAACTCAGTATTTGTACATTTTACTTGTTAACGTCTTGGATGTCAGCCAAATGATAACTAGCTATATTTCATTTGATTTTGTGAAGATAGCTTGAGATTGCCTAGCTTCTGCAGCTTTCGAGCTCTCTTGGCAAATTCGGAATGTACGTTGTATGTTTTTAAGACAATTGTCATCATTATGATACACTCATCTGAAAACCTTAGTTTCAAAACAAAGTGTTCTTTTAAAATCATATTTCAAAGATTCCTTCTTCAAACAGCCAATGTTTCAATATTAAAATAATAAGATAGATATAAACCATAGCTTTAATTTGGGAGGAAGTGTTTGAAAAAAACTGGTTACAAACAGGCCTTTCTTTTCAATGATTACACTCTGAATATTGTTTTCTGATTTACATTGGCAGCTAATAGTTAGAGGGACTTTTGCTGCTTCTGATTCTGACCATTTCAAATTCTGGTCGTTTTAAATAGAAATATAATAGGAATTTAAAAATAAGCATAAGCATAATTTAGCTGTGCCTACTGCTTACTAGGGCTGAGTACTTGTGCAAGTTGTTCATGCCCAATGAAGTCTGTCTATTTTGACTTAATAAATGTTTCCTGCATGAATAAATGAATGAATGTCTATTATTATGTGCCAAAAATATCAGTGGTTAAAAATATGAAGATTAATAGAGCACAACTTGTGACTTTCACAAGGTTTCAGAGTGAAAAGAGGAGAGACATGAAATAAAACAATCACGACCTTTATAGCAGTATGAATAAGACACCCTGGGAGCTACAGGGAGAAAAGAATTTACCTATGACTGGGAGGTCAAGAACTTTCTGAAAGAAATTATGTTTGACCTGAGGTTTAAGAATGTCTCAGAGGCATTCTTCAAAATGACTAAACAAGATTTTGAAAATGCCATGCCAGAGAAGGAAAAATGTATAAAAACAGAAAATAAAGCCATAAAGACCAGGATGCATTGCATAATTTAAAAACCTGGTGATTAATTGCAGGAGCAGAGTTGTTCAAAATATTTGTAATGCTCGGACCTCAAATAATCTTTTGGTTCACAAGAATAGTTTTGGATCTTATCATGCAAGTCAGCAGTTTTCAACATGTCTTTCTCTGTAGCACATAGGACAGATGACAGCTACATACATGACACACTACACAAGCAGAGCCAAAGAACAGTGTAATTCCTTGCACTCCATCTATGCTGTCTTTTTCTTATATAAATTAAGAAATAATATAAAAATAAGCAATGAAAATGGGATTATTACAACTTTTATTTTCCCCAAATTGATTTAGTAAGTTATTCACAAAATTGTTGATACAGTTATCTCACATCATTGTACTATTAACACAATAGTGGACCAAGCTGCTGTTAGTGTAGAAGGGAAGAGTCCACTAAATATTTTAGACAAAGTTGTGCATGGTCACATTTTTTTAAGAAAAGGGGATATTGGTGGCAGAGAGGGAGAATAGAGGGATTACAGTGAGGACCTTCATACAGTAATTCTCAACATAGATGGGACACAGTTTTCTGGGGTGACATGGCAGACACCAGGAATTGGCTAGCTCAATCACCTTTTCTTTTTCTTTTTCTCCACTGTGGTGGGCGAAAAAATGATACTTGACTTGTCTCTCTTGCAAGGAGGATTGTGTATGTGGCTACTCAGGCTAATAAGATGTAAGCATTAGTCTGCCCAGAAGTTCTGGGAGAACTTTCCTGATTAAAGGGGCATACTGTTGGTACTTCTCCTTAATCCTTCTTTCTGTCTTGAATAAAGAGGTGATTCCTAGAATTGCACAGCCACTTTGTGTCCAGAATATCCAAGAAAATTATAGTCAGCTGACATATTTTAGTTGTCTACGGCAGCCCTACTCCAGAATTCTTGTTAAAAAACTAATTAAAAATAAACTGCCATTTATTTAAGCCATTGCATGTTGAATTTTTTTGTTCCTTGAAGATAATAGGGGATGTTTCTGGAGATCAAAGTGCTACTTTATTGAGAATTATTGTTTTAGTGATCCATTAGCATTTATGGCAGCATGTATATCTTTCAGTTGTAAAGAAATAGAGGAAAAAGGCTCAGAAATGATTTCTATTATTTTGTTGCAAGATTATTGGAATAATTCAGGTAAAATTAAAGAAGGACCACTCTGGCAATAACAACAAGGGTGTAGAGAAGGGAATTGGAGAGAAGCAATTAATATTAGTAGAAATAAAAGCAATACGATATTTGGTATATAGAATTTAATATAGAAAATATAGAATTTAAGATATCTACAGACAATGAATAAATGATATTGAGAAATCTTTGGAGAATATGAGCCTGAAGCTCATGAGAGGTATTAAGCAGTTAAATGCTCATATAAAATTCATAACTTAGATCAGAAGAGTTAAGCTTATAGTCCATGGTCCAAAAAAACTTCTGAATGATGACACAGTTTAGTTTAGCAAATGGTTTTTTAATTGGCTAGGTTGACACTTATGGATGATCACCTGTCAAAAAATGTTTTGGAACTGCTCTAAACATGGAATGCATCAAACCCTTATAATAAAATAGAATTAATATCAATAATCCATTTGGGTAATAGAGATAGTTTTGTTCCCACCTGCACTGTATTGATTTGCTCTATGAAATGTGTAGCCTAGGTCCATACTTGAATTCATACAGATATTCAGCTATGCAGACGCTTTTTAATTTGACATAGTCAGACTTTTCTATTTTTGCTTTTATTTTCTACATTTTTAAGCATTATATCTAAGAAATCATTGGTAAGACCACTATTAAGGATCTTCTCCCCTGTGTTCTAGAAATTTTTCAATTTTCGGTGTTACATTTAAGTCTTTAATCCATCTTGAGTTTATTTTTGTGTATGGTATAAGATAAAGGTCCAATTTCATTCTTTTGCATGTGGAGATCCAGTTTTCCTAACACCATTTATTGAAGAGACTATCCTTTCCCAATTGTGTATTCTTGGCACCCTTGCCAAAGATCAGTTGACTGTGTACAAATGAATTTATTTCTGGGCTCTCTATGCTATTCTATTGATATGTCTGTCTCTATGGCAGCATCATATAGTTTGACTACAGTAGATTTTTAATGTGTTTTGAAACCAGGAATTATAAAGCCTTTAACTTTGCTCTTTTTCTAGATTGTTTCTGCTATTCAGAGTCTGCTGGGATTCCATATGAGTTTTGTGATTGTTTTCTCTGTTTTTGTAAAAAACGCCATTGAGACTTTGATAGGAAGTGTATTTAATTTGTAGATCACATTGGGTAGTATAGACATCTCAATAATGTCTTTAAATTAATAAACATATGATGATGTCCCTCCACTGCATGTATTGTCTTTCCAATATATATTGTCTTTAATTTTGTTCAACAATGTTTTGTAGTTTTCAGCATGCAGATCTTTTGCCTCTTGATTAAGTTTATTTCTAAACATTTTATTCTTTTCGATGCTATTGTAAGTAAGATTTTCTTCTTGATTTCCTTCTTAAATTATTCATTTTTAGTGTATGAAAACACAATTTATTTTTATATATTTATTTTGTATTCTGCAACGCTATTGAATTTGTTTGTTATTTCTAAGAGGCTTTTTGTTGTCGTTAAGGTTTTAGGCACTTTATACATAAAAGATCATGTCATCTGCAAACCAATAATTTTATTTCTTCTCTTACAATTTCTTTAACCATTGAGCATGATGGTAACTGAGGGATTTTCATATGTGGCCTTTATTATGTTGAGGTACTTTCCTTCTACTCTTAGTTCATTGAGCATTTTTATATTGAAAAGGTGCTGAAATTTGTCAAACTTTATTTTTGTGTCTAAGGAGATGATCATGTGATTTTTACCCTTTAGTCTGTTAATATGGTGTATCACATTAATTGATTTTGGTATCTTGAACTACCCTTGACCCCCAAGAATAAATCCGACCTGTCCATGGTGTATTATCCTTTTACGTACTGTTAGATTCAGTTTGCTATATTTTGTGAAAATTTTTAAAGTTGTATTCATCAGGAATATTGGCCTACAGTTTTCTTTTCTTGCAGTGTCTTTGTCTGGCTTTGGTATCAGATGAAGCTGGCCTCATTAAATGAGTACAAAAGTGTCCTTTCCTCTTCAAATTTTGGACAAGTTTAGAATAGTTTGGCGTTAGTTATTCTTTAAATGTTTGGTGGAAATCACCAATGAAGCCATCTGGTTCTGCAGGTTTCTTGGGAGGTTTTTGATTACTGATTCACTCTCTAGCAGTCTCTTATAATTCTTTTATTTTTTCCTCTGGTCATCATTTGAAATGTTTCCTCTTTCATTACTGATAATTTATTTATTTGAATAGTTTCTCTTTTTTCTAAGTTTAACCAAAGATTTATAAACTCTTAGTTTATAAATATAAACTCTTAGTTTATTTTTTTCTATTATTTTTCTAGTCTCTATTTTATTTCTGCTCTAACATTTATCATTTTCTTTCCTCTGCTGTCTTTGGAATTAGTTTGTTCTTCTTTCTCTAATTCTTTGAGGTATAGAATTTGGTTGCTTCTTTAAGATCTTCCTATTATCTAAATGTAGGCATTTAATCATTGTGAACTTCTCCCTTGGTACTACTTTTACTGAATTGAATATGCTTGATATAATGTGTTTTCATTTCCATTTGTCTCAAGATGTTTTCTTACTTCCTCTTTTATTTTTTCTTTGACCCATTTGTTATTAAGAGTGTGTTCAATTTCCACATATTTGTGAATTGTACATTTTCCATCTGCTATTGATTACTAGTTGCATTCCATTATGTTTGGAAAAGATACCTGTTATAGTTTCAATCCCCTGGGTGGGTGTGGTGGCTCACACCTGTAACTGCAGCACTTTGGGAGGCTGAGGCGGGTGGATCGTTTGAGCCCAGGAGTTTGAGACCATCCAGGGCAACGTGGAGATATCCTGTCTCTACATGAAATACACACATAAAAAATTCCCAGGCCATGGTGGCGCACAACTGTAGTCCCAGCTACTCCAGAGGCTGAAGCAGGTGGATCAGTTGAGTATGGTAGGTCGAGGTTGCAGTGAGCCATGATAGTGCCCCTGTACTCCAGTCTGTATAATAGTATGAGATCCTGTTTCAAAAGAGAAAAAGGATAAAGTCTTTTTCAATTTGTTAAGACTTGTTGTGACCTAACATGTAATCTATTCTGCAGAATATTCTTTATGTACTTGAGAAGAACGTGTCATCTGTTGCTATTGGGTAGAATATTCTGTGTATGTCTGTTATGTCCGTTTTGTCTATAGCATTGTTCAAGTCTCCTGTTTCTTTCTTGATCTTCCATATTAATATTGTACATATTATTGAAAGTGGAGTATTGAAATCTCCTACTATTATGGTGTGGATTTCTATTTTTTCCTCCAGTTAGGTCAATGTTTGTTTCACATATTCAAGTGCTCTGATGCTGCGTGCACATATATTTATAATTGTCATATTATCCTGGAGAATTAACTATGTTCTTACTATGTAGTGTCTTTTTTTGTCTCTTGTGCACATTTTTTACTTAAAGTCTCTTTTGTCTGATATAAATATGGCCACCGCTGCTTTCTTTTGGTAATCATTTGCATAGAATATCTCTCTTCCATTATTTCACTTTCAGCCTATGTGTGACTTTACAGCTAAAATGAGTCTCTTTTAGACAGAATAGAGTTGGCTGTCTTTAATAAAATAACCCACTCAGCCACTCTATGTTTCTTGGGTACAAAGTTTAATCCATCTCTATTTTCCTCTCCTGCTATCTTTTTTTGTATTTCATTGTATCTTTTTCAGTATTTCATTGGGGTTTTTTTTGCAGTGACATGCTTTGATATCTTTCTTATTTTTTGTCATTTTCTATAGACATTTATGAAATGGTTACGTGTTTACATAAAACAACTTATACTTATTATAATACATTTAATCTGATCAAAACTTAACTTCAATTGCATATGAAACCTCTATACTTTCACCTCTTTTGTATCCACACTATGTATTACTGATGTCACAGTTACATCTTTTTATGTTGTGTATTCATTAATAATTTATATAGTTATAATGTTTAATACTTTTTTCTGTTAACTTTTATACCAGAATTTAAAGTGAATTATGCACCACTGTTTTAGTATTACATCTCTCCTTATTTGTATGTATACGTGTGTGTGTATATATATATAATATGTATTATATACATATAATACATATGTTATATATTATATATGATATATAACATATATAATATATAATATTTAATATATATAATATATGTTTTATATAATATATAATATATATTATATATAATATATGTTTATATATTATATAAAACATATATATTATATATCATATAAATAATATATAACATATATTATGTATTATATATAATATATATAACATATCTAATATCTAATATATAATATATATAATATATAACATATATAATATATAACATATATGATATATAACATATATAATATATAACATATATGATATATAACATATATAATATATAACATATAATATATAACATATATTATATATAACATATATTATATAACATATATTATATAACATATTATATATAACATATATTATATAACATATTATATATAACATATATTATATATAACATATATTATGTATAACATACATATTATATATAACATATATATTATATATAAAATATATATATTATGTATAACATATATATTATATATAAACTATATTTTATGTATAACATGTATATTATATATAAAAGATATATATTATATATAACATATATTATATATAAAAGATATATATTATATATAACATATATATAAAAGATATATATTATATATAACATATATTATATATAAAAGATATATATTGTATATAACATATATATTATATAAAATATATATGATATATAACATATATATTATATATAAAATATATGATATATATAAAAATATATAATATATATAAAAAATATATAATATATATAAAATATATATAATATATAAAATATATATTATATATAAACTATATAATATATATAATATATATATCATATATCATATATAATATATATTATATATCATATATATTATATATTATATATTATATATAATATATATTTGATATATATTATATATTATATATAAAATATATATTATATATATAAAATATGTATTATATATATAAAATATGTATTATATAATATATATTATATATGAAATATATATTATATATAATGTATATAATATATAAAATGTATATTATATATAAAATATATATGTTATATCTATAAAATACATATATATTAAATAAAATATACATTATATATATTTTGTGTATATTATATATATAAAATATGCATTATATATATTTTATATATATTACATATACAAAATATATATATTATATATAAAAAATATAAAATATATAAATATATATTATATATATAAAATATATAAAGTATATATTATATATTTTATATAATATACATGTATTTTATATATATTTTATATATATTTTCTATAATATACATATATTTTATATATATTTTATATAAAATATATAGATTATATATAATATATATAAAATATATATATTATATATAATATATATATAATATATAAAAATATATATTATATATGAAATATATAATATATAAACATATATTATATATAAAACATATATCATATATAAACATATATATTGTATATAAAATATATATCATATATAAACATATATAGTATATAAAATATATATCATATATAAACATATATATTGTATATAAAATATATATCATATATAAACATAAATATATATAAAAATATATCATATATAAACATACATATTATATATAAAAATATATCATATATAAACATACATATTATATATAAAAATATATCATATGTAAACATACAGAATATATAAAATATATATAATATGTAAACATACAGAATATATAAAATGTATATAATATGTAAACATACAGAATATATAAAATATATATAATATATAAACATACAGAATATATAATATATAATATATAAACATATATTATACATTATATATTATATATAAACATATTATACGTTATATATTATATATAAAATATAAACATATATTATACATTATATATTATATATAATATATAAACATATATTATACATTATATATTATATATAATATATAAACATATATTATACATTATATATTATATATAATATATAAACATATTATATAGTGTATATAATATATAAACATATATAGTGTGTATTATATATAATATATAAACATATATTATATATTATATTATATAAACATATATTATATATCTTATATAATATATAAACATATATTATATATTATATATAAACATATATATTATATATTATATATAAACATATATTATATATAAAATATATAATATATTTGTATATATTAATAATTAATAATATATAATATATTATGTATGTAATATATTATATGTAGTATGTATTATATACATAAATAATATATAGTATATTATGTACATAATATATTATACATAATATATATTATGTAATATATATTATGTGTATTCTATATTATATATAATATATATTATGTATTATACATAATATACATAATATATACAAAGATATATATATATCTTTGTCCATGGGCTTTATATTTTTGTGTGCTTTTGTTTTTATGTTTTTGTTTTGTTTTTGTTTTATGTTTACTGTCTTTTTGTTTCAACTTGAAAGACTCCCTTTGACATTTCTTATAATGTAGATCTAGTGGTAGACTCCCTTAGCTTATGTTTATAAGAAATAGTTTTTCTCACCACTATTTTCCAAGGTAAGTTTTGATGAGTGTAGTATTCTTAGTTGGCAGGCTTATTTTTTACTTTTAACACCTCAAAAAGATAATCACAATCCTTATAAGATGTCTGCTGAGAAATTTATTTGTAGTCTTACAAAAGCTCTCTTGTATGTGATTAGTTGCTTTTATCTTACTGCTCCTGAAATTCTGTTTGTCTTTGACTTTTGACAAGTTGATTATTATCTATCTTGGTGAGATCTTCTTTAGACTTATTTTACTTGGGAAATTTGGAGTTCTTGAATCTAGATGTACATTTCCTGCAACACAGTAAGGAAGGTTTTGCCATTATTTCTTTTTGTTATTGTCATTTTAACTTTTACTTTAGGTTTTTGGGTACATGTGGAGGTTTGTTACACAGGTAAAATCATGTGATGGGGATTTGTTGTACAGATTTTCTTTTTTATCACCAAGTTATTAAGCCGAGCATCAGTAGTTATCTTTTCTGCTCTTCTCGCTCCTCCCACCCTCCACCCTCAAGTAGATCCCAGTGTCTGTTGTTTTCTTCTTTGTGTTCATAAGTTTTCATTGTTTAGCTTCCACTTTTAAGGGAGTACATGCAGTATTTGGTTTTCTGTTGCTGTGTTATTTTGCTAAGGATAAGAGCCTTTAGCTCCATACATGTTCTTGCAAAATACATGATCTCCTTCTTTATTATGGCTGCATAGTATTTCACAGTGTATATGTACCACATTTTCTTAATCGAATCTACCATTGATGGACATTTAGGATGATTCCATGTCTTTGATATTGTGTTAGTACAGTAATGAACATTCTTGTGCATGTGTCTTTGTGGTAGAATGATTTATATTTCTCTGGGTACATACCCAGTAATGGGATTGCTGGGTTGAATGGTAGTTCTGCTTTTAGCTCTTTAAGGAATCACTATACTGCTTTCCACAATGGTTGAAGTAATTTACACTCCAACCAACAGTGTGTTAGTCTTCCCTTTTCTCTGTAATTTTTGTAGCATCTGTTACTTTTTGACTTTTTAATAATAGCTATTCTGACTGGTGTGAGCTGGTATCTCAATATGGTTTTGATTTGCATTTCCCTAATGATTAGTGATATTGAGCTTCTTTCATATGCTTGTTGCCTGCATGTATGTCTTCTTTTGAGAAGTGTCTGTTCATGTCCTTTGCCCATGTTTTAATGGGATTGTTTTTCTCCTGTAAATTTGTTTAAGTTCTTTACAGATGCTGGATATTAAACCTTTCTCAGATGCACAGTTTGCAAATATTTTCTCCCATTCTGTAGGTTGTTTATTTACTCCATTGATAGTTTCTTTTGCTGTGCAGAATCTCGTAAGTTTAATGAGATCCCACTTGTCAATTTTTGCTTTTGTTGCGATTGGTGTGTTTGTCATGAAATCTTTGTCCCTTCTTGTATCCAAGATGGTATTCCCTAGGTTTTCTTCCAGAGTTTTTATAGTTTTGGGTTTTACATTTAAGTTTTAATCCATATTGAGTTGATTTTTGCATATGGAGTAAAGAAGGGGTCCAGCTTCAGTCTTCTACATATAGCTAGCCAGTTATCCCAGCACCATTTATTGAACAGAACGTCTTTTCCCCATTGATAATTTTTGTCAGCTTGTCAAAAAAAATCAGGTGATTGTAGGTATGTGGTCTTATTTCTGGGCTCTCTATTCTCTTCCATTTGTCCGTGTGTCTGGTTTTATACCAGTTCTATGCCGTTTTGCTTACTGTGCCCCTGTAGTACAGTTTTAAGTCAGATAACATGACGTCTCCAGCTTTGCTCTTTTTGTTTACAATTGCTTTGGCTATTCAGGCACTTTTTTGGTTCCATATGAATTTTAAAATAGCTTTTTTCTTGTTCTGTGAAAAATGTCATTGGTAGTATAATATAGTAGTGTAGTTTTAAGTCAGGTAACATGACGCCTCCAGCTTTGTTCTTTTTGCTTACAGTTGCTTTGGCTATTTGGGCACTTTTATGGTTCCATATGAATTTTAAATTAGCTTTTTACTTGTTCTGTGAAAAATGTCATTGGTAGTTTCATAGGAATAGTATTGAATATGTAAATTATTTTGAGCAGTATGGCCATTTTAATGATATTGATTCTTCCTATCCATGAGCATGGAATGTTTTTCCACTTGTGTAATCTCTGACTTCTTTGAGCAGTGTTTTATAATTCTCATTGTAGAGATCTTTCACCTCCCTGGTTAGCTGTATTTCTAGGTATTTTGTTCATTTTGTGGCAATTATAAATGGGATTGCCTTTCTGATTTGGCTTTTGCCTGGGCTGTTATTGTTGTATAAAAATGCTAGTGAGTTTTGTACGTTGATTTTGTATCCTGAAACTTAGCTGAAGTTGTTTATCAGATCAAGGAGCTTTTGGGCAGAGACTATGGGATTTTCGAGATAAAGAATCATATTGTCTGCAAATAGAGATAGTTGACTTCCTCTCTTCCTATTTGGATGCCCTTTATTTCTTTCTATTGCCTGATTGCTCTGGCTAGGACTTCCACTACTGTGTTGAATAGGAGTGGTGAGAGAGGACATCCTTACCTTGTGCAGGTCTTCAAGGGGAATGCTTTCAGCTTTTGCCCAATCAGTATGATGTTTGTTGCGGGTTTGAAACAGATGACTTTCATTACTTGAGTTATGTTTCTTCAATACCTAGTTTATTGAGAGGTTTTAACTTGAAGGGGTGTTGAAATGCATCAAAAGTCTTTTCTGGATTGATTGAGATATGGTGGTGTTTGCGTTTAGTTTTGTTTATGTGATTAATAACACTTGTTGAATTGCATGTTGAACCAATCTTGCAGCCCAAGGATGAAGCCTGCTTGATCATGGTGGATTAAGTTTTTGGTTTGCTGCTGGATTCAGTTTGCTAGTATTTTGTTGAGGATTTTTGTATCAAAGTACACTAAGGATATTGACCTGAAGTGTTCTTTTTTGTTGTGTCTCTGATAGGTTTTGGTATCAGGATGATGCTGGCCTCATAGAATGAGTTGGGAAAAAGTTACTACTCCTTATTTTTGTGGAATAGTTTTTGTAGGAAAAGTACCAGCTGCTCGTTGTACATAATTGGTAGAATTCAGCTGTGAATCCATCAGGTCCTGGGATTTTTTTTCCCTGTTGGTAGGCTATTTATTACTGATTCAATTTCAGAGCTCCTTATTGGTCTGTTCAGGAAATCAATTTTTTCCTGGTTCTGTCTTGGGAGGGTGTACATGTCTAGGAATTTATCCATCTCTTCTAGATTGATATGGTTTGGCTGTGTCCCCACCCAAATCTCATCTTGAATTCCCACATGTTGTAGGAGGGACCCAGTGGTAGGTAACTGAATCATGGGGGCAGGTCTTTCCTGTGCTGTTCTCATGATAGTGAATAAGTCTCACAAGATCTGATGGCCTTATAAGATGGAGTTTCTCTGCACAAGCTCTCTCTTTGCCTGCTGCCATCCACGTAAGATGTAACTTGCTCCTCCTTGCCTTCCACCATGATTGTGAGGCCTCTGCAGCCATGTAGAACAGTAAGTCCATTAAACCCGTTTCTTTTGTAAATTGTCCAGGCTTGGGTGTGTCTTTATCAGCAGCATGAAAATAACTACAGTAAATTGGTACCAAGAGAGTGGGGCACTGCTGAAAACATACCCAAAAATGTGGAAGTGACTTTGGAACTGAGCAACAGGAACAGGTTGGAACAGTTTAGAGGGCCTATAAGAAGACAGGAAAATGGGGGAAAGTTTGGAACTCCCTAGAGACTTCCTGAATGGCTTTGACCAAAATGCTGATAATGATGTGGACAATGAAATCCAGGCTGAGGTAGTCTTAGATGAAGATGAGGAACTTGTTGGGAACTGGAGCAAAAGTGATTCATGTTATGTTTTAGCAAAGGGAATGCAGCATTTTGCCCTTGCCCTAGAGATCTGTGGAACTTCAAACTTGAGAGAGATGATTTACAGTATCTGGCAGGAGAAATTTCTGAGCAGCAGTGCATTCAAGAGGTGACTTGGGTGCTGTTAAAGCTATTTAGTTTTATAACGGAAAGAGAGCATAAAAGTTTGGAAAATGTGCAGCCTGACAATGTAATAGGAAAGAAAATCTCATTTTCTGAGAAGAAAGTCAAGCCAAATGCAGAAATTTGCATAAGAAACAAGGAAACAAATGTTAATCACCAAGATAATGGGGAAAATGTCTCCAGGAATTTTCAGAGATTTTCATGGCAGCCCCTCCATCACAAGCACAGAAGCATAGGAGGAAAAGTGGTTTTTTGGGCTAGGCCCAGGGTCCCCATGCTGTCTGCAGCCTCTTGACTTGGTGCCCTGCATCCCAGCTGCTCCAGCCATGGCTGAAAGGGGCCAACATAGAATTTGGGCTGTGGCTAAGGAGGGTGAAAGCCTGAAGCCTTGGCAGCTTCCACATGACACTGAGCCTGCCAGTGCACAGAAGTCAAGAATTGGGGTTTGGGAAATTCTGCCTACATTTCAGAGGATATATGGAATTGCCTGGATGTCTAGGCAGAAGTTTGCTGCAGGGGTGGGGCTCAAATGGAGAACCTCTGCTAGGGCAGTGCAGAAGGGAAATGTGGGTTCAGATATCCCACACAGAGTCTGTACTGGGGTACCACCGTGTGGTGCTGTGAGAAGAGGGCCACCATCCTCCAGACCTCAGAATGGTAAATCCATTGACAGCTTGCACCATGCGCCTGGAAAAGCTGCAGACATTCAATGCCAGCCTGTGAAAGCAGTCAGGAGGGAGGCTGTCCCATGCAAAGCCCCAAGGGTGTAGCTGCCCAAGACCATGGGAACCCACCTCTTGCATGAGCATGACCTAGATGTTAGACCTGGAGTCAAAGGAGATCATTTTGGAGCTTTAAGATTTGACTGCCCCACTGGATTTTGGACTTGCATGGGGACCATAGCCCCTTTGTTTTGGCCAATTTCTTCCATTTGGAATGGCTGTATTTACCCAGTGCCTGTACCCCTACTATATCTAGGAAGCAATGAACCTGCTTTTGATTTTACAGGCTCATAGGTGGAAGGAACTTGCCTTGTCTAGGATGAGACTTTGGAATGTGGACTTTTGAGTTAATGCTGAAATGAGTTAAGACTTTGGGGGAATTGTTGGGAAGGCATGATTGGTTTTGAAATATGAGGACATGAGATTTGGGAGAGGCCAGGCATGAAATGATATGGTTTGGCTCTATTCTTACCCAAATCCCATCTTGAATTCCCATGTGTTGTGGGAGGGACCTGGTGGGAGGTAATGGAATCATGGGGGCAGGTCTTTCCCGTGCTGTTTTCACGATAGTGAATTAGTCTCATGAGATCTGATGGCCTTATAAGGCGGAGTTTCTCTGTACAAGCTTTTCTTGCCTGCCGCCATCCAAGTAAGATGTAACTTGCTCCTTCTTGCCTTTCATCATAGTTTTGAGGCCTCCCCAGCCATGTGGAACTGTAAGTCCATTAAACCGCTTTCTTTCATAAATTGCCCTGTTTTGGGTATGTCCTTATCAACAGTGTGAAAATGGACTAAAACATAGGTTTTCTAGTTTGTGTGCATAGAGGTGTTCAGAGTAGTTTCTGATGGTTATTTTTATTTTTGTGGGGTCAGTGGTAACATTCCCTTCATCATTTCTAATCACGTTTATTTGGATTTTCTCTCTTTTCTTCTTTATTACTCTAGCTCTTTGCCTATCTGTCTGATTCATTAATCTTTTGAATGGTTCTTTATGTCTCAATTTCCTTTGGCTCAGCTCTGATTTTGGTTATTTCTTGTCTTCTGCTAGCTTTGGGGTTGATTTGTTCTTGTTTCTCAAATTCTTTCAGTTATGATGTTAGGTTGTTAATTTGAGATCTTTCTAACTTTTTGATGTGGGCATTGAGTGCTGTGAATTTCCCTCTTAACACTGCCTTAGCAGTGTCCCAGAGATTCTTTTTTCTCATTAGTTTCAAAGAAATTTTTGATTTCTATGTTAATTTCTTATTTACCCCCAAATAATTCAGAAGCATGTTGTTTAATTTTTATTTAATTGCATGGTTTTGAGCAATGCTCTTGGTCTTGACTTCTATTTTAATTTCACTGTGGTCTGAAAGTATGCTTGGTATGATTTCAGTTCTTTCGCATTTGTTGAGGATTGTTTTATGTCCAATTATGTGGTCAGTTTTAAAGTATGTGCCATGTGACAATGAGAAGAATGTATCTTCCGTTTTTTTTGGAGTGGAGAGCTCTGTAGAGGTCTATCAGATCTATTTGGTCCAATATTGAGTTCAGGTCCTGAATATCTTTGTTAATTTTCTGCCTCAATGATCTGTTTAATATTGTCAAATTATCTCACTATTATTGTGTTGGAGTCTATGTCTCTTAGTTGATATCTAAGAACTTGATTTATGAATCTGGGTACTCCTGTGTAGGGTGCATATATATTTAGGATAATTAGGTCCTCTCATTGAATTGAACCCTTTACCATTATGTAATGACCTTCGTTGTCTTTTTTTATCTTTATTGGTTTGGTTTTATTTCTGTTTTGTCTGAAATTAGGATTACAACCCCTGCTTTAGGTGATCTATAAGTGGGTCCTTTTTTACTTTAGTAAAATGCAAATAATTGGAAACTAATAGAGCAACAAAAGGATGTGATCGTTACTGAAGTCATTCAGTTTCTTTCCCTGTCACCTATCCCTTTTAAGATGCTCCAAGAGTTTTTCTACCATTTTTAGCATACCACAGTAAGATTCAGTTGAGGGAGAGGATTCCTTTGTTTAATAAACAGATGTAAAGATTATTTAAAATGGAAAAATGCGAAAACGGAACTTGCTTGACTGGCAGTTCTCAGAACTGGATACATGTATACATGGCAAGTCAGTCCACTTCTACATGGAAACATGTCAAGGGAAATGTAATGGTCAGATTCTAATATCTCACAAGAGGCTGTCCCATTAAATGGGCAGATAAGAGTCTATACCACAGAATCTATGCTGCTTCTAACCTGGAAAACCGATAATATGGGGCTCTAACTTGTTTATTGAAAAATAATTTCTGCAAAGCATACCTATGATATTTCCACTCAAACATGTAATTTTGCATGGAACTTCCCAAAACGAATTGATTGCAAAATGATTTGCTAAGTAACTGAATGAGTTTATTTCATTAATAACCTTTTAAACATTATGTCCAAAGACTCCTACCAAAAATATCAATTGGATTTTGAGGCAATTGATTTTGAATCATTCTTTCTAGTAGTAATTAGAGAATAGAGCCATTTAACCTTTAAGGCCACTCCTATTTTATTACAATAAAATCATATTCACATGTAATAGATCAAATGTTCTTTTTGTTCTCTATAGCAACAGAGGCTTGAATTCCACCCATATGAAATTATTTATTGGGTCAACAAATATATATTCAGGATCTACTATTCAATGGACATTGAGGATCTACTATTCTTGGCACTGAGGATAGAGTTATAAATAAATCAGTAACTGTCTAAAAGCAACTTACATTTTAGTGGGTGTAGTTAATATTGATCTGGTTAATACTGAGTGTCAACTTGATTGGATTGAAGGATGCAGTGTATTGTTCCTGGGTGTCTGTAAGGGTGTTGCTGAAGGAGATTAACATTTGAGTCAGTGGACTGGGAGAGGCAGACCCACATCGATCTGGGTGGGCATCATCTATTCAACTGCCAGCATGGCTAGAATAAAGCAGAGAGACAAGCGTGGAAGGACTTGACTTGCTGAGTCTTCTGGCCTTCATCTTTTTCCCATGATGGATGCTTCCTGCCCTCGAACATTTGACTCCAAGTTCTTCAGCTTTTGGACTCGGGCTTAGACCAGTGGTTTGCCAGGGACCCTTGAGTCTTCAGCCACAGACTGAAGGTTGCTATGTCAGCTTCCCTACTTTTGAGGTTTTGGAACTTGGACTGGCTTCCCTCCTTCTCAGCTTGCAGACTGCCTAGTGTGGAACTTCACCTTGTGATCATGTGAATCAATACTCCTTAATAAACTTCCCCTCATATGTACATGTTTTTCCTTTAGAGAACGCTGACTAATAGGGTGGGGTAGACAGGTAAGAGAAAACCAAGGCCATACATGATTTAAGATAGGTAGTGATAAGTGCAATGAGGAAGGAAAAAGAGCAGTGTAAAGAGAATAGAGAGTGAAGGAAGAGGGCCTAATTTACATAGGATGGTCAGAGAGATCTTCTTTGTAAAGGTGACATTTTAGTCAATATTGCTGAAGTTGAGAAACCAAGTGCCGTAGTAAGGTTAAAGCAGTTTATTTTGGACTTTGAACTCCATACTTTAGTCATACCTATTAATGTTTGCATATTGGGAAATGCAGCTCTAGGCTGTTCACCACTTTGAAATACTATTCCGATAAGAGGAGGCACAATGCAATTATTTAGATTTTCTCATAATAAATTACCATTATATTGCAGACCTGTATGGGAGATTACATGTAGATGTCCTTAATTGAAGTTTTGGCTGTTTGCTAACTCACTTATGACCTCACTTCACCAGTTTCCGAAGTGTTGGGGGAGAGGAGAAGGAGGCTAACTCACCTTCCTGCAAGGTACTTTGTTATCTATGTAAAGGGAGCACAAAGACATTTCACATAAATGATGTTTTTGGCTTCCAATTTTTTTAAGTTATATAGTAGCAGCTTCACTTAATGAATGACCTGGCTGTGTCCATAAGATATTAAGTCATTAAAATATGCTAATAGGAGGAGGATGGAAGATACAAATCTACTTTATTTGATTTCCCTACAGAACATTCTCACTGACCCTTATTCTTGAACCTGAATGAAAAACAACAACCAGAAGCCAATACTGACCTCATTCACGTTAATCCATTGCAGAATACTGTCCGTGGAGTCAAAAACACAAGAAACAATCAATAAGAGATTAAAACCAGTTTATTTTGTCTCTAAGACATTTCTCCTCAGGTTGATAGATGCAAAAGTGAACAATAGTAAAATAGTCATGCATATAATTCATCTTCTCACAGAGAATTATGACTTTAAAAACACAGACTTACAATCTGTAAGTCAGGAAGGAGGAAGGCCGTTTTTAGAGAGCAAGACCCTCATATAGCATGTCATTACCAATAAGTTTACTCTGCTTTTTATTTAAGAATAAAGAAACTGAATACTTGAAATTCATTTTTCTTACTTCTGCCAGTTGTTTACTGTTGTTTACCGAGAACATAGCTTATTTTATACCTCATAGAGTTCCTGCATTTTCCTGAGTCACTGTTACTTGGTCACTCACTGAATACATTTTATTGAGGGTTTACCAATTGCCAGTCACTGTTGTAGGTGCTGTGGGGCAAGAGAGATTAAGACCTTGCCCTCTAAGTAATATTAAATAGATGATAATGTGATAGCAAGTGACAGCTGGAGTGAGAGACTGTGCTTGAGTTAGGGTAATCAAGAAAGGTCTCATAGAAGAAGTGGTTAGGTAAGACTGGGTGTAGTCATGTGAAGATGTAGAGAAGAACTTTCCAAGCAGAAGAGACACAAAATGCAAAAGCTATGAGATGGGCAAGAGCATATGTGTTAATAAGCCAGAAGGAAAGCCTGTGTGGATGAGCAATGGGAAAAGAGAAGAGAAAAGAAAAGAAAGATGAAGTCTGAAGTCTAAGGAACAGGAACAAGTCTGAATCTTGTACAGCCTTGCAGCCCATGGTAAGGAGTTTAAAGTTTATTCTGGTGGAGATGGGGAGCACTGATGGGTTTTTAAGTAGGTGCATGATATTATCCAACTTGTAATTTAGAAAATCACTCGAGCATGCTTCTAGGGAGGGTTATTGTAAATTGAGAATGCATCACAGTGAAAACGGAGAGAAGGCTGCCGCAGTAGTTCAGGCAAGAGGTAATAATATCTAGGACTAAGATTATATTGAAGATAATAACTAATGGATTCAGGATTAATTTTTCTTGTAGATAGTACTTAACTATTGAACAAAATATTAGATGTGAAGAAAAGTTTAAAATGAAAGGATCACAACGGGTTTTGGTGTAAGGAACTAATTGGACAGATAGTGGTGCCGTTTTATGAGTAGGGAAACTTACTGAATTTAAGGAGGATGGAATAAATTGTCCTGTTTTGGCTGTTAAGTCAGGGGGAGTATTTGCAGTTTGGGCTGTAACAAGGGAGAAACAGAAGGATACTTCCTACCATTAGCATCCTGCTGATGATGCAAAAACATTGAGAATTATATAACAGCAGCTATACTTGCTCCATCCTGCTTTTGTTCTCATAAGCCCTCCTTGTGTTAAGTCCTGGAATTAAATACCTAAGCATATCTGAATTTTTTGGTTTTTGAGGACTCTTGCCTCAAAAATAATAATAATAGTTTACACTAGTTTTACTCTTGTAAAATGACCTCTAGATTAGCTAATACAATTTTTTCATCACTGGTGCTTAGAATGTATTATTTAATTAACATTAAATGGGAAAATAGATTTATAAAGAACCGAATGTTTAATATAAGTGGTGCAAGCATCTATCTTTGCCTTGTTCATGATCTTACAGGAGAAGCATTCACGCTTTTACCATTAACCGTGATATTATCTGTAGGTTTCAAGGTTCATCTGCTTAAAAATGTTACTTTGTGGTCCTAGTTTTCTCAGAGGAGAGTTTTTCACAGGAATGAATTTTGGTTTTGTTGAATTTTTTGCATATATTGATAGAATCATATAATTTTTCTTTTTTAGCCTTTAAATAGAGTATATTGTATTGACTGATTTTTTAATGTTAAATCAATTTTGCATTTCTCAAACAAACCTGACGATCATAAAGTACTAGTCTTTTTATAAAATGCTGAATTTAATGTGCTTACATTTTATTAATAATTTTTATATCTGTATTCATTGAATATATTTGCTTACAGTTTTCCCTTTGGTTGTCTTTGCTTGGTTTTGGTATCAGGGTAATGCTAACTTTCTTTTTAGTTTTCTCAAAGAGTTTATTTGGAATTGATACCTTTACTAAGACACCATAGTATTGGGTTGCTTATAATACCTCCTTGGCTTTAAATATCGCTAAGATCTCTAGTTATGTTACATCTTTCCTTCATAATATTGGTAATTTGTTTTCTTTTTTTGTCTTGATAAGTCCAAAGAGAGATTTGTAAATTTTACTAAATTTATCAAAGAACAAGATTTAGTAGTTTTCACTGTTTTTTTTTTTTTTCTGTTGTTTTCCTGATTTCCACCTTTATCTTTACATTTATTTTCTTCTACAGACTTTGGATTTAATTTTTTCTCCCTTTTATTTTATTCTTAAAGTGGAAGCTGAGGTAATTGATTTGAGACCCTTTTCCTTTTCAATATAAGCATCTAGAGCAAAAACTGCCCTCTAATCATTGCTTTAGCAGTATCTAACAGATTTCATATATTGTGTTTTTATTTTCATTCAGTTGAAAATACTTTTGAATATCACTTTTTATTTCTTCTTTGGCCCACCGATTAAACTTAGTTTAACATTATATACTTTCCAAATACTTATTTTGAAATATTTACAAATAATTATATATGACATAGTTTTTAAATATTTGGAGTTTCCCAGATATATTAAAGATTTATAGGTTTATATTTTACGTATTTGAAATCTGTATTAACTATATGAATGTATAGGATTTTTCTTGTCATTTTGATAAATTGACCCCTTTATCATTATTGTAATATAGTTTGTTCCACAATCTGCCTTTTCTAATAGTTATATTGTCATTCCAGCTTCTTTTTGATTATTAGTGTTAGCATGGAGTATCATTTTAACATCATTTGCATTTAATCTATTTGGTAACATGGTTGGGTCTTTTTAAAAAATCAAGTCTGACAATCTCTGCCTTTTAGTTGGGGTGATTAGGCAATTTGCATTTAACATGATTATTGATATAATTGAGATTGAACCTACCAACATATTTGTTTATTTTTCCCGTCTGTTCTTTGTTACCTTTTCCCCTTTTTCAATATTCTTTCCAATCATTTTTTAAGTTTTGTTTTAAATCTTTTTTATCAGCTATAACTCTTTTGTTTTCTTTTAAAGCGGATTCTTCAGGGTGTAGATTCTTAGTTTATCACTTTATAGCTTTAATTGATATTTCACTACTTTATATGTAAGATATTGAAAATACTGTACTTCCTATTTACTACCCCCATCTTTAATGTTGTTATTGTCAAACATTTATTTCTACACTTGCTATTGTTTGCAAAATTAATTGTTATTATTTTGCTTTAAGAAATCTATTTTTCACTTTGGGAGGCCAAGGCAGGTGGATCACAAGTCAGGAGACTGAGACCATCCTGGCTAACACAGAGAAACCTCATCTCCACTAAAAATAAAAAAATTAATTTTGTGGATGTGGTGGCACACGCTTGTAGTCCCAGCTACTCGGGAGGCTGAGACAGGAGAATTGCTTGAACAGGATTTTGTTCTTTTTATGCCTGCATAGTAGTTCATGGTATATAAGCACTACAGTTTTTAAAATCCAATCCACCACTGATGGTCACCTAGGTTGACCATGGTTTGCCATTGTTTATAGTGCTGTGATGAACATGCCTGTGTTACTGTGGTAATATTACTTGGCAGTTTTTCTTTGGATATATACCCAGTAATGGGATGGCTGGGTCAAATGGTAGTTCTGAGAGGTGAAGCCAGTTGGACTTCCTGGGTCCAGTGGGGACCTGGAGAACTTTTCTATCTTACAAGGGGATTGTAAAATGCACCAATCAGAGCTCTGTAAAAATGTACCAATCAGCACTCTGTAAAATGCACCTAACAGTGCTCTGTAAAACGCACCAATCAGTGCTCTGTAAAACGCACCAATCAGCAGGATCCTAGAGATAGCCAATCGCAGGGAGGATTGAAAAAAGGGCACTCTGATGGGACAAAAATGGAACATGGGAGGGGGCAAATAAGGGAATAAAAGCTGGCCACTCCCACCAGCAGTGGCAAACTGCTCCGGTCTCCTTCCATACTGTGGAAGCTTTGTTCTTTCGCTCTTCACAATAAACCTTGCTACCACTCACTCTGGGTCCATGCCATATTTAAGAGCTGTAACACTCACCATGAGGGTCTGCGGCTCCATTCTTGAAGTCAGCAAGACCATGAACCCACTGACAGGAACCAACTCCAGACACAGTTCTATTTTAAGTTCTTTAAGAAATCTCCAAACTGCTTTCCACAGCAGCTGAACTAATTTACCTTCTCACCAACTGTGTATAAGCATTCCCTTTTCTCTGCAGCTTTACCCAACATCTGTTGTCTTTTTCACCTTTTAATAATAGCCATTCTGACTGGTGTGAGATGCTATTCATTACGGCTTTGATTTATATTTTTCTGATGATTAGTGATGTAGAGCATGTTTGTCATGTTTGTTGGCCTTTTGTATGTCTTCCTTTGAGAAGTGTCTGTTCTTGTCTTTTGCCCACTTTTTAATGGGGTTATTTATTAGTTGAGCGTTCAATCAAGAACACAGTCTCATTTACAATCACCCAACAAGATAAAATACCTAGGAATGCATCTAACCAAAGAGAGGTGAAAGATATCTGCAAAGAGAACTACAAAACACGGTTGAAAGAAATCATAGATGACAAGAACGAATGGAAGAACATTACATATTTATGGATTGGAAGAATCAATATAATTAAAATGGCCATACTACTCAAAGCAATATACAGATTCAACAATATTCCTATCTAACTACCAACATCATTTTTCACAGTATTGGAAAAAAATTCTAAAATTTATACGAAATCAGAAAAGAGCCCAAATAGCCAAAGCAATCCTAAGCAAAAAGAACAAAGCCAGAGGCATCTCATTACCTGAGTTCAAACTATGCTATAAGGCTACAGTAACCAAAACTGGATGGTATGGGTACAAAAACAGACACAAAGACCAACGGAACAGAATAGAGAGCCCAGAAATAATACCACACACTTACAGCCATTTGATCTTTGACAACGTCAACAAAAATAAGCGCTGGAGAAAGGACTTCCTATTTAATAAATGGTGCTGGGACAGTTAGCTATCCACATGTGGAAGAATAACACTGGACCACTATCTTTCACTACACTCAAAACTTAACTCAAGATGGATTAAATATTTAAATGCAAGACCATAAACTATAAGAATCCTAGGAAAAAAAAATCATAAGAAACACTGTTCTGGACATCAGCCTTGGTAAAGAATTTATGACTAAATCCTCAAAAGCAGCTGCAACAAAAACACAAATTGATGAATGGGACCTAATTAAACTAAAGAGCTTCTGCACAGCGAAAGAAACTGAAGAGTGTAAACAGGCAACCTACAGAATGAGTGAAAATTTCCAAAAAATATGCATCTGACAAAGGTCTAATATCCAGAATCTACAAGAAACTTAGACAATTGGATGAGAAGTCTATTATTTTTATACAGATGAAAAATAAGATGAAATATTTCATATTTACTAACATGCATGCCATTTCCAGGGCTCTTTAATTTGTATGGATCCAGCTTACAATCTAGTATTATATTCCATTTGGTAAAATACTTTTTTAAGATTTTACATGGTGGAAGTCAATCTACTTTCTCTAATTTTTAAATATTTTGTATATGTGAACCTTTATTTTACTTTTGTTTCTGAAAGATGCTTTTGGTGGGTACAGATAACAGGGTGTGTTTTGCTTCAGAATTTTAAAATATTTCTCCACTACCTTCTAGCTTGCACTGTTTCTGACAAAAAATCTGTTACTTTGTACATAATGTCTTTGTTCTCTATCTACTTTTAAGATTTACTCTTTATCACCGGTTTTAATGAATTTCATTAGGATGTGCCTTAGTGTGTCTTTTTTCGTGATTTTGTGGAGTTCATTGAATTTCTTATATTTGTGTGGCTATACTATTCTTCTAATTTGGAAAAGTATTTAAACATTTTTTTTTCCTTCCCTTTCTACTGTCCTCTGGGAATCCAATTCCATGCATATTAGACAGATTTAAAGTATCCTACAGCTCAGTGAGACATTATTTTTCTTTTCGGTTCTTTTAATTTTGAATAATTGACATTGCTATTTTCTCAAGCTATTATTTTCTTCTGCAATAACTAATTTTCTGCTAACCTTAGTGTATTTTTCACCTTAGGAATTGTAATATTCATTTCTAGACATTTGATTTGTATCTCTCTTTAATTTTCCATAATTCTACTTAACATATTCAATCTTTTCTCTATCTTCTTAAACATATGAAACATGGTTATAGTAGCTGTTTTAATGGTTTTGTCTACTAACTTTATCATTTATAGTTTATACATTATAAATTCTATCTTCTTAGATACTTTATAAGCATTTCTATAAATATCACTAAACTTTTTTCTTAGTCACAGTTAAGTTTCTTGGAAATAGGTTTATCCTTTAAAACTTGCTTTTAGGCTTCATTAATTCATATCAAAGCAGACTTTAGTTTAGGGCTATTTTGCTTGATTCCTGAGGACAAAAAGTTTGGAGACACCAATGTAGCTAGAGTTCACAGAGCAAAGTACTAGAGAGGAGAGGAGTGCACAGAAAGAGAGAGAGAGAACCTTACGAATCTACAGTGTCCCCATCAGCCTTCATCTAAGTACTAATCGGTGTATGTGTGCAAATAAACTACAAAGGCTGGGAAAATAACTGCATAATAATGAGAGGGAACAACTGTCTAGGGTAAAGTGCTAAGAATGCATTTTGTCCGTACCAGCCATGGTAGAAAAGTTTTGATAGGCAACCAGGACTATGGTCTCTAAAAGAAAGAAAACAAATTATTGACAGGCATCAGGTGGAATACTCAGAAGTCTATTATAGCCGCAGGAATCAGGCAAAATAGCCCTAAACTGAAGTCTGCTTTGATATGAAACTGTTATTTCACATATTTTGCCCAGTATTTTAACTGTTCCACACAGTAGGGTAAGTCTATTTCTTAAATAATATTAATTCATAATATTCAAATGAATTATTTTATTCCTTTCATGATATTTTTATTAATTTACTTTCTGAATTATTTTAAATAGCAAGAAAATTAGCAACATGGATTAAATTTATAAAATCTGCTTCTAAATAATTTTTAGTTCCTAGTCAAGGCTGGAGAGACAGAAAGCAGTCTCTATTGCTGTTTAAGATAACCTTATTCTAACTAATTATTTCCATAACGATGAATACAAAAATTATATATACTATACCTCTAGGCCACCCAGTCTGTGAACAATGCATTAAAGCATAACATTTCAACTAAGAAATTTCAAGGTCAGCTACTTTCTGATGCCTTGCTGAATAATTGCCCAAGGGGTTAAATGCTCTTTTAGTGGGCCTGTTAATTGGACTGTGGATTTTGGTTGTTTGTCTGTTGTCATTAGTTCCCACATGGTTTAGCAAAATGGTTTACAGGCTGCACCCTGAAAGAAATAATAGTATAGAAAGTAATAGTAAACATGCTACTGAATACATTTCTGCTGCCATTTTGAAGTTTTTAATTCAAACCTTTTGGTTGCAATTCTATAAATATATTTTACATAAGAAACTCAATATTTTTCATAAATAATTTAGTACCCTTCACTAAAAAGGATGACTTTTTTTCTCACAAGATCAACTATACTTTTTAAGTGTGGATAATAGTTTTGGAGGTGGTTAAAATCACAGTCTCTTCCAATGAAATGCCCAACATGTATAATTTATTCCCAACTTTTCACAAAAGCAGAGGATGCAAAGTCCAAAAGATCTTTGCTATTGCCATATAAATATCAAAATGCTGAAAAGTTTTTGTTGCACGAAACAGTTAAATATTAGTAAATATTGATGTATGACAAATTTCATAGTATCCATTAACCTTTACATTTTCCAAATGTCATAGAACATTTTAATTACAGAAACCTCTATCAACTTCAGTATCATTGGTATTGCTCAAGGCAGACATTGTAATTTGTCCTAAATCTGGGCTATTCACCCCAATTTAAAAAATGCAATCAGTGTCATAATGTTTCTAAAAGTTAAAAATCATGTACAGTATTCAAAAAATAAATAAAATTTTGGTATTGCTTTACTTTAACAGCACATGAATTAAAACTGCATTATAATGAAATTGCTGCTGAACATTCCCATTAATATCAAATGAATTCATTATGACCAGCATAGTTACAATGAATACTAAATGAATTAATAATAATGAACCATTTAAAGTGTTACCTAATTGTTTTATTTCATTTTTATGTATATTTTGGTCCTATTTTAACTGTTAGGTTAATAGACAATGACATTAAATAATTAATTTTCTTGCCTAATGTTGGATAATGTGTTCATGCTATTTTCTGATGATCTCTGTATTTAACCAGTTTTATTTTACCTCAGTCTTTCCACTTATTGCCTCCTTATTTGATACTACTACTAGAATAGAAACTAGAATAGCAAATGTTAAAATTTAATTTGATATGAAAAAGAAAGCATTAAGATAAAAAGCAATGCTGTACCACAGACATCTTCACTGTACACCTTGGTAAGCCACACAAATACTTGAAAATGGCAAATTTGGCCTGTTAGGCTTTTCACTGTGATGCTGCAACAAACAAGCAACAACAACCAGTAAACTTTTATTCTTTTTTGCTAGTTTTTCTGTCTCTGCCAATGGGCGGATATGATCATTCAGGAACAAGTAAAAGAAAGGATCACTTGCAGAGAAGTTTTTTAGCTTTAAGAAAAATCTTAATCTACTTGATCATTATTTATATCAAAATGTTTTAATTTGTAATTAATCATTTGCTCCTAAATTATTTGGAGAGCTGTTACATTTACTAAATGTTATCAACTATACAGACTAGCACACAGACTTCATCGAATTTCCTTGACTTTGAAGTTTAGGAGCTCTTTCTTTGTGCCTACCAACCAGTCACCCCTCCTGCCATGAAATATTCAGATCCTTAATCTTTTATCAGAGAAATGCCTTTCATGTTGGCAGCTTCCCCTAAAAGAACAATGGTCAAAAGTTGTGTTCAGTTTTTAGTCATGTTTTGACCATTCTTTACACAATTAATTTTTTGAAAGTCAAATTAAAAACTGGGGATTCATATACAAATCTAGATTTCTACTTTATTTTGATAAATAGAAATCTCTGTTAACACTTTCTCCATATTCTGTATGGTAATGATAATCTCAATGGAACAGAAGCTGCATTCTTTGACACAGTGTTAATTTTATCATTGTCTACATTCTTCTTATCCCACACTTCATAATTTATTTCTGGGACCTATGTGGTCATCATATATATATATTTAGATTATGATGCAAAATGATGTAATCTGAGATTGATACAAGGTCCTACCTTTCCCCAAATCTCCCCTATCATCCTCCACAGTGCTTGGGATTCCCCCTGTAAAAACACATTTGTAGATAAAGTATCTCCAGTGTGCCTTTGAGAACGTGAAAATGAGCAGTATCTAATCAGCAGGATGTATTTAGTCAGGGAGGCTTGTATCACAGGTATTATTGCACTTTAACAGACTCCTGAAGAAATGGGGGCCTAAATAGGAAATTTTAGATGAGGATTTTTGAAAGAAACGTGTCCTTCAAAAGGCTAGACAGAGAGATTCTGAGGGCTGGATCTTGGGGATGATGTGTGAAGGAAATAAACATTCCTTTGGGGTGCTGGAGTCAGACGAAAGATTTAGGCAGAGAGTAGAAAGGTATCTAGATGGATGATATTTTAAAGAAATAGAATGTATTCACTGAGCCTGATTCACTTGCATTAAATATGATCTGTCCCAGCAGCTCTTTGATATTTGCTAATCAGCCTTTTAAAACTGTTTTCTTAATAAGAAAGCTATCTCTTGTGGAAAATCACAAATTCATTCTGACTTTCAGAATCAATGGATTTCAGGGGGCTCTTAAAGTTGAGAATAGATACTCTACATCAATTAAATATTACTTGCTGTTATTTATTTTTTTGAAGGTGATATAGTTACTAAATTACTAGGAAGTAAGCCTTAATCTTACCATTGTGTAATAATTTAGTAAAGGCTTATAAGTAGATATACTCTATTTCCTTGGCTGCTTGCAATTATTTGAAATTGGAATGTAAGTTTTTTCAGAATCATGACTAAAACCTTTTATTCTACACTATTCAATGTTGTCGAGTAGGGCAAGGGAGCCGTTCATATAACTATCAGAGTATCATGGCATCATTGCTTCTTAGATCGGGCATCAAGAATGATTAATATATTCCTTTTTGGACTTCATGTATCTAGAGTATCTAATGAAAGTGCTTGATATATCTATCATTTTCATACATACTTTGGTGACGTTCTACCTAAAAGAAGTAAAAATGGGCCGAGGCCAGGACTATTTTTCACTCTTCACTTAGAGTAATTATCCAGGGAATTTCAGATTGCCAACAATATTTTTTATGAAGTCCTTTTCCTCTTTTCATTTTGAATGATTTAATCTTCTTTTTTAAATAGTCTTTCCCAACCTGTCTCCTTTCCCTAACCTAAATGGAGGAAGAGATCTTTGAAAAACCTTTCATTAAAAGGATGACTGCCCAGTCCCTGAGTATTCTCAGAACTTTTCATGATGGAGTCTTTGAGAATGTTTGGCGCCATCTGTGCCTCGATTTTCCTTTCTTCTGATTTTTCTTTTTATTTTTTTCTTTTTTGTCTATTTTTTTTTTTTTTTGAGCTGAGGTGCCAGCCGAGCCAGCCTGTGCCTCTGTTTTCTGCCAAAAATGAAAAAAAAGAGAAATGCCATGAATACTAAAATAAGACATTTTTTTCAGTGTTTCTGGTATAAGCACTGTACATTTCAACTGAGTTTTCTGTAAGAATCTGTTTTTATCATCCTTTACAATAGAAAACCCACAAGAAAACTTGTGGTCTATTAGCAGAAAACAGAGGCCCTGGCAAGCTCCAGAGCAGCACAATCCTACAGTTGGGAAGCTGGGCAAGAACCCAAGTTTGTCCACGCCTAAGAACAACACTGTCTGCTAAAATTACAGTTTTCCCTTTTCACAAACCTCAAAGTTGTGAAACTTTACTAACTTTAAGAAAAGAACAGTTGGCCATACAAAAGATACACTTCCAAATCCATCGAGCAACTTACTTATACTTGCAAATGAACCACTTGGAGTGAGTCTTAAAATGTATTTGTTCCAATTATTCTGCTAAGGTAGCAAGCAGAAAGTAATCATTTTCTATGTATACTGTGAATAAGAGACTCCAAATGTTGGTTCCAAAGAAAGAATTTGACCAATAGTTGGTAAGTGGGCGTGTAAGAAAGGGTGCTATAGAAATGATAGCCACATTTTAAAAAGTACAAAGTGTTTTCTCGGTTCTTATATCTTCAGGATGATATAATGCAATGAAGTTAGAAAAGAGTCATTTTTTTTTAAGCTCTGATGTTTCCGGTTTTTGTGGTTCTTATAGAGATGAGTATTGGTAATTAAGCATTGCCATGTAACTCATCAATTCAGATACGTCAATGGAGGATACAGGTCGATATAGGGTGACACTCCATCAACAAATTGAATTACATTGCAGAAAGTTTTTTAGCAAACTGGAGCCAATTATTAAATATTTGTATCAGTCAGAGTTCAGTCAGGTGACTCAAACCACACTGGTTACTGAAATAGAAAAAAAAATTAATAGAAAGTATTGTGTACTGGTAGAAGTTGGTTAATTGATGAGAGGAGGGAAAAGGACACTGGAGGTCCAGAGACGTAGCAGATTCCAAAGGGCAATTACTATATCTAGGCTGAAGAGGAGAGGACAACAAAGGAGCTAAGAACTGGTAGAATCCCTTTATTTATATGCTGTGCTTCAGACCTCTTCAGAAAGAGCATGACTTCCACAGGGAGCTGTACCTTGCTACGGGCTACGTATGTTTCACAGGGTGTGGTTGGCTCTGGTCCATAGAAGTAGTGTACTGTTGTTCAAGGATGTGGGAGGACCATACCTAGAAGTAGCTACAGGTGGGAAGAGGGTGTCGCTGGAACTTCTCAGGGTCTATCTGGAGCTTCTTAGTGCAGGCAGCAGGACCCTCATGCTGAGCCACAATAACTGAGGGCCAGACGGGCAAAAGAAGTGTCTTTTTGCTGATAGTGGCTTGCTGAGTCAATACAGGATAGACTGGATAGCTTGGCCTCATGGTTTTAGATAGAAGTTGCAATGTTCATGAAATATAACATGAAAAGATACTGCTTCCATAATAACAAAACATACAAATCTTTATTATGAATAATTCAGAGATTAATTTCAGAATTCATTTTGTTGGCAACTTGTGACTTATAATAAGAAATATATTTCTTACATCCAGTATATTCTAAGTTAGTCATGTTACTTTTTCACAGTAAAATTAATAAAATCACCATTTTCTACCTTTATATATTGTAAAGTACTGTTAAGGATGGTTTTAGGGTTTCAGTCTTCATTTAAATTACTCCAATTTCCTTTTACTCTTCACCAATCTGTTATTACATATAATTAATCTTCTAACTTCTCACATGGAAACACTCATGCAGAGAATTACTCTAGTTGTTGCCTACATAAACGTAGACCTTTAAAATAATGTTTTCAGAAGACTTATTGAAACAAAATGCCATAGGCCATATTATAATAGATAATTTTCTACATCAAAATATTTTCAATCTGTGAGATAACCCATTTATTTCTAGCATGATTCAAACAACCAAATTTCAGTACAACTGAATAATTTATTTAGCAAACACTTATCAAGTGATTATTACCAGCAAAATACTCTGCGAGACTCTTTAAGACAGAACTACATAAGACCTTGGTCTTAAGAACTTGTAATTAATGTCTGAATAGTTTGGATATAATAGATATTAGTTAGTATCAGACACATTTGATATCTTAAGACAAATTTATACTAAAGATTTTAATTCTATTTTAATGTGTATTCAAAGTGCTGGATCCCACCCGTCACATTCTCAAGCATTATCCTTTTTTGCAGTTCTAGAATTTGTACTTATTAAGGGTATTATTCTGATTCAGGCTTCAGTGAACATTATTTTGTTAATTACTTTTTCTCTCACATTTTAACGTTGAATATAAAAGGTGCATCCTACCTTGGCATCAAAACTATTCATAAAATCATCCAAGTCTACTGCTCTCAGGTCAGACTGTTTACTCTTCATATTTTAGTGAGTCTTCTGAGCTGACTTTATTACTGAATCTTAAATTTTGAGCAACTATTCAAACATCAAACATCTAAGTATTTTTATAGGCATCGTTTGTACTTTTTGTTAGTAAATCTATAATACCAGACAGCCTTCTAAACTAATGATAAATCCATTTCTTCTCCCTATCTACATGCTAGAGTCGATTACATCAATCAGTCTTACTGAATGTATTTTTCAGTAAAAATACATTTAACAAACCTAACTATATATAGGCTGAAGAGGAGAGGACAGCAAAGGAGCTAAGAACTCGTAGAATCCCTTTATTAATATGCTGTGCTTCAGACCTCTTCAGAAAGAGCATGGCTTCTACAGGGGAGCTGTACCTTGCTAAAAATCTAAGTTAGATTTGTTAAATTTGTTAAATCTATTTAGATTTGTTAAATAGAAGTTAAACTAAGGTTTTTATAAGAGTTTAGACAGAAAAACTGTTTATTTCCACTTTCCAATATTTCTGTCAGTATTAGAATTAAGTTCACTTGTTTTTACTTATTTTTCTCTTGTTACTTAATACAGTAACATTTTAGTACAATAGCTTGTATATATTCTTAAAAGTATAAGAGCTAACTCATTTTTCAATTATATTTAAGAAATAATAGCTAAAGGAAAACTAAAGTAATTAAATAAACTATCTGCTATTTTCTAGAAAGTTTCAAAGACCTATTTTTTCTCTGCAACTTTGGAATAGCTTGTAATGTGAAGGGCACCATTCTTAACATTAAAAGAAAAATTCATGTTAACTCACCTTTCATAATATAGCCCTGCTACATACTAGGATCAATACAGAAAAACAAAAATAATCATCACCATAAAACTTTATTGTTTTATATGTATGTGGTTCATATTGTCATCTTTTTGAGTAATCACAAAGGCACAAAACGGATTAAACATAACACATTCAAGATTAATTGGATGCTCACTCTATGCAGGACACTCTGAACCAGGAGATACAGAGAAAAAGCAAATGAAGATCTTGATCTTGAGGAGTCCTTTCTTGGAGAGAGCAAATTATCACAGTGAAATGAGCTAAATGTTTGTTGTCAAGAATTGAGCCTGCCTATCCAGTGCTGACGCTATAATGGTGCTGTAGAGGTTAATAACGAGAGTAAAGAAACATGTGGGCGACTGAGGAAAGGCTGGATCTTGCATTTGGGCTTGATTTTAAAAGATGATAGATATTGATCCAGGAGAGAAAGATTGGAAAAAGCAGAATAAATGGAAAAGCTTAGACTCTGGTGTCAGAGGAAGGTATAATGTTCAAAGGGTAGTTTAAGGACATGTAAGAATTGGCCTTTACAGCTGTACTGTTTCTAAGATGGTATACCTTAATGTGTAAGGAATTACGGAGTGCTTCTTTTATACAGCACCCTGTTTATGAGGCTCATCCACGTTTTTGTACACATTGTTTTAATGTGTTCTTTTTATTTTGAGTAGTATTCCACTGTACAAATACTCCATTACTTGTTTATTCAGTCATCAGTTCATAAACATTTTGGTTTCTTCCAGTTTTAGAATAATGTTATTATGAATATTTGCTTACAGGTATTTGTGGAAACATATGTTTTCACTTATCTTGGGAAATGTCTAGAATTAGGATGGATAGATTGTATGGTAAGTATATGGTTAACTTTATTAAAACAAAACTATCAAACTGTTTTTCAAGATAACTGACCCACTTTGCAATCTCCCAGAAAAGTATTCAATTTCTAGTTGTTTTATATCTTTGCCAACACTTGGTATTATGAATCTTTCCAATTTTTGCAATTCAAGTATAATGACATTTTATTATGCATAGTTTAGTAATCTTGGAGAGACATAAAGGGATATGGAGAAAACATGGCAGATCAAAAATTTTTGAGAGGTCCTGAGACATCAAAATGTAACTAAACCAAAGGCTAGGTCGCAGTTAGCTGCCTGACCCCAACATTACTTGGAGAAAGATTAGATTCTTAATAGGCTCTGATGGTTCACTGCATAATTTCTGAACTTTCCATGTTTGCTTTGACTATGTACGCACTCTGGGACTGGATTTTTAGTTCTCGAATTTAAACAAGAAACAAAACTGTAAAAAACAGCTCTCTGGGATTCCTCTCTCCCAATGACTAGTCTTTTTCTTATAGGACACTGCCTCTGCTTCACAGCTCCAGCCTTTATGACAAAAATTTTAAATTCTTAACTCAGTCTCTCCTTATCAGGGAGAAGGGTACTAGGTGTGGGACTGATCCAACACAACTCTCACAGTACTTTTAAGGACCTCTGACTTTCTCAGTCATGCCCACCCTCCATATCGGCAGGGGTTTTCTCCCTCCCTACAGTTAAGTTTCCTCTGCTACTCCCTTGTGCAGTACCCATCAGTTTTATCTGTGCATGCCAGAATCCAGATTATGAACACAGATCAAGGTCCATTTCCCTTCACATAACATGTGTTGTCTTCTATATAAATATCCCTTATCATTTTATAATATCTTACAACATTTATAAAGTTTCCCCAAAACAGATGTTTGTCTTTAACCCAAAGAGGACTGCTAGTCTTCCATCATAATCTGGGTATAGCTTGGTCAAACTAGTCTGTTACTGTTTTCTTTTGATCATTTCTCACCTCTCTTTTCCAACAACAGGAAGTCAGATTGTTGTCCAAGCCCAAGGAAAACTAACCCTCAGAAATCTAGAGTAAGGTCAGTTGATTAAAACAAATTTCAAGATTAATGTAGCACAGAACAGCAACTACTGCTCTTCCCTTCCAACAGGAGGATCCTCACTACTATACATCCGTGATATTTGTCATGGAACACTGTAGTGACCAGGTGTATCTTCAGTAAAGTCTCCAAATCATAGGTAAATATTTCCAAATACCTAGGCTGAGTTCCCTGGCAAGCATTCATGCAAGTAAATATATCAATCTTACTTTCAATGCTGCGAAAGACTATGGGAAGACCCACTAATGGTAGGGTATTACCTTCTGATCACCACACAATTTACACATATCTAGAAAGGCACTGTTCGATTAAGTTGTTAATTAGAATTTGTGAAGAAACACACAGTGTGTGTTACAAGTCTGAATGTTAAAAATATGAAGATTACAGGATTGTGAGAATACTAGTCATTCTTTTTCTCTAAAAAAGAACATTAAAGATATTATCTTTGTTTCTGAAGTCTTGGGTATAGCAAGCTACTACAGGTTGTTTATTTTGTGCTTTTATAGTCATATATTCAGAAAAAGAGATATAGTTTGATCTTTTATATTTTGATAGCACTATAAAGTTTATAGAGCCTTGTCTGTACATTACCTCCTTAATCAATTATATTATCTTAACAATATTGGCACATCACAGAGTCACAAATTCTAAAAGTGTTCCTGATAAGACTATTGATTGGCTTTCAGAATTATAAATTAAATTCATAATTTCTATACCATTGCAAAAACATTTTGAACATTTTTAGTACATATTTGTATGTTTTCGCTTTGAAAAGAGATAGAGTATATATCTATTAATATTAACTACTAAATTTGGAACAAAAATAAGTTAATGCAGCAGTAGGTTTCATTTGGCATAATAAAGCATTTCTATCCTTCATTATTTAAAATTTTATTGGAAAATATGTGTTAATGCAAACAATTTTCATACATGAATAAAACATAAGGTGGAGCAGTAATTAATATAAAAGGATTCAACAGCACATAAAGGTGGTTAATATATCTACCTCTTCATATATCAACGCCACTTATATTTTGTTGGAAGACACTAAAGATCGAAAATCAAGCATGCTAATTAATTAGTTTCATTCTCAGTTAACTTGAAGGTTGCATATAAAAAGGAAATCAGGTTGACTGTGAGCAAGGAGACTGAATATTTCAGATAAAAAGATCAAGAGGAGAAGGTATACAGGAAAGAAAGGGAAAGAATGTCAGCACGCTTAGCAGAATAAAAGGTCTCCTTTAATGACTCAAAGTGGAACAATTTCCCCCTATCCTGTCACTGAACACAGGGAAAGTTAGAGGGCAGAATCCATTATATATATGGAGGCTGCAGGATCTGCATATAAACTTTCATAGAAAAAAAGTGAGTATCTAGTAAGATAGAGAAGAAAAGAAAAGTTGGAAGTATATTCAAAGATAATGTTCTGGATGGCATTGAACAGGCATTTTAGTGAGATTCTTTTGGATATAAAGAGATAGGGCTTACCAGGTTTTTCAAGAAAGGAGGATACAGATATTGTCACAAAAGGACCAGAGATCCCATGGGAAGGACAAAAATACAGCAGGACCAGGCATTACTACATCTAAGGCTGGATCCAGGACTCTCTGCTGGGCCTGAGCACAGGAGTTCGTGAATCATCACACTAATGGTTAATCTTTGATGAAATTTAGCTAACTCTGTTGGTGTTTACTTCTATGTGTCTACTCTTCCCTGTGCCAAGTGATTTCTTTTCCCTGTAGTCTACATGTTTTCTCTAGCTCGTGGCTTCAGTTGCCTCTCAGTTTTAGCTTATTTATAAACTACCATGGCCTGTACTCTGTATTTGTGGAAAGCAATTCGCCTGTCTCTCACAAACTGTCCAATTATCCTTATTCTTCCTAACTTCTCTTCAATCAGCTCATACAAACTGCTGGCCTAAGGAGGCTGGCCTATGACTCAGGAGAAAGGCTGAAGTCACAGGCTGGCCTGCTCCTCTAGCAAGGGCTTTGTGTAGGACAGTTTTCTTTAGAAAGGGCTATTGGAGTAGCACATTTTATGATGAATAGATCAAGAAAAACAGTCATCCCTGAAAACGCTTTGTTGGTTTTCTTAGTCACCTGTGATATCTGAACTTCTGCTCTTATGGTATGGTTCTCAGCTTTATATTTCCACCTAAAACTCTTTTCATCTCAAAGACTAGGAAGCATTATGTTTTTGTTTGCATCAAGAAAAAATCTATATAAGATGAATTAATGTATGGATGAATGAATAGATTTTTTCCAGTAGATTGGATGATAATAGTGCTTGGCATTAATCATTTTACTTCAAAAGTCTGACTTTATATGGTTACTATTTCAAAACACTCAAAATTATACATCATGTATTTCTTTTCTTGGATATTCTGTTATCATTTCTCCCATATAACTTACTGAAGTTAATTAGCAAACCTTTCTTTCTAGTTTCAATGCCTATGTTCTAATTCTTTGGTTTCAGTGATTAGTTTTGGCCATTTAAATATTATCAAAATTGCATTGATAAAAATACTGATATAGTTAACTATGAATTTTATATCAACTCAAATTCTTATAGATAGTTAGAGCTGTGTACCTCTACTACACCAAGAGAACTTTTTAAAAGTTGGTGAAAAATTGTTTTACTACATTTTAATCTTGTCTGTAACTTCCTGAATAACTTACATAAATAAGATTGTTTTTTCTTCTTATTAATAGTGACAATATTAGAAATCTATAGGTACAGTTTACATGCATTTTTAATGTCTTATTAGTAGCAAAATTGTATGAGATTTTATGGCAGGTGGCTTAATCATCATTTCATTGAGTCACATTAAACCACAAAGTTACTCATGATGTCTTGCATGCTTTCCAATGAGAGGTGAGGTATTAACATAGTGTACTTATTGGAGTACATGCTAAAATTTTCAATAATTTTGTGGAGTTGACAGGAGATAATTCCTATCTTAAAATTTTTAAGATATAATTCAGATCTTAAAATTTTAAAAATATATACAAATATTGCAAGGAAACCAGACTTTTGTATTTAAAAGCTGCTACTCTGAAGTGGAAATTTGTGTCTAGCAGTTTACATTTTCTTTATAAGATATTCTGAGTTCTGCCTTATGGTAAAGATTCTGTCATGATAAAATCAATCTAAGTTTTACTAATCAAGGAAATTTATTAACTAAGTGATTATTTATTGGAATTAAAATTTGTGGAAATTTTAAAAAATAGATTTTCAGAAGATACTAGCATTTAGAAAATAATATAAATCACATAATTCATGAAATTTTTAGTAGGATGAATTACATTAACTTGAATGATGATTGCAGTACATATGCCATACCCAAACTAAAGAATGGTGCCACTTGACAATTACAAAAGTTTCTATTCATGTTTCATGCCATTTGAAAAAACACACTTTTTGCATCTATTGATAGGAAAATCAAGATGCTTTTCATTCTCCCAAAGCATATTGCCACATAACTCTGTTTCTTGTAATGAGTCAAGGCAAGAGTTAGAAATAAGTTCAAGATTATTTGTTCCTTTTGTTAAATATATGAAGCCAGAGATTCTTTGTGCCATAGGAACATTAGTATGTCATTTAAATGCTAGTGTATCCCATGTTTTTTTTTTTTTTTCAGAAAATTGTCAACCGCAGATGTAGCCATGAAGTTAGTATTATGAGCCAGTAATAGCAAGGGCTTTGCTGTCCTCTCTCTCCACTGTTGTTTCAAACAAACACAAAATCAACAGCATATGCAATCTCAATAAAATAACATAGAGATGTGATCTGTTGCTTTTTTTGAAATGAGATTAAGTCTGTCACATCGTAAATCTACCTGTGTAATGTTTGAGCTTAACGTTTAACTTGAAAAAAAACCTGACATTAGAGTAAATAGTGTGAAGGAATAATTGAATTCAGTTGAGGGTTATAACTGTCTCGTAAGTTTTAACTTTGGAGAAATAGGCCTCCTTGCATAGGCTTCAAATATTTTGAATAAATATTTGTCATAGTGTGTCCGGAATTGGTGGGTTCTTGGTCTCACTGACTTCAAGAATGAAGCCACGAGCTCTGGCGGTGAGTGTTACAGTTCTTAAAGGCAGTGTGTCCGGAGTTTGTTACTTCTAATGTTCGGATGTGTTCGGAGTTTCTTCCTCCCCGTGGGTTCGTAGTCTCATTGGCTTCAGGAGTGAAGCTGCAGACTTTCACCGTGATTGTTACAGCTCATAAAAGCAGTGCAAACCCAAAAAGTGAGCAGCAGCAGGATTTATTGCAAAGAGCAAAAGAACGAAGCTTCCACGCTGTGGAAGGCAACCAGAGCAGGTTGCCACTGGGGCTCCTGCAGCCTGCTTTTATTCCCTTTTCTGGCCCCACCCACATCCTGCTGATTGGTCCATTTTACAGAGAGCCGATTGGTCTGTTTTACAGAGAGCTGATTGGTCCGTTTTGACAGGGTGCAGATTGGTGCATTTATAATCCCTGAGGTAGACACGAAAGTTCTCCACATCCCCACTAGATTAGCTAGATACAGTGTTGATTGCTGCATTCACAAACCCTGAGCTAGATACAGGGTCCTGATTGGTGTATTTACAAACCTTGAGCTAGATGCAGAGTGCTGATTGGTGTATTTACAATCCCTTAGCTAGGCATAAAGGTTCTCCAAGTCCCCACCAGACTCAGGAGCCCAGCTGGCTTCACCCAGTGGATCCCACACTGGGGCTGCAGGTGGAGCTGCCTGCCAGTCCCCCGCCGTGCGCCCGCACCCCTCAGCCCTTGGGTGGTGGATGGGAATGGGCGTTGTGGAGCAGGGAGCTGCGCTTGTCCGGGAGGCTGGGGCTGCACAGGAGCCCACAGCGGGGGGATGAGGGGGGAGGCTCAGTCATGGCGGGCTGCAGGTCCCAAGCCCTGCCCTGTGGGGAGGCAGCTAAGGCCCGGCGAGAAGGGCTGAGGAGTGCGGGTGCATGGCGTGGGACTGCCAGGCAGCTCCACCTGCAGCCCAGGTGCTAAGCCCCTCACTGCCTGGGGCTTGTGGGCTGGCCAGCCGCTGGGAGTGCGGAGCCTGCGGAGCCCACCCAGAATTCTAGCTGGCCTGGAAGCGCCACTTGCAGCCCCGGTTCCCGCCTGTGCCTCTCCCTCCACACCTCGCGGCAAGCCGAGGGAGCCAGCTCTGGCCTCGGCCAGCCCAGAGAAGGGCTCCCAGGGTGCAGCGGCGGGCTGAAGGGCTCCTCAAGCGCGGCCAGAATGGGCACCAAGGCCGAGAAGGCACTGAGAGTGAGCGAGGGCTGCGAGGGCTGCCAGCATGCCGTCAGGACGCTGTCACCTCTCAATAGGCTTCTTTGGCAAATATTTATTCAAAACCTATTCTATTCAAGGCAGAGGAAATGTATTATGGAGACTACAAATAACTATAAACAATGTAGCTAGAATCTAAACGCATGAAAAAAATTAATTTACCCAACAGTAAGACTTTTTAGCCTGCAAGCTCTATATTCAGTAAGAAGAAAGGCAGGCTGAAATTTTGACCCCTTAGTTGCCACATATGAGGAACCATGCTCTACATATGGGATTGAAATGTCTTGATGTGGTGCTTCACCATTCGCCATTCAGAAAGCAATGACATAAAAGAAAAGCATTTATGATTATTTCAATTATAGAAGATCATGTTGTCAAAATTTGAATGTATAATTTGTGGACACGAAACTAATACCCGTTATATAGACATAGTCATCAACCATAAGGAAATAGTGTAATAAGAAAATTGTATGATTCATTTTTTTTATGTCTTAACTTTTATCTAAGCCTGGGTTTTAATGAACATACATAGAGCCAAGAACAGTGCCCAACATGCGTTTTTTCTGAATTATTGCAAAGCAGTTTCTTTCCCTCATTTAAGCTTATCAGTGTTCTTTTATATATTCAAATCGGTGTGTGTTTCAATGTCCTACAAGATACCTATGTTAAGTTATCTATATTTTCTCCTAGTTTGCTTTTAAGAATGGACAGGAATGATAAAACCAAAGAATTATGGTAAGCAAACAAGAAGTGGACAGTTCCGAAATTCGCATATTTTATTAATATAGTACTGATATCCTTTTGCTTTAAAGTAGCTTTTGGAAGGAGATTAAGTTATCTCTACTAATTCCCTTAACTATCTTCTTTGGTTTATCATGCCTCATTGTTGTGGTAATATCCAATAATTGAGTAAGAAAATATTATTACTTACCAATCTTTTAGGTACAAGTATGTGTCATAGCCAGGTATAATTTTAACCCAGAGATGATTTTCTTCTAAAAGCAATTAACATTCTATTTAATGAAATTATGTTGTATACTAGATATAATAAGAAAATAATCTTCATTTTTTAGGAAAGTATAAATACAACAAAAATATAAAGTATATTGTGATATACTTATAAATAAATAATTTATAATTTATAATAAAAAATAAATACGAAGTATTTATTCCACAAAGTCATCTGACATTGAAGTATTTGCAAACTAAGATTTTATCACATCAATAATGATTTTATTATTTTCATATAGCAAGCAAAACTGGAAAATAATTGATCAATATTCATCATCAAAGGAATCATTAATTCCAAATAATACAAAATGTACAGATAGAAAGCTGAAGCTAATAAAAGGTTAATAATTACATTAAATCAAATTTCTACATATAAAAACTGTCAGTCATTTTAATAAGCATAATAAAGAGCACTAATAATACTGAATTTTTATATAACGTATAATAGATTTATATATAACAATACTGCATATTTTAGATAAGGCTCCGCTTTTGTATTTCACGTTTCTCTAGATAAAATTTCTTGGCTGGGTACAGTGGCTCACTCCTGTAATCCCAGCATTTCAAGAGGCTGAGATGGGAGAATCACTTGAGCCCAGGAGTCGAGACCAACCTGAACTACATAGGGATATACCATCTCTACAAAAAGTTTTTTAAAAAAATTATCCAAGCCTGGTGTATAATTATCCTCTCACCTGTGGTCCCAGCTACTTGGAAGGGTAAGGTGGGAGGCTGTCTTGAGCCTGGGAGGTCAAGGAGGCTGCAGCAAGCCATGATCTAGCCACTGCACTCCAGTCTGGGTGACTGAGTGAGACCCTGTCTCAAAAAACCTAAAAAGGAAAGAACACGTTTTATTGCATTTATTCATCCAAATATAGTTAATTTGTAATACAATAACATTAATGTAACAAAACGATTTAAATTTTTCTTCTGTTTGCAGCATCACAGAATGTGTTGCTGATATAAATAATTTTCAGTTTTCTACAAAGAACTTATTTTTCTATTAGAAGTTTTCTTAATAAACAAAGGTATATGGTGAAAGTGAATTCATTATTTCGGTTACAAGAG
Organism: Pan troglodytes; assembly: GCF_028858775.2. Taxonomy (NCBI): domain Eukaryota; kingdom Metazoa; phylum Chordata; class Mammalia; order Primates; family Hominidae; genus Pan; species Pan troglodytes. Next base: position 23,760,437 of record NC_072402.2, on the reverse strand, counting down.
TCTTGGATAATGCGTTTCAAAGGCATTTCTAACAACTACAATAACAACAGCAATTTAGCCAATTTCCTACTATATTGAAACTATTAAAACAGCTATTTTGTTGTTTTTTATAAGTCCTCCTAGCAGATTAACATTTCTTTGCATAGCTTAATCCCATCTTTGCATAATGTACAGATGCACACTAGTCTCATATTTACTATCACTTTTCAATTTTTCTGTTAAAAGACATACAAAATTAAAAATACCCAATAAATTAGAAATACATAGATAAAATAATCAAAATAAAAAATTGAATACATTTGATGGCTTTGCTAAACTTTCAAAAATAGGACTAAAATGTGGCTTTCTATACATGAAAATTACACTTCTTTTTAAGGTTCAAAACTAGTGGATTAAACTCTTGCACAAAGACTCCTTTGATTTTAGTTGTTTATCATTTCAGAAGAAGCAAATCTTATGTTTTTTCCCTGTAAAATTGAAGGTGTGCAGATGACCATATTATTTAATTTAAAAGGGATCATTTGACCTCAATTTACTTGATAATATGACTTCTTAATTAAACTCTTCAAACTTGTTTTTTTTCTTTCTACCAACTAAGCTGTAAGAATGCTATGAAAATTGGTAAAAACTAATCAGTAAATTGAGATGATGTTTGACAATTGTGTTTCAAGGCCTGACAGCAGACTCTTGAGGATAACCCTTTGTGTGGTGCTATATTTGGCAGGCATTGTTGCTCAACATAAAATTTTCTTACTTATGCTACATATGGTTTTTTAAAATTGTGTTTTGCATTTTAGATCTGTGACTTTTTTGTGGGAAATGTTGCTCTCCTAGTAGCATATGTGTCATTGTTTGTAGCGTTTATCCAGCATTGTAACTTAGTTTTCTGTTTGTTTGTTTTTTGATAAACCTCCAATCTCATCTGGACTATCAGATTTCAAAAACCAGCTGAAGATTTGGATGCGAATTCTGGATGTTAAAGGAGTTGTTCAGGTTTCATCAGTACCAAAGGGAATTCCTTTTTCTTAGAGGTGAATGAATGAATTCTACATTCTAGGTGTTATATGAGGAGAGAGAAACATTTGATTAATACATGGCAATGAGTCATCTGATTACAGCTATTACCACGGGGAAAGTAGAATATCTGTTTCAATCTCTTTCTAATTTTATCTCTTCCTCTTTAGAATATTAAAGGAAGAAAAAATTGTCAACTAGTATTCCTAAAGTAATTCCATAATAATTTTGAATTATTTATCTTTTATGCTAATTGGTATATTTGCCAAGATCAGATTACAAAAATATAAACCAAGACCGCTTTGCAGAAAATGTTTTTTCTTTGGTCAGTATGGATTGCAAAATATATTGGATATCTTGAAGAGGGAGAGAGAAGTGGAGAGATGGCTTGAAGCTAAAGAAGATTACTTCCCAATCATCCCAGCCCCCAGTGTATAGTTAAAAAAAAAAAAAAAGAAAAACCCTTGACTATTCTTGACTATATTTTTTTCCTCTCCTTTACAAGAAAATCACTCTTTAGTTACTCATTTCCTTTCCCCATGGTCAGGTTGCCTGCATCTCCAAACACTTGTAAGTACTGTATGTTCTGACATATCCTGAAGTCATGCATTAGCACCTTTTCATTCAGCAAAGGGTGAGAACAGATATCTTTTGGCAGCTGACAGCAGGGCGCAGGCAGCAAGTCGGAGAAGGAAGCGGACGACCGAGGACACTGTGGTGGCCTAGTGGCTAGCAGGACTAATGCACCAGCTGTGAATAACCCCTTTTTCCCCTCCTATCTACCCAACAGATGTCTCTCTGTCATTGTCATGTCCTCAAGCTATCCCAGTAAATGATTTGTGCATTGCAACTGAGTCACCAATGTGGCAATTGAACCTCTTCACAGCTCAGAATTGTTGATGTGTGCACGGAGGGCCCTGTGGTTGTACTGAACGCATGTATGAACAGGGATGAACTGCAGAGGGACTGGGGGGCAAGCACCCGAGAAAGAGGATGAGAAAGGGAAGCAGGAGACAGAGAGGATACTGAAATGTCAAGGTTACCTTGTTTTGCCTGGAGAATTAAAAGGAAGGGCACATTATTACGTCTGCCTCTATTTGGTCTTTTGGCTCTCTTAGGCTGAAGCAGCCCCTTGCTGCTCTGGTAGATATACATATCACTTTGAAAGATTAAAAAATGAAGAATGCAGTGATCTGTATTGCATATATGCTTTATTCTGTGGAAAGAATGTTAATAAATACACTGAGAGCCTGCAAAGTTTGCCAATATAAATAATGTGGCATTTCAAAGTCTGTCAGTAAATGTAAATGAATTTTTCAATGTAAAAATATAGTTCAGTTATAAATTGGAGTCATGCTTGACATTAGTTGGGCATTAGAAGATATTAATTAGATACTGCTCACTTCTCTCTGATTTCTTTATATTAAGTGAATTTTCAGGAAAGAGGAATTTGCAAGCATGCAGTTTAGAGATTTTTATTCTCAAAAACAAACTGGTTGGTAATTTTTAGTGGAGAAATAAATGCTTTTTTCAAAAATCTTGTCAGTGAGCTGTCTAAAAATGCCCTTCCCAATATGAACACAATATGGAAAAGCTAATCCATTTTAATACTTTGTAATGATAATAAGCTACAGTGAACAAGTAGCCTAGGGAAAAGATAGTAGTAGTCACCTTTAAACAGAAAGAGAATAGCAAGTAATTGTACATTTTTACAGTAGGCTGATGACAACATTTCCTGTGACTTTGAACTTACTTTGGCTGTCACCATCCTGGCAAACATTTTGCATATCAATCAGACAGTTGTATTTCTTGCATGACATTTGCAGCATAATGCAGAAATTTACTTATGTGATCTTTGTATGTAAGCAGACAGTTTATAAGTAAATAATTGTGCTCCTTCATGCCACAGATGAGGATTTAACCTGCATGTGGGACTGCTAAGACCTTTTAAATATCAACACAACATGCAGTTTCCATTTAATGTTCTTATTCTTGTTTAAATCAGTCTTCATCTGTGTTTGGCATGATTCACCCTATGTGATTTACGTGGTTGTAGGGTGCTGCGTGTGTGTGTGTGTGTGTGTGTGTGTGTGTTTTCCAGCAGTTAATTACTGGGACTGAGATTCCAGAAATAGTTTTTATAATAGTGTCTGAATCTTAATTTCTTCAAAACTTGTCATGTTAACTTTTTGTTTTGTATTTGACAAAATCTGTAATTAATCACCAGAAAAAGAAGCATATCTAGATATTGACTTTTAAAATTGCATAATTTTAATTTATTGGGCTTGTTTGAGTATTTTTTTCTAGTCTGTATTACCTAACATTTTTGGGACACCACTACATAAAAACAGATTTTTGAGGTTTTCAATTTAAAATGTCAAAGTATCCAGGTTCTGTGCTCTTTAGTGTCCTTCAGAATAGTTTCCTTCCAAATAAATAATAATATTTAAATGCTGTATTTATTTTAGAAAAAAATGTAAAGTGCCCCCACATTGCATAATGTATGTTACTCAAAAATATTTTTATGATATCATTTTGTAGTTAAATTTCCCTTCCATATTCTGCTTGGAGATGAACATTTTTTTTAGGATTCGTTTTTGGAGGCAGGCAATCACTTACCTGGTTTGAATTAAGACTCTTCAGATACACTCTGCTGCCTGTGAATAATCTCTCAGTAAATACTAGTACTTGTTACATTAATAAAACATCTTTAAAAATACATGTTTTTTATTCTAACATAACTTTAGTTCTTGTAGAGTCTAATAAAATATGTTCAGTTGTACTATGTGAACACTTTACCTACTTCTGATATTTGTATGGGTTAATTGATAATTAGCTTCCAAGGTTAAAGAGAGAAAATAGAATGCAGCCTGGCCCTAGGAACTGGAAAGAACGAAAATTAGAAAATGAAAGAAACATAATGAAAGAATTGGAGCAAATTGTAAACTTTCTTTTTTTAGGGAAAAAAACATATAATTTTAATTTTGTCACTATTCAATGCAACATTCTCTTTTCATGGCCAAGAAAATGAAGTAAAAGGAAAAAGTAAGTGCTAAATTGTTTCAGTGATAGCTAGCTGACTCCTACTCATTCATGCTTAGCTGTCAAGCCAGAGACATTCTGTATACTCTGCATTTAAACTTAACCATGTGACTAGTTCTTACCAAATTAATATGAAATGAATTGATGTGTGTCACTTCTGGGTTGAGGTAGATACTTATGTAGATAGAGACTACCACTAAAGACTCTCTCCATTTCTGCCAGATAAATAAAAGTGGGGCCATAGTATAAGAGTAATTTGGATTTCTGAGTTACTTCTTAGGAGGCAAGCTCTAAACATATCAGAAAGACATGAGAAATATATATTTAATGGTTTACCTACTGTAGTTGGGCAGTTTGTTTCAACTATCACCTCCCTATTACAGATATTAATTAACATTTATTTCCTCTTGTGTACATTCATTCAATCCTCACAAAATCTTTACAAAATAGATATTATGAAATCTATTTTGTAGTAGAGGCTTCTGAGACTTGGTATATTTGATTGACTTGTTCAATACAACAACAGCATTAGAATTTGAGCTTCCTGTTTGAGACCTAAATTTATACTGTTTCCAGCATACTTCTTCAATGGTCTACTTTTAAAATCCTTATATTTATATTAATTTGACGTGATATGTATGCATTAGTGGTGAAGAGTATGGTTGTATGTTCTTTATAATATAATGACAGATTGGAAGTTAAGAACTGCTGCTCCACAATCTGAAAATACCTTCAAGTGAATGGGATGAAAGCAAGGTATACCTTTCTTTGTAAGATGATAAATTATTTTAGTGTCAATTGGCTTTATAGAAGATGAATAAAGCTAAAAATCCCCAGGAAGGCTTAAAAACATTGTTTATGTTATGAAAGACATATTATTGGGCTTTATAAAACCAATTGGGTAAGTGCTGATGCTGTTGATACTACTAATAATTCAGTTTTTCATCTGCCTTTTTTTCTGCTAAGCTTACTTATATACTTACATTATTTGAATTTTCTGATACCTATCTATTCATCCTCTCTTGCTGCCAAAACTGATATTTAGAAAAAAAACATCCTGTATTTCTAGAAATCAGAGTATCTATGAAGCATTTGAACATTTCCCAATTCAATGCACTTACCTGGGAATGTATTTGGGTAATGGCACTTTTTGGTTATTTGTAGTTTTGCCACTAACACGCAACTATTGTTCAATCTTTTACATTATACCACTTTCGAGAAGGAGAGTAAGGAATTCATTTATCAGAATGTTTGATCCATATTATTCTTATTAACAAGAGTCCCATAGGCCTCAGTTTTAGAAAAATTTATATGGTTCACTAGTTGTTTCAGAAATAGATGAAGATACAATAGTAATTCAAGGTTGTCCCAGTGGTTCTCGAACTTTTAACAACACTGGAAATACCTGATGGGTATGTTAAGGCAAATTGCTAGACCCTACCACCAGAGACGTTGACTCAGTAAGTGTAGACTAGCGCTCACTAGTTTTATAAGTTTACATCTGATAATAATGTTACTAATCCAGTGACTACACTTCGAGAATCATGTTCTAGAACAAAATGCTTTCAGGTGAATTTGTTTAGCAATGAACGCATATGAAAATATGCCATGTCAAAGTTCTTTCTGGATCACCTTGTAAACGTTAAAAAAAAAAAGGAAGAGAAAAAAGTCCAAATGATTGGCCTTTAACATCTGCTTTGTTCAGTTATTGGATGAAGGGGGCGCAGATAGGCATGCTCTCCGGTGCAGTGTTGCTCTGCAGCTGAGGCAATCCCTGAAGAAGGGGCTGGCAGCTGAAAGCTCTCTGTGGACACCACTCGCAATAGCTGGAGCAAGTCCTTCCTTGAAGGGGATTTGAGTGGACATCTGCATGTCCACCACACCCAACTTAAAATTTTCAAAGCCTTGTATTATCTGGAGTTGACCTGATTTTCATATCTCAAACATGTAATTCTCCCTTTTGTTAAATAAGATCCACTTACCCACACATTGCTGTACACAAGCCAAGCTTTTTCCTTTTTTCAGTACAAAGTTTTCCCCATACTGTTATATCTTTCTGAAATGCTATTCTTTCATTCTCCTCACCAGTAATTCTCCTGATTTGTTTCTTATATAAGACCCCTGACAAAATGTTTCATCTCAGGTTTATCATTCTGGCTAATGCGGCTCCCCCTGAAAAATCTCTGTAACTGTACTCTTTCCATTTCAGTCATAGCACTTACCACTTTTTGCAATTTTCTCTATAAACTTGTGTTGTTGTTGTTGTTTTTCCTATCCCCTCTATAGATCTTAACCTCTATGGGAACAGAAGCTATGTTGTTCACCAGTGTAAACCCAAAATCATGAAGAACATAGGCTGTTAGCCCTAATGCAGGCTCTCTTTAAATATCTGCTGTAGGAGTATGGTAGAGATGATCACCAAAAGTTCCTGACCCTTCCGTAGTATAGAGTTATTGTAGAGTGATGGGTAACTGTGTGGCCATGGACTACTTCCCTTGCCCCATCCACTGCCTGTAGTGGTTCCTAATCATGAATAATTTTAACCCCAGGGATATATGGCAATCTCTGGAAACATTTTTAGTTGTCACAACTTGGAGGAAGGTGGGTTGCTACTGGCATCTGCATCTAGTGAGTATAGACCAGTGATACTGCTAAACATTCTATAGTACACACAATAGCTTCCTACAACAAAGAATTTTCTTGCCCAAAATACCAGCAGTAGCAAGTTTTAGAACATCTGTGTTTTAGTTTTCTATTCCTGCTTTAATAAATTATCATACACTCACTGTTATAAAACAACACAAATTTATTATCTTTACAGTTCTTTTATGGGTTCACAGAGCTAAAAATCAAAGAGTCTGATTGAATTCTATTCCTTTCTTGAAACTTAAGGAGAATCCATAACCCTCCTTTTTTTTGAGATGGAGTCTCACTTTGTCACCCAGGCTGGAGTGCAGTGGCACGATCTCGTCTCACTGCTACCTCTACCTCCTGGGTTCAAGTGATTCTTCTGCCTCGGCCTCCCGAGTAGCTGGGACTATAGGCGTGCACAACCACGCTTGGCTAATTTTTGTATTTTTTTTAGTAGAGACGGGGTTTCACCATATTGGCCAGGCTAGTTTCAAACTCCTGACCTCAGGCCACCCACCTTGGCCTCCCAAAGTGCTGGGATTACAGGCATAAGCCACCACACCCGGCCCATATCCATCCTTTTTTTTAGCTGCTAGAGGCTTCCTGCATTTCTTAAGCTTGTGGCCTCCTTCCTCCAGCTTCCAAGCCAGCGACATTGCGTCTTTCTGGCCATTCTTCTATAGTCATACCTCCCTCTGACCATGCCAGGAGGGTTCTCCTATATAAAGAAATGATTATATTGGGTTCACCTGGATAAGCCAGACTAATCTTTATATTTAGTCTCTTAATCACATCTGCAAAGGTCCTTTGACCATGTACACTAATTCAGAGGATCTGACCATCTTATGGTTGGGGGCAGAATTTTGCATAGAACACCTGGGATATGTATGTAATTTTTGCCAGTGGAAAATTAACATTATCAATGTGTGTTCATTCTGATCTAATGGGTTTAAAAAGTGAGTCTGCTGTCTCTCCTCTTTTTCCTTTCTATAATAATCTTGACTCCAGATATTCCAAAAGTCAATAATCTTGACTCTAAAAGATGAAAGATAACAAAATCACAATGTAGAAGTCAAGCCATGAAGAATAAGTGTGAGACAGTTGTGTGAGTGAACAATATATATATTTTCTATTAATTTCTACATGCTTCTGGCATTATATTAAGCCATAGGGCCTTGAGTTTATCTATTACAGCAGCTAGCATTCTTATTGTTATTATTATTGAAAATGATACCTTAGGTTATAACAAAAAGCCTAAAATAGGTTGCGTTGTTTTAGCAGTCAGCTGGCAAGTGACAAGGAAATTAACATCGGAAGAAACACTTTGTTCTGAAGCCCTACACTAGACTTATTGAATAAGAGACTTCTATTGTGCTATGCCATAGGGATTTCATAGTTTTTCTATTAAGGGAGCACACATAACCTTAACTAACACTGTGAGAAACTGGCTGAGTGAATAAATTACTAGGTAAATAAAACAATACATTTCTGAGTTTATATTGCTCACTTATAAAAATAAGTAGAAATCACTGTATGTATGAGCAACAGTAAATAAGTATCCTTAGCACAGATTCCAATAACATCAACTGTATGAACACTGGAATCATGAAGTGTTATTGGCATACCAACAAATGCAAGAAATGCTGAATAGAGGTAACCATAAACACAAACAGATTACTTTCATTTTTCATGTAGCATTCATTATGATTTGCAAACACTAAAATATAAAGGCGCTCTTCTCTACCTTCTGAACACTATGTAACCTATAGATAGTGACAAGGAAGTATGAAAAAAAATCCAAATCCTGAGGCAAAGTAATCTAAACTGTAACCACTGACTCAGGTGATGTGGTTCTCTTCTCCTTCCCATCAGGAATCAGGATTGGAGAGGGTGAGGAGGCTTCGGTGTTTATTTGCACTGTAGGATGAGGGACTGCAGGTGATGTCTTGGAGAAGGTAATAATCTGGATATAGAAGACACAAGTGTTCCCTGGGAAGCACTCTTACTCCATCCTAAGAGAGGAATTGATTTTTGCCTTTCCACGTCTCTACTTGATAACTGCACAAAGATATGCTGGTATTTTACTCCAGTTAATCTTGCCTCCTTTCTTCTAAGATAAGTGTATATTAAGACAGTGAGTCTCATGTAGAGTTGTTTCTTCCTTCTCAAAATCCAGAGTTTAGCCATATAGTTAATCGTTATATAATGACTCCCAGTGTTAAGTAAAGATGAGAGTCATAGAATTCAAAGGCAACTTTGATAATTGTTTAGAACACTAAAAATACTTCATATATTTCTGAAGAAAGATAAGAATTAAGTTATTAGTACCCGGAAACATCTGTATAATTCTATCTCTTCTCATCAGAGTTCTGTTCCCCAAGTCCGGAAGATACTATCACCGACTGGTAGCTACCATTTCATTAGAAATCCCAAAGATATTTAATTTTTAATTTTCAACTGAATTTAACCATTGAAAGCACGATAATAGGAGATTAATGTCTGATGAAATAGTGCTATTAGTAGCATATCATTCAAGAAACATAAATTTCACAATTCAAAACTGCCTTATACATGGAAACACAGCACTCCCTCAACTATGTGTAACTTGAGGGCAAAGACAAAATTTGTGTAGGTTTGAGGAATTTTTTAAAGGGTGAACATATTCTCATCCACATATTTTGTCCTTATACATAACTAGTTCAATTTGCCCTCTCATCTATAAAATTGGTATAAATTCATGTATGTAATTCTATACCTTTGCTGTATCTCAAATACTTTTCTTAATCCAATATATCCTCTGTATGAATTCCTATGGTTTTTAATCTTGAGGCAAGTGATATATTTCTGTGACATTGAGTGGTAGTATATGATATAAAGAACCCCATGAGATTAATTTGGGGCCTATGTAAATACAACAAGAATGTTGAGAGGTTTCGAAAGCAAACATAGGCTGGGCGCGATAGCTCATGCCTGTAATCCCAACACTTTAGGAGGCCGAGGCAGGTGGATCATGAGGCCAGAAGATCGAGACCATCCTGGCTAACACAGTGAAACCCCGTCTCTACTAAAAATACAAAAAATTAGCCAGGTGTGGTGGCAGGTGCCTGTAGTCCCAGCTACTCAGGAGGCTGAGGCATGAGAATCGCTTGAACCTGGGAGGTAAGAGGTTGCAGTGAGCCGAGATCGTGCCACTGCGCTCCAGCCTAGGCAACAGAGTGAGACTCCATCTCAAAAAAAAAAAAAAAAAGTAAATGTAAACCTCTTTAAACAACAGTGTGTGTATAGAGATTGTGTGTGTCAAAGAGGGGTGTTGTAACATCTGTTCAACTTAGACACTTTCTAGTTATAAACATCTTAGAAAGTTATGGCAATATAAATGTTAAAATCTGTATTCTTATTAAAAGGATTCCCTATTTAATAAATGGTGCTGGGAAAACTGGCTAGCCATACGTAGAAAGCTGAAACTGGATCCCTTCCTTACACCTTATACAAAAATTAATTCAAGATGGATTAAAGACTTACATGTTAGACCTAAAACCATAAAAACCCTAGAAGAAAATCACCTAGGCAATACCATTCAGGACATAGGCCTGGGCAAGGACTTCATGTCTAAAACACCAAAAGCAATGGCAACAAAAGCCAAAATTGACAAATGGGATCTAATTAACTAAAGAGCTTCTGCACAGCAAAAGAAACTACCATCAGAGTGAACAGGCAACCTACAGAATGGGAGAAAATTTTTGCAACCTACTCGTCTGACAGTGGGCTAATATCCAGAATCTACAGTGAACTCAAACAAATTTACAAGAAAAAAACAAACAACCCCATCAAAAAGTGGGTGAAGGATATGAACAGACACTTCTCAAAAGGAGACATTTATGCAGCCAAAAAACACATGAAAAAATGCTCATCATCACTGGCCATCAGAGAAATGCAAATCAAAACCACAATGAGATACCATCTCACACCAGTTAGAATGGCGATCATTAAAAAGTCAGGAAACAACAGGTGCTGGAGAGGATGTGGAGAAATAGGAATACTTTTACACTGTTGGTGGGACTGTAAACTAGTTCAAGCATTGTGGAAGTCAGTGTGGCAATTCCTCAGGGATCTAGAACTAGAAATACCATTTGACCCAGCCATCCTATTACTGGATATATACCCAAAGGATTATAAATCATGCTGCTATAAAGACACATGCACACGTATGTTTATTGCGGCACTATTCACAATAGCGAAGACTTGGAACCAACCCAAATCTCCAACAACGATAGACTGGATTAAGAAAATGTGGCACATATACACCATGGAATGCTATGCAGCCATAAAAAATGATGAGTTCATGTCCTTTGTAGGGACATGGATGAAACTGGAAACCATCATTCTCAGCAAACTATCGCAAGGACAAAAAACCAAATACTGCATGTTCTCACTCATAGGTGGGAATTGAACAATGAGAACACATGGACACAGGAAGGGAAACATCACACACTGGAGACTGTTGTGGGGTGGGGGAATGGGGGAGGGATAGCATTAGGAGATATACCTAATGCTAAATGACGAGTTAATGGGTGCGGCACACCAACATGGCACATGTATACATATGTAACAAACCTGCACATTGTGCACATGTACCCTAAAACTTAAAGTATAATAATAATAAAATTAAATAGATAAATAAAATAAAATGAACTAAAAGTTTAACAAAGTTAGAAAAACTCAAAAGTAAAAAATAAATTAAAGTACAGAAAATAGAAAACAGAATACACATTAGAATTTATTAATAAAACAAAAAGATGCTTTCCCTAAAAGACCACTAAACAAGATAAACCTTTGGAAAGTCTGACCAAATAGTCTGTGGAAAAAAGGGATACATAAGTATAGTTTCAGATATTTCAAAAAGTGTAAGATTAATATAGACAGCTTTATATAAATGTATTTCTACGCTAATATGAATACAGTTAAAATGAATTATTTTCTAGGAAAACTGAAATCACCAATTCAATATATCTATACAAATTCCAAATAGGCCAACAATTATAGCCAACAATAAATAGAAGACAGGGGCATATCCTTATCAACAACACCAAGCCCAATGGCTTAGCTCTAACAAAATGTCAATGAACAAATAATTTTCTGTTAAGTAAATTTTCTAGAACAGAGAATAAATGAGAGAGAGAAATAGAAAGGGAGAGAGACCTAGATAGGAGAGGTTATTCTGCAAATTTTCTGAAACTATCATAATGCTAATTTAAAAGTTGGGTGAGAAAAATACTCAAGGAAAGTTAATTTTATGTGAAGATGGATGTAAAAATCCTTAGCACAACATTATCTAGTAAAACAGTGTTATTAAAATGTTTATTTAAAAGAATCATACATTATGACCATTATCATAGCATAATCTCAGTTTAATATCAGAAAATGTATTAATATAATTACTCACATAAACATCTTAAAGAACAACTATGATCACCTTAATAAATCTTACAAAGAAGTTGATAAAACTCAATACTTATTCTTTATTTTTTAAAAAACTCCTAGCTAACTAGGAATAAAAATAAAATTTCCTTGACTTTAAAGCTATTCACCAGAAATTATCAGCATGTGTCACTTTAATTAAGATACATTATAAGCATTACCATTAAATTCAGGAACAAGATAGGGCTGCCCCCTTCAAAACTACTATTCAGGATTGTACTAAGGGCTTACCTCATTTGGCAAGACAAGTTAAAGAAATAAGAGGTACGATATTTAAAATAACGTGACTTTCATCATTACAGATAATACATTTATCTACTTGGAAAATTCAAGAAAATCACCCAAGAAATTTCCAATTAATAGGAAATTAAGGTTAACATAAAAACAATGAATATGAGCTACACTCAAAATGTGATTTTAAAAAATCTTACATTCACAATACCCTGGTTTGTCTTTGTTTAGTTATTCACTCATCTATCTTTCTTCAATAATTTACAAGTAATAATAAAATATGTATTTTTCAGATTTTGTAAGTGTTTTGGGTGGTAACAGGAAATTGCATGTGCATATGAACTGATTAGGCAATAATGGCCAATATGAATGTGTTTTTTACGCTCTCCTGAATAAAAACCAAAAAAAAAAAGTAGGATTACTGTTATTTTTGGGAAAATAAGAATGATATTGATAATGGTGCTTTAGAAATCTCAGATGATCTGTTTTTATTTATCTGTTCTCAAACTTGAAAAAATAAGAAAAAATTCATTGCTATACCGTCTCATTTGAATACAATATAATTTATCTTTATTCCAAATATTGCAATTTTCAGTTGCCTCTTAAAAAATATTGCATGACAGACATCACTAATCTGTATTTATTCTTATGTTTATATTAAACAATGGACATATATTAATTTTAACATAGGATATTCTCATAATTTCTAGGAACATCTTATTATGTGTAATTCACAAACATAACTCTACAGTTTTAAATATAAAACAAAGCCTTGCCCTAGAAAATAAGCACTGATTAAAGTCACAACGTGCTCTTTTGTGGTGGTGTTTTTAATAAAATATTATCAGTGGTAAAATGTAAATAAAAAAGTAAATTGCTTCATTCATCATGTATTTTAAGCAGTTAAAATGAATGAACTCTCCTTTGAGAAAACATCTGACTAAGCAAAATAATGGTTATGAGCTTGGGAAAATGTTTAATGAACTTACTGGTTAAAATGCAGTTGTTATTTTAGAGCCCATTATTGTGTGTTTTAAATTAATTGAAGCTTCTTTGCTGAAAGACTGTCTTTTTTCTTTTTTCACTTCATATACTAAAATAAGTGATCTTAGTAACTTATGTGGATGCCAAGAAGTTACCAGGTTGGGAATGCTGGTTGACATAACAATGTGTACCTAGAAGAGTGTGTATCCACGCATCTTCATATGCATTTACCTGATATCAGTTCAAAGGCAAAGTGGTCGATGATCAGATACAATTGTGCTTTAAGGAGCTCATATTGTAAACACTCTGGCTGGTATTCTCTTTCTTTGTGTTCTGTAACACACCTATTTATTACAGATTGGAGGTTGAAGTAATATTTCAGTCTATATATTGAAATATTTCAAACAATATATGTAACCATTTGCTTAAGACAATAGGAGAAAGTACTTACTTTAAAGATGCAGCTTTATTCACAATTGCCAAAACTTGGAAGCAACCAAGGAGTCCCTCAGTAAGAGAATAGATACATAAACTGTGGCACGTCCAGACAATGGAACCTTATTCAACACTAAAAAGAAATGAGCTATCAATCCATGAAAATACATGGAGTAAACTTAAATGCATATTATTAAATTTAAAAAGTGAATCTAAAAAGGTGATGTACTGTATGATTCCAAATACATGATATTCTGGAAAAGACAAAACTATGAAGGCAGTAAAAAAATCAGTATTTGCCAGAGGTTAGTGGAGAGTGATGGATGAACAGGAGGAGCACAGAGGCTTTTTAAGACAGTGAAACTACTCTGTATAATACTCTCACGGTAGATATATGTTATTATACATTTGTCCAAACCCATAGAACGTATAACACCAAGAGTGAAACCTAATGTAAACTATGGACTATGGGTGATAATGAAGTGTCAGTGTGGCTTCATCATCATTTGTAACAAATGTGTCACTCTGGTGGGAGATACTGTTAATAAGGGAGGTTATGCAAGTGTGGGGAAGGGAGTGTATGGAAAATCTCTATTTTCCACTTAATTTTGTTGTGAACATATGATCTATTACTAAATAAGTTAATGATGACAAGTCAATCTGTGTACCATGGAGAATACTATGTTCCTGCACATGGTAGACATTTAGTAAATATAATGTAATATTTGATCAAGCTAAAGAATAAGTAAAATGAGAACTTAGACTAAGGAAAGATGAAATCATTTTGGCAGGGGTAATCTTAAAAAGAAATGACAACAACAGATCATAGCCAGAGACATTTTGAATGACTACCTTCATATTAGAATGGGTTTGGGAGTCAGGACATGTGTTATCTGAACATGAATTATTCTACCTTTTCATTTATAAGGTCTATATGTATAATATTTACTTTATAGCTTTATGGTTAGGAATAAACAAGGTGGTACATGGATATCATTCAAATGAGTATAACTGGAAGTAGTACTTAGACGAAAATTAACTCACTGTATCGAGATTTCTGAAGCATGAACTTGACATTCCATTGTATTCCATATCCTATGGGACCAGTGCATTACCTGATGCAAAGTTAGAAACTAGTTAGCATGTGCTGAATGAATAACAAGGAAAGTATGCTGACAAGAAAGTACATACTGGATAAGAGTGATTTTCTAAGCCACATTGTGAAGAATTGTGGACAGAATCTTTTTTTTTTTAGTTTTACATGACAGCCAGGCACGGTTGCTCACACCTGCAGTCCCAACACTCTGGGAGGCCAAGGCCGGTGGATCGTCTGAGGCCAGGGTTTTGAGAGAGACGATATGGTCAGAATCTTAAAGGTCCAAAAATAAATAAATGGAAACTGATATTGGTACCTACTGTGTGTCTTTATAGTTTAAAATATGTGGTACAAAAAATTGTATATATTCTTCAAAAGTGTATTTGGTATTTTGATTGATGAAATTGGGCCTTTAATATATGATAGCCATTATTACATATCCTATAATGTTCAAGAATTAATTAATTTATTAAGTCAATGACATTTCTTGAGTGCCTATAATGAGCTAAGTATCAGGGCAAAGCATAAAGCAAGACAATGCCATGTTTTCATGAAGCTCATATTCTAAAACAAAAAAGTGATAATTATATTGATAATTCTGATTTCATATTTCCTTGATTTATCAGATATCTGATAGAGACATCAAAATTATATGATAGCATATTCAATATCCTTTTAAAAAGCATACTTTAAGAATACTTTCACGATGGCTCACGCCTGTAATTCCTTTGGGATTTACAACTTTGGGAGGCGGAAGCAGGCAGATCATGAGGTTAGGAGTTCGAGACTAGTTTGGCCAAATAGTGAAACCCAGTCTCTACTAAAAATACAAAAATTAGCCTGGCATGGTGTGCGCGCCTGTAGTCCCAGCTACTTGGGAGACTGAGGCAAGAGAATTGCTTGAACCCGGGAGACAGAAGGTTGTGGTGAGCCGAGATTGCATCACTGCACTCCAGCCTAGGCAAAAGAGTGATAATCCATCTCAAAAAAAAAAAAAAATTAAATTTACATACAGTAAAATTAACTCTTTTTAGCATACAGTTCTATAAATTTAGACAAATGCATAGAATTACATAACCACTACTGTAATCAAGATATAGAACAGTTTAATGAACCCCAAAAGTCCCTTGTGAAAACAAACTATTGATAAAGATTTGAAAATTTTTAAAGAAAATAGAAATTTAACCAAGAGTCAACCAATTAACTCAGAAATTATAAAAGTATAATTAAGCCCAATTAAGTGTAGTCTTAAGGCATATTTAACCTCAAGAAACAGAAACCAGTGCAAAGTAATTTAAGTTAAAACAAGGAAAAAACACAGGATACAGTCTTTGTTAGTGAAGACAGCAGCATCTTTCATAGATGAAATGAAATGTCAGTACTCACTGGAACTTTAGATTTGTTTAGTCCACTACTCACTTGATCTTCTTTTTGTGGTCAGCATAATTGTTTATCTTTGTAGTTCTCTGAGAAACTGTCCACTTTGTAGTGATGGCTGTTCCAAAAAGGCATCCCCAAGCCATGAGTCCCTGTTATCTTACAGAATCTGTACTCATATGGAATAAATGTATGCCTGAATTCAGGTCCCAAATTCCAATAAAAAGAATATATGTGGCCAGGGAAGGAAATCAGGTTGCATACAGAATTACACATCTTAGCATCCATAGGTGGGATTGGCAGCCTCCTGCTTCACTGCAGTGACGCCTCAGCAAGAGTAGTAGTAACTGTAGTCGTAGTAGAAATTATAATAGTAACAACAACGGTAAATCAAAAATACCAAGGTGGAGAGCATATTTTATTTTAAAGAGATTGTCTAGAGTATAGCTATTATTAAAGTGCAATAAGATAATATCTCAAACAAAGGAGGAACTATCAGATCTAGGAAAAGTGAGAGTCTCTATTAAGGTAATACTAAAATAACTAAGTGAGAAAAAAAGTTCCAGTAATAGTGATCAGCACTAAAATAACTCAGCCAATGTTTAGAATCTTGGTTATCAAACAAGGGATGTTCTCAAAACATATTCCCTGAAGATGATTTGGAGATAAATATTTGAATAATATTAATACATATACTTGTATTACAGTCAATTGGTTAATAGTTTAACCTGAACATGTTGATAAACACCATTTTAATTTAAGACATTGACAATACAAATAAAACATTAATGCATAAAAGTGAGTTCTATACAATAAAACTTATGTTCATTACACTAAATTTTAGAGATTGCCTGCAATAGTTGATGAAATCATTTGTTTATATTTCTATAATGACATATGTCAGTGATATTGGACTAGAATATTTAGATCATCTACAATTAAAATTGCATATCTCATTTATCCTAAAGATCTTAATTTAAAAATCAATGGTATACATGTAGTTACCAGTCACTCTGTCAAGTGTCCGGGAAAAAAATAATACTGAAAATTTATAAACAAGATGGAAAGAGAGGGATATATCTATATATTGCTTTTCATTTTCTTTTAAATGAGATCCAAGATGATAGAGATGCAAAGCACACCTTTTCCACAAGCAAAAAAGAAAAAAAAATAGTGATTCAGCTTGAAAACCAGAAAAAAATCTCAGAGTGGAAAACAATAAGAACTAGAATGTTTGTAGAGTACTTTTTCAGGGTCAAAATTATATCCAAAAATTATAAGTATTAGTTTTTTGCAAGTGATTCCTGACTCAGCAAAATAGAAATAAATAACTCATTTCTAAGGAGTCCTATTTTATATTTATATTTACATTCATTATGGAGAGCAAATATATTTTAAGCCATCTGCCACATTCTCTTCTTTTGGCCTCAGTGGTTCTTGGTACCACAAAATAAAATCTATTCACACACATACATGTGTGCTCATGCATGTGCTCACTCACACATAAACACAAAGCAATAAATTATAAATTTTATTATTTTCTAAACATAAGACTGATAAAATTTGAAATTAATTGTGGACTAATAGATCTACAACTAAAATTGCTACTTATATTGATAGGATCACACAAAGTAATAAAGATTAGTATAATAAAAATCTTGTGCTGATGTGAAGAGTTTAAATACAGTATCTATAACTTCAGTGTAGATTAGATACATATCTGTGTAAATAATATATTCTACAATTTGGAATATGATTACTTGCAAAATATTTATATTTCTTATATCATCTAAGGATCTTCCTTTCATGAAAGGAATGGATATATATTCCATTCTAAACCCATATTGAGGATTCTGAGTGTGTGGGTCTTTTCAGCTATAGTCAATGAAATGAACAAAGTCTTTAGAACTTCTGAAAATAGATTTTGAGCTACATCTCTAGAAAATTTTAATAAAAAATGCATGTAGCAGGCAGAGCCTTAACGTATTTAAATTCTTCATTATTCAATGGCTAATTACTCATTTTGTGATGACCCAGGTCTGTGGCTTCTCTTCTTTTTTCCCTCTGGCTGTCTGCCTTTGGCCATTTCACAGTTCATTAGCACCTTTAACATCTGATGGGCAGGAGAAGAATATAGGTATGGCTCAAATCAGTCAATTTTACAGTTTTGCGTTACTGGGACTACAGATTCGGTGAGATTTGCAATTGAAACTAACACATAAAATGGAATTACAGAGGTATTTCTGAATTTCAAATAATTATTTTCACTCAAAAGTTGATTACACTGAGATAATATAACAAAGCATTTTTTAAGAATTGGTTTTTTGGGAGAAATTTCCTCTGTTCTCTCTTATATAATTACTAAGGGTTCAGTAGTCCACTGTATAATGTAGAGACATTACAGACATAGAAGGAGGCTGGATTAAAACTATGGAAAGAACACATTGCATTAAATTTAATATTGACCACACATCACCAATAATCCCTTATCTTCTTAATGGCTTTCTCTCAAAGTAAATGAATAATCTAATAAACAAATGTAATACTTCTATAAAAATACTGTGCGGTATAACTGTATATGTCGTTATCATATTTTGTCTAAGATTCATATTTTTTCATCTATCTATTGTGGTTTAAAATGAATAGATACACAGTTTTGGTATAGTTTCTTTAGAAAAATCTATCGAGAAATATTTATGTATTAAAATTAAGAAAACAGATATATAAAAAGAACAAGTGCCTTCACTCATTTAAGCTCCATTTCCAACAAATTTAATGTGAGATTTAAATGAGAAAATATATGTTACGCATTGATTTAATGCCTGGAGCTTACGAAATGATCAACAAATAGCATTATATATTATTAAGCTTATATAAGTACATATGTACATATGTGTCTTACATTCCATAATGGTGTAATTCAAATTAGATGTTTTCTTACTTTCCATTGCAGTAACCTTCTTTAATCTGTCTAAGTTTGGGGAGTTTTGGTGCCTTATCCCCTTACTATGGTATTAATTTATAAAATTTTGTAAAATGGGACCACTCTTACTTTAAGACATGGTAAGATAGTTACCCCTCTGTGACTTACTTATCCTATTTTATCTCCCTTGAAAGTGTCTTGCCCTAGTCCAGTTTGTGTATCTCACTTTCTTGTCTTTATAAATAGACATTATCTCATATCCTTACCTTTCCGCATTTTTGGTATACAAGCAAATTATATTTATGAGAAAGCAAAAATGATATCCTATTTTGCACTTCTGGAGTACTCTCTCTCTTTTTTTTTTTTTTTTTTTTTTTGTATTCAGGAACTCCTTACAGAGTCAAGGACATAGTGGGGTCTCAGGAAACAGTAGTTGAATTGGTTGGGTGAGAAAGACTACATGATCTGAGTTGAACCATATGAGAAAGCACTGAACACCAAAGTACCTTGATGGATCATTGGATGATTGGAAAGAAAAGAACAAGTGAAAGAGGGGGAGATTATGAAAGAGAGTAAGTGAGCATTATTAGGGGGAAAGAGCAAAATGATCCACATTAAGAAATGAGAGGCTCTCTGAAAGAAGGGCAGTCTCTCCCAGAGTGTGATGTAGCATCAGATAATCCATGTACCTTCTTTTTGTTTCTGTTTTTAAAATAAAGCACCTTTCTCTAGTCTATTATTTTATTTTAAACTTATTTGATTAATCCATGCTATGTGCAATAAATGATAATAAGAAATGTTTGAATGAAAAGTTTTTAGAAAAACAAGAAAGGCCAGTTGGATTAATTTTTTTGTATGTGACTTTATTGTCATCCCTTTTCAAGAGGGGAATATTAAATTAAATAAGATTTTTGTAAAAAATGAACTTTATATAAAAGGTAGCAAATTGCTGAGCACAGGTAAATGTCACCACAGAACAGAGATATTCACGTAAGAAATTTTTCCTAATTATAAAAAGAGAGTACATGCACACATATACATACATATATGTGTGTGTATATATATGCTCTAAAGTATAAACTCATACTTTAAAACATACCCATACACACACACACACACACACACACACACAGAGAGAGAGAGAGGGAGAGAGAGAGAGAGGGAGAGAGAGAGAGAGAGAGAGAGAGAAGTCTGAAACTCCAATCTCAGGTACATATTATTATTACAGAAAAATAAACAAATCAGTAAAATTACTAGGCTAAATTTTCTATTTCAATGAAATAGCAGATTTGAAGCATTTTCACAGTAACCGTGTATGTTGACAATAAGTAGCAGAAGAAAATGAGAAGTGTTTTCTTACTGAACACATTGTACCTTTGGTTTCTGTATTTTAAACAAACTAATTTTCTTCTTATGTTAGATGTTAATTATGACCTTTGACTTTAGATAGTAATGTATAATGACTACTAGGCTTCATAATATCACTGCTTCTAATTTATCTAAATATTTTGAGCCTATATTTTTATATTTTCAAAACTTGAAATTAGCACATCTGATTTCTGAGTAATATATGATGCTAAATCCTTTGTTACTAAAATCTTATTATATAAATAGGAACAAAAACCCAAACAGAAACAAACAAAGAGAAGCATCACTCTACAAACAACTATACTTGACAGGTGTTTGCTTGTGTTTTGTTGTTATTGATAAGCTTTTAAGAGCAATTTTTGGGTAAAATTGTATACTCTTCTACCTTCAGTCCCATTTCCAACATTACAAAAACTTGTTTGTATTATTTCAATTAAAATAATATTTTGGAATTACCATATGGCCCAGCAATCCAATCCTATGTGTATACCCAAGAGAATCAAAAACATATGTTCACACCAAAATGTACGTGAATGTTCATATCAACATTATTCATAATAGCCAAAAATTAGAAACAACAGAAAATGCTATCAACTGATGAAAGGATAAATATAATTTATTATATTCATGCAATGGAATTTTATGCAACATAAAAAGGAACAAAGTACTGATATACTATATGCTGCAACATGGATGAACCTTGAAAATATCATGCTTAAGGAAAGAAGCCAAATGCAAAAGGTCACATATTATGTAATTTTATTTACATGAAACATCCAGAATAGGCAAATACATAGAGGAAGAAAATAAATCTGTTGCCAGAGAATGGAGGAAGGGAATGGAGAGTGGCTGATAATGAGTGAGGGGTTTCTTTTTAGGGTGACAAAAAAAAATTCCTTCAGCTAGAGGTGATGGTGGTACAACATTGTGAATATACCGAAACCATAAATTGTACATTTTTAAATGGTGAATTTTATGATAAGTGACTTATATATTAACTAAAAAATCTAAAAACGGTGATACTGGGGTTTGGTTTTATTTTTTAATTTGACTGTATTTTGGAGTAAAGTTTGCAATATTTTCCAACTTTGGAGGTTTCTCAAACTTAGGAGATAAATTTTTATCACTTATAACATTATCAATTCTTTGCAACTACTTCTTGAGTAGTCTTTATTATGGCTTTCAAGCAAGTGCTCATGGT
Organism: Pan troglodytes; assembly: GCF_028858775.2. Classification (NCBI taxonomy): domain Eukaryota; kingdom Metazoa; phylum Chordata; class Mammalia; order Primates; family Hominidae; genus Pan; species Pan troglodytes. The sequence continues at coordinate 23,738,657 of NC_072402.2, read as the reverse complement.
TTTTCCCCTAAGTTGACTTTTTTTTTTTTTTTTGAGACGGAGTTTCTCCCTTGTTGCCCAGGCTGGAGTGCAGTGGAGCAATCTCGGCTTATTACAACCTCTGCCTCCCAGGTTCAAGCGATTCTCCTGCCTCAGCCTCCCAAGTAGCTGGGACTACAAGGGTGAGCCACCACGCCCAGCTAATTTTTGTATTTTTAGTAGAGACAGGGTTTCACCATGGTGGCCAGGATGGTCTCGATCTCCTGACCTCATGATCCCCCACCTCGGCCTCCCAAAGTGCTGGGATTACAGGCATAAGCCACTGCACCCGTCCCCCTAAGCTGACTTTCCAACAGTAGCAAAAGATGTTGATCATGAGCATCTCATATGCCTAGTCCAGAAAATGTGAAAATATTAAACATTATCTGAATTTACAAGTGAGAAATGTAAATTACTGGAATGTCGTGCCAAGAAAAGAAAATACAATAAAATATTTTTACAAGTACAGATTTGGGAACACAGAAATTAGGTGAAGTTACAATAAAAATGTTCCTTCCTAAGTTTATTATCTTACTATTGATCATATTTCTATTTTGTAGAAAAGTAAGCATATTTAATTGCAGAAGTCTAACATGACAGTTTCCAAAATTATACAAATTTATCCTTAGAGCCCATTACGAATGCGGTACCAATAAAATGTAATAAAATAAGTCCACATCACATATCTGATAAATTACTTCCTGTACAATTTTTCATAATATTTCACCTACTAATATCTATTCACAGGCATCCTGGATTTCAAAGGACATTAGTATACTGTAAAGTGACAAAACATTCAAAAGAGGGAAATTCTAAAAGACTTACATTTTTAACTTAAAGCTAGTATTAAATAGTAGGATAATATAAAATAATATAACCCAAGACAGAGTGTAAGTATCAGTTTGAAATTCCATTTTCTTAAAAATTATTCATCGATAGCATTAGGAGATATACCTAATGTAAATGACGAGTTAATGGCTGCAGCACACCAACATGGCACGTGTATACATATGTAACAAACCTGCATGTTGTGCACATGTACCCTAGAACTTAAAGTATAATAATATATATATTAAAAAAAATTATTCATCTTTTCATAGGAATATCTAAATGCCTAAAGAATTTCCACAAGTTTCTGTTTTCCAGGCAAAAAGTATCTTTCCCATTCCTGTGCAAATCTTGCTTACCAACCAGGTTTGTCTTTTAGCAGGAGTCTAAAAACTCAAACGTATCTAAAAGCCATGACACAGAAGGCCTGGAGACTGCATGGAATGATGAGGACTGCAGTAAACTCTGAAGTGCCTACCCATGTGAAACGAACAAGTGCTATTCGGAAGAAGCGGGTTGTGTTAATGTAGGTGTCCAAGCCTAGAATCATGAAATTATATTTTTAAGAGAAAAATGACAATGTGCATTTTCATGTTTCATCATTAAAACACTTTATTAAAACACTAAACATGGCCACAAAGCTTTACGGATAAAACAGACACTATCTGGATATTTTGCATGAATCAAAAAAAAAAAAAAAAAAAAGAAAAGAAAAAGGAGTAAGTAGTTGGGACCATATGAATCATTATTTAAAAAGGAGAAAGTGAAATGATTAAGTAAAAGGGGAAAAGTGGCAAAAATTTATGGTGTAAAACTGAGAAAATATCTGCAATATATGTGCCTACTGTTTTTAAATAAAACAAGTTTTTATATTAGATAATTTTTAACAATTATAATATTTGTTATAGTATTTCAAAGGATATTTTAAATGGTTTGCTATTAAACTTGATTATTTAAACCCTAAGGAAAAAACCTTAATATTCTTTCGTACGTTACAAGTCTGAAGGTGATTTTAATACCCCACATCTTTACGTTTGAGCCGGCAGCCAGCAGTTGAAATTGACATGTGAGAGTTCTTCTAAGTCTCAGATGCTAGCTGCCAACTGCCTTTTTGTTCTTGTTTCCTTGGAAACGGAGATTGGTTTCATGAAAACAAGGTAAGTACAACTTTTACAGCAGAGAAGTGGAACGCTCCTTTGTCAGTTTCAGCTTGCTGGCTGAGACCTGTAAGTACAGCCTTCCAGAATAGACTGAAGTTGGAAGCCAGTTGAGGCACATCAGAGTTTATGGCAAAACAGCAGTACATATGTTCTTCCTATTTAAATTTAATGTGGGAAAATGATCCAATAAAAGATTAAAGTGATCAAAATTAACACAACAAAACTTTATCAAGTCAAAAACACTTGGAGCCTAAAGTGAAAAACATGATATAGCACATTTAATAATGAGATGCTTTTAAGTCTTCAATAATCTCAAATATACTCTTACTGAGCAATTATCTGGGTCAGTTGTTCTCAGATATGACATACTTCTCAGTGGCAAGAATGGCTCACCCTGCATCACTTTGGGGAGACATAAGGAAAAAATAGAAGTGAAATGAGACATTCTCCCCCAGCAATGTTTTGCAAAAGTTCTTCAGGTGATTCTGATTGGTCTCAATTCCTCTTCTTTTAAAAAATCACTGACCTGATCTAATCAGCTAATTTTAGGGAAAAGGACACCAAAGCACGGAAAGAAAGATAAAGTTAGTCATAGAAAACTTGAAGTCCAGCTAATGGTGAGTCAGGCAGAGAATCTAGCTCTGTTTCTGCTTCAAACATTTTCCTTTTTATACAATGGTACAGACGGTTTCCCTTGTAATTATTTCAAAATTCACTTGGTCATGTAATTTTTCTTTAGTATCATCAACTGAATGTAAAGAAGTGTAATCATGGTACCTATAATACCATATATACCATATGTATCATAAGGTAATGATACATATAATTATGTATCATAAGATACAAGGATTTCAACAGTTATTCTGAATTTCAACAGCCACCTTTTTTTTAACACCATAGTTAATTTGTCCTGCTATATACATAATGAGCTGGAAAATATAGCAAAATTAGGAAAGGGCATACCTTATTTTTTTAAGTTTTAACTTAATCAGTGGTGGTAATTTTACTTAACTTCAGTTCCATCAACAGAAGTTATTTAGGAAAAAAATTCACCTTCTAAGAGTTGAACCATATTGTGTGAAGATTCTTTGTATCCCTGAAGTGAATTACTGGCCAAAACAAAGGCTGTAAAAGCCCATGGCTACATCTGTTACCTGTTTAGGTGTCTTTAAAACATATTTACATTTAAAAAATTGAAATTCCCTTTCCTCTCTCGGTCGTCACTTGGTAAATTGTCAGTATGGTCTGATCTTTTAAGAAAAACTGTCTCTTTAAAATCGTGGTAAAACACAGAACTTAAAAAGCTAATTTATATTTCAGTGAATCAAAGAACAGCGATTAAACACAAGGTTCCTTCAATGATGTTCTATCACAGCCTTCATGTTTCTCATCACACTACATATGGTCCAATTGTTTACAGATTACAAAAAAAAAAATCCCTGCTCAGATGTTAAAACAAGATGTTTTCTTCACTTTCAAATGGCAGGCTGACTGCCAATTTTTACAATTAGTTATTCTGTGCAAAGAAAAAAAAAGAAGTTTAATTATCACAATTTCTCATGTTTGGACATTACTCTGTGATGGGCGATCAACCTGAGAACTGACAGAAATGAACTCTGGTTCATGACATTGGTGGAAGGCTCTTGGGAAGACAGCTTTTTGTAAGAGAGAAAATAGCAAAATAGAAAGGGGAAAGAATCTTCGCCAGAAATAGGTATCGAAACATCAAGGCAAACCAGCCACCTGCCAGTGATGCTGTTTCCCTGTGGCACCGTCTGGCAGGCAGAATTTCACAGTGTTAAACAACAGTGCTGTGTACACCATGAGTGCACCTATCAATGGGTCACTGACTCTCTAAAAAGACTTGCTGATGGAGGTAGAGTGATTACAGGAGAGCAACAAACTGATGGTAGAAAGCCTCCTGTTCAGATGCTGGATCCCTGGTATTGCATGCGATCAAAATTGGGATCCTCATTTTTTAAAGGAATTATTTGTATCTGCATTAAATTATGATAGAATTGTTAACAGAAAGTTGAAGAAAATAGATTAATGAACTATATACATAGAATTCCATGCTACACACACACACACACACACACACACACACACACACATCAGTATCCACATCCCCTCAAGCCTCAAACATACAAGCCCCCAAGCTGTGCATATAATAGTCGATTTAAAAACTGCTATTGGATAAATAGTACATCCAGAATAATAACCAGTGACCACAAGATAGAGGATCATTGCTGGTGGAGTTAAATCATTTTACTTCATTTTGATTGCCTTTTAATAAGAGTTATATATTAAGAATCAGAGTTTTAAGAATTATTTGGGACAGTGATAATAAATATTTATTTCAGGATGAGTCGGGCTAATGCAGTGCCCAGCAGAGCTTTTTTTTTTTCTCATTCTGTCTCTTTTTGTAGGTGGAAGTAGCTGGATGCCAGTTTTCTGAGATTTGCCCAAACATGGATGACTTGCATGTTACGAAAGGATTTTGCCGTGTCAAATGTTTTCATTTCGTTTATTAGTTAAGACATATAACTCAAAACTCTTTGGCCACCTCTAGGAGTATGTATTTCATTAAGATTATGTAAAAACTATTAATAGTTTCACAATTGAATACATAAGTATGTGCCTATTTGGGGAGGAAGGGGCATTCAAATGACAATTAACAGTAACAGAGTAACAGAAACTGAAATCTCCGGCCTACCTCTAGGTCCGTTCCCAAGAATAACATTGTTAGTCTCACCCCAATTCTATTTAGAATTTAGTGCTATTCATCTGTATCCTGATATAATCATTGTTAAAACAATTAATTTGCTCTCATTACGAAAAAATAAAGAATTTACCTAAAACCTATCTCTTTTCCTCTTGTACATCGAAGGTTTGTTATAATTTTCCATTCTGCTAATGATTCTCATTTTAAAGCATTCGAATTGATGTTAATTGCATAAGGAATACAGTAATATTTCCTCCTGATAAAAATCTAACATGTTACAAATAAGGCTGTTACCCCTTTGATTCTCATTTTGATCTACACAAATAATTGAATATTTGTAAGGCTGTGATACAATAATCACAAATAAGTGATACAATAATCACTTTGGCCTCCCAAAGTGCTGGGATTACAGGCATGAGCCACTGCGTCTGGCCAACATTTACTTTTAACGTGTTACTGAAACTACTATTCAGGTTGAGTATGTACATAATGGAAGCTGACTCAAAATTTAACTGCTCCTATAAGAAAAAAAAACTATGCATTTTCACATTATTGTCCATCCATTCATTTATTCATTCATTAAATTGTGTATTTATTAATGCAGAGCCAGATATTATGAATACTCAGATGATTAAGAACCATATATTACTCTCAAGAATACACTGTGAAGTGAAAAGATCAATGGTCAGTCCCAGACATCGATTTCCAAGCAAATATTAAGTCATTAGATCAATAGTAGCCAATAATAGGACCAAGCCTCTTTCCCTTTGGATTCCTATCCAGCTGTTGCCTCTGTGAGCAATGCAGCTTCCTAATTTCTTTGGTATACAAGCTTTTCTACTGTTTTCTTTACATTTCTAAGGCCTCTGCCACCACTTTTAACATCTAGTTTATTAATTGTCACTACTTAAGTTAATCTTTGTTCTAAGAAACATATTTTCTCAAAAAGATCTAGAAAGAGATAAGTTTCATTAATGGAGACTTTTCATATTAAAAAGTTGCTGGAAACCGTTTTCTCATGCTTTTAAAAATAATTATTTTAAGAATAAGGTGGTATTCCAATAAAGGTCATAATTAACATAAACTTAATAAAATTTGACCTAGGGAGGGTTTACTTAATGTAAGCTTCATTAGAAATCTCTTTTATTCTAAAATATTAAACCTAATCAACCCAAACAAAATTACTCAGCATGCTGAATATGATACTGAATGTAGTTCTGTACAGTGTTTTCTTTAAATTTGAAAGGTCAATCCAGACTATCAAACCATGACCAGCAATTACCCATTACAGAATCGTCAATAATTTTAACTTTGAAAATAGTAGACAGAAAATGGGAGTTCATAATTATTTGCTGAATGAGTGAATGGGAGCTGGAACAGGACTCAGGCAACCTAGTGTAATTACAACTAGTTTGTATTCCCTGGCCCTAGTTACCTCATCTGCAGAGTGAGATGCGTGGATACTGTTCGATTGTAACATATTTTATATGTATTAGGTTGGTGCAAAAGTAATTGTAATTTTTGGCCTTACTTTCATTGGCAAAAACCACAATTACTTTTGCACCAATCTAAATACTTTCTATATACTGGTGAAGACAGAAATTCAATGATTCAAAAATACAATAGGAATGTTTTTCCCTTCCAAGTACTTTCAGTTTAGAAAAATGGCCAAAATTTCTGTCTGTGATAGTTCTAATATTGAAAAAGTAAAGGTAATATAAACGATAATAAACAGCATAAGTATATTTTATGTGATTATTTTGATCATTTATTCCCCAATACTATATGACTATTTCCTGTGTGACATGCACCCCACCAAGTGCTTAGTATGTAATATAAAAATATAGACATACCTCATTTTATTGCACTTTATTTTATTGTACTTTGTATTATGTTTTTTACAAATTGAAGGTTTATAGAAATTCTGCATCCAGCAAGTCTATCAGTGCTCTTTTTCTAATAGCATGTCCTCACTTTCTGTCTCTGTGTCACATTTTGGTAATTCCCACAGTACTTCAAACTTTTTTATTATTAATATATCTGTTACTGTTATCTGTCATCAGTGATCTTGCATGTTATTTTTGTAATTGTATTGTAATTGTACTGGGGCACCTGAACTATGCCCACAGGACAAATAAGATGGCAAACTTAATCAATAAATGTTCTGTGTATTCTGACTGCTCCACCAACTGGACATTCCCATTTCTCTCCGTCTCCTTAGATCTCCCTATTACCTGAGACACAATATTATGGAAATTGGGTTAATTAATAACCCTACAGTAACCTCTAAACATTCAAATGGAAGGAAGAATCTCATCTCTCTCACTTTAAAGCAAAAGCTATGAATGATTAAGCTTAGTGAGGAGGGCATATCAAAAGCCAAGATAGGCCGAAAGCTAGGTCCCTTGTGCCAAACAGCCAATTCGTGAATGCAAAGTTATTGAAGAAAACTAAAAGTGCTCCTCCAGCAAACACACAATGATAAGAAAGTGAGAAACTCCTATTGTTGATGTGGAGAAAGGTTGAATGGTCTAGATAGAAGGTCAAACAAGCCAGATTTCCTTAATCCAAAGCCTAATCCAGAATAAGACTCTAACTCTCTTCAATTCTATGAATGCTGAAAGAAAGAGATGAGGAAGCTGATGAAGAAAAATTTGAAGCCAGCAGAGGTTGGTTCATGAGGCTTAAAGAAAGAAGCCATCTCCAAAACACGAAAGTGCAAAGTGAAGAAGCAAGTGCTGATACAGAAATTGCAGCAACCTATCCAGAAGATCCAGCTAAGACCTTTGATGAGTGTAGCTACATTAAACAATATATTTTCTATGTAGACAAAACAGCCTTCAATTAGAAGATAATGCCATCAAGAACTTTCACAGAAAAGAGAGGTCAATGACTGGCCTCAAAGCTTCAAAGGACAGGCTGACTCTCTAATAGGTGAAAGGGAGTTGCCTCATCTCATGAGACTTTGGACTGTGGACTTTTGAGTTAATGCTGAAATGAGTTAAGACTTGGGGGACTGTTGAGAAGGGATGATTGTATTTTGCAATATGAGAAGGACATGAGATGTGGGAGGGGCCAGGGGTGAAATGATATGGTTTGGATTTGCGTCCCTGCCCAAATCTCATGTAGAATTGTAATCCCCAGTGTTGGAGAAGGGGCCTGGTGGGAGGTGATTGGATCATGGGGGAGGATTGCCCCCTTGCTGTTCTTGTGATATTGAGTGAGTTCTCAGGAGATCTGGTTGATTAAAAGTGTGTAGCACCTCCCCCTGTGCTGTCTTCCTCCCACTCCAGCCATGTAAGACGTGCTTGCTTTTCCCTCACCCTCAGCCATGATTCTAAGTTTCCTGAGGCCTCCCCAGCCATGCTTCATGTACAGCCTGTGGAACCATGCACCAATTAAACCTCTTGTCTTTATAAATTACGCAGCCTCAGGTAGTTCTTTATAGCAGTGCGAGAATGGACTAATACAATAATTCTATAACTACAGTTCTTTGTGAATTGGGATTTACTCTCTTCATTTTTTTTAAACTAAAATAAGTGCAGAAATAAATCAGGGACTTCTGCTACCAGCCATGATTGAAAAACAGTAATGAGATTTACTGTCCTACCTTAAATAACTAGAAATCTGAGCAAAATATATAAAACAGTGTTTTTCAGGCAATGGACAACAGACTGCTGACTGCAGAGATTCCTAAGAACATTGAAATTATTTCTAGCAAGAAATCTTTTGTTTCAAAGTTAAATCACTAAAATATCTAAAAACAGCTCATATTTCTTTTCCTAAACGTAAATGTCACATGTTAAGCAAACAAAACTTACAGTATAGTGTTTATTGGATAATATTTTCAAAATACCACACATTACTTTTTCTACTGCATACATTTTTGTGATCCTATTATGTGGACTATGCCAAGCCAATCTAGTTGGCATTTAATTGCTCCTGGCTTATGTAAGTACCAATAGAATGTTTACCTTTAAATTTTAACTGCACGGATGTGCATATGTTTCAATTAAGGAATAAAGAATGGAAGAAAAAGAGAGGACAGAGAAAAAGACGATCGCTGAAGAAGAAACAATATTTTTTGAAGGACAGAGGCAAAATTCTCAAGAGAGCATATTTAGAAGAACATTAAATATATCCATAAATGTAGCCAAGTAAACTTCATGGAGAGCTCTGAATTATCTTTGCAACACAATTAATTCATTAAAGATATTCAATAATTTTTCTATATACTTTTTTTCTTAAAGCTATAATAATCATTAAAATGTTGAAGAAAAACTATACAAAAGAAATTCAATTCAAACTAAAAGAATTTGAAACTAGTTGGTGTAGTAGAAAGAGATTATGGAGAGAAGTAGTATGGAAAATTAGCAGGAAAGAAAAAGATGAACCCTCATTCTGGTCCTAGAAAGCAAGGATGTGGGGTTTAAAGTTTATTCTCTGAGTCAGTCATCTCCAAAAAATGAGTTATTTTCTATTTGCAAAAGATGAACCATTGAGGAAGCAATCATAAAAACAAATTTTTAACATTTATTTTCCTAAATATAACAATCATATGATAAACAAATAAAACTTATTATTAACTATACACACCCAGTAGCTACACATATATAATTTAGAGAGAATTATAAATCTGGATGTATGTTTAATATATACATATTTTTTTCTCAACTGGAATTGCATGATCAAAAATTCTCGACATCATAGTCCTAAGCAAAGAAGGAAGGGGCAACTGAAACTTCTTGAGCAAAGGAATAACAGGATCAAAGCAATGATTTAGGAACTCTTCCAATTTTTGTTTGTGGAGTTGTTCCCAGTTTCACTACTTTAGGGAATTAGAATGATTCAATCTTTAGACGTTTCATCCTCTTTCGCCACACCCAGGCTGTCACAGCCTTTCTTGCCTCTATTGGTGCAAAAGGAAGAGGCTGTACTGAGTGGTCATTTAGGGAAATTTTAAAGGGTAATAATTTGAAATGTTATTTTATAAGAACAAAATATGAAGAGCAGACATTTTCACCCTTTATGCAGCATTGATATTCAGGCTCTCAGAACTGCAAAGGATAATCAGGCATTTGCTTGTGGAATAAACTACCAAAATACATTGTGTGCTTTATTCTAGGTGGGGAGGAAGCTGGCAATGTTCTTTAGCTTCTGAGAATGCTATCTAACGGCATGGCATGGAAGGAATTTACTCAGCTTTCTGTTTTGGAGGGGATTTCAGCCTGCTTCGGTTGACTATAATGTGTAAACTACTCTCAGTATAACAGCAGTGTGTGTGTGTGTTTGTGTGTGTGTGTGTTTGTGTGTGTGTGTGTGTGTGTTTCTAAGTGAATTAAAGTTACTTTGCCAGAGTGAGGAGGGCCTGGTATTTAATTTTAACAATTAGCAAGCTTGAGAAAGTATTTAAATATCAAGAAATGACCATGCTAAACATGTAGTACATTTACATCTTAATGCTGCTAAAAGAGAATGAACACAAAAACCATAAATCAAAGATATCCTTCCTCTTTCAGATGCTGACTCCAGTTAAGACATAGGATTTTAAGAATGCATGATGGAATTAAAAGCTAAAAAATGTATATTTCCGTTTATAAACATTTCTATTACTTGAAAAAATATGTAAGGCTGGGCATAGTGGCTCACGCCTATAATCCCAGCACTTTAGGAGGCCAAGGCAGAAAGATTGTTTGAGCTCAGGAGTTAAAGACTAGCCTGGGCAACATAGGAGACCCCATCTCTAACAAAAAATAATGATAATTACCTGGGTATGGTGGTGTATACCTGTGATCCTAGCCACTGAGGAGGCTGAGATGGGGGAATCGCTTGAACTCCAGAAGTCGAGACTGCACTGAGCCATGATCATGCCACTGGAATCCAACCTGGGCAACAGAGTGATACCCTGTCCTGAAAAAAAATTATTTTTTGAAGTTTCCTTTTAAAAATTAAGAATTTTAGAATTTGTATATAAAACAAATGCTGTGAAAATAGTGATCACATATTTTTGCAATATGGTTCTAAATCTATGGATCTGTGCTGGCCAATACAGTAACCACCAGACATATGTAGCTAATTACATTTCCAGATAAATTAATCAATTAAAAGAGCCTAAATTTAATAAAATTAAAAATTTAGTTCTTCAGTAATGCTTGCCACATTTCAAGTGTGGCCAGGTGCTACTGTTTGGACAGCTATATCATACCATAGTATTAGTATAGACTAATATTCATTTCTAAACTAAATCTGAAAATAATTTGGGAACTTGTGATAATAAAATACTTGATATTATTGTCTATGTTTACATTTTTGTATGGTTTCCATAAACAATAACTATTTCAATAATCAAAAAGACTACTAAAGTTCTTTTTATTGTAGGAATGCTGAAATGAAACCATTTTATAGTTTTACATATGAGAGTGGTGCTGTAGATAGTAACAAATTATTATCATCCATTTGATTAATTCATAATGCATGCCACTTAAAATAATGGGATTGCTACAATGGTCTGTTATCATTCTTTCAATTAAACATGGAAATAATACATTTCACAAGCATCAAAATTAATATTCATTTGGCATTCTATCAAATTACCTCATAATCATTGTGAATTTCTCAATTAGAACTATAAACCCTTGTCTTACTCAGAATAATATTAACAGAATTTTTAAAACAAAAGTACAAAGCAGGTCATTTAAAACACATCTGTTATAAGTTTGATAAGTAATCATTATAATTATTGCTTTTACTGAAGATTTTACTGGAGGAGTTCAGTTTGTTTTTGATTTAAAAGCCTATCTAGAATAGGTATGTTACTATTAGGCAAGTTTAAACATAGGGAATTTAATATATGACCAAAAGATAACAGGATTTGATTCAGAAGGATATAGTCGGTAGTTTAATCCTATTACATTTTAGGTATAATTTAACCCAACCACCCAATTTTATAGATGAAGTGATTAAGATGTATGATGTGTGTGTGTGTGTGTGTGTGTGTGAGAGAGAGAGAGAGAGAGAGAGAGAGAGAGAGAGAGAGAGAGAATGTGTTTGTATAAATTAATTGGCTAACCCAAAATACAGCCTAGTTTTCCAGAGTACCAAGGCAATAGCAAGGTTCTTTTATTTCTGTACCCTTATCAAAGAGGCTGAGAAAGGTGACATTAGCTTAGAAAAAAAAAAAAAGAAAGAAAGAAAAGAAAAAGAAAGAAAGAAAAAAGGAAAAAAGAAATCCAGTGCATTGTCTTATCATTAGCCATTAGAATATGGAACTTGGTAATTCCCAAGGTTACACATAATTCATATCTGACATTCATGACTATAGGAATAAATGTCCAGTAAACTGCACATAAATCATTGTAAAATAACTCCTTCACACATTAACAATTAGAGTGGTAGTCAAAATGAAAACGATAAATTCAAAGTCTTGACTTAGCATATAAGACCCTGAACAATCTGGCTCCAACCTAATTTCTATTGCTTATATAACTAAACAAATCTTTGCTCTAATCAGTAAATTTTCAGTTCAATAAACATTTATTATGGTTGCCTGCTATGTGTCTAGAATTGTTCCCAACATTAAGGATGGCCCAAGAAAGAAGGCACTGTTACTGTCTTCAAGAAACTGAGCAGGATGGAGAAACAAATATTTCTCTCTTCCTGGAGGATGTTAACTTTATGATAAGAAAAAACAAATAATTGAAAAAGATAGTAAGAGCTGTGACAAACATCCCTCCTATGGAAAACATAAAATGGAGTTAACCCAGGCATTAAAGAGATAATACAAGATTTGAATTTTAATTAGTGAGATCTGAGATGGGTATTCTAGACAAAGGTCACCCATATTTCTCCTAAGGTTCAGACCCATTTACTGAATTGCCTCCTCCATGCTTCTTAGATGTTCCATAGTTTCATTAAATTTAATATACTATAATTTAACTGACTACCTCCCATTTTTCCGAAACCTGCATTTCTCCCTGCTAAACTCCTGAACAAGCTATACATCTGATTTTATCCTTCGCTCCTTTGCCCACATACTTTACTTCCCTTCAACTACAAGATACTTCTAATTCCACCCCGAAATCCATTCTGTAGGCCCCCGTCCTCGCTATCACTAATTTTTTCAGGGCCCCATCATAGTTCACTTGGATGACTGCAACTACAGTAGGTCTCTAGTCCCTTAATGTTATCATTACTCCATCCACTTTATGAAGATAGAGTAACATTTTGAAAGGAAAATATGAACATGTCACCTCTTGCATAGAACCCTTTGATAGTTCTTCATTGCCCTGAACTGTATGAGCACTGCTAATCTCTCTACCACATCTCAGACACCAGCTCTGCTATCTAGCAATAAGGAAAGTGTCTCAGTTCCTTCAACCCAATGTTCTCTTTGCTTCTGGGGTCTTCTATATCTATAGAAGGCAAGAGGTAGCCAGTGTATAGCATGGCAAGAGACGGAGCAAGAGGGAGAGAGAGGGGAGGTACCAGACTCTTTAGAACAAACAGATCTCACATGAACATAGAGTGAGAACTCATTCATTACTGTAAGAACACCACCAAGCCATTTATGAGAAATCTGTTCCCACAATGCAAACACCTCCCACTAGAGCCACTGCCAATATTGGAGGTCACTTTTTAACATTAGCTTTGGAGGGGACAAAACATCTAAATTATATAAACTAGATTCAAGGATATTATATTTTTAGCAATTTTGAATAAATAATTTTTGAAAGCATGTGATATGAAGCAAGTGCAATTCTCACAAACCTCTTATCTCCTTCACCATCTTATTAGAGAAAGTCTCCAAATCTCAGAAGACAATTTTTGAGTATTGCTGCAGAGCCTACATTTTACCCATTTCTTTGACTAGAAAGAAAATTAGAATATTCAGCAGAGTAAAAGTGGTAGAAAAAGTTGTGATTACCTCCCAATTGCCCTATATCCCCAACTGCTATTCACTAAACAGACTGAAATCTCTCTCAGCTGCAAACCTCAGGAAGTAAAGAGATATGTCAGGAAAACGCTCACATCCCATGTACCCACAGTAAATTTTGTGTATGGGAGAAACAGAGAGAACCATCTTGGAGAAGAAAATCAATTCTCTCTTAATTGGGTGTTCTAAGAGGTTAGAACACTGAATGAAGGCTGGGGCTTGGTTAGATCAGGAGATTAAAAACAATGATTTTAGTATAAGTATCAGTTGACCTAGAAGGAGGGAAGTAAGAATATGAGGAGGAGAGTTATAATTGTCTTGTGCTGATGAGCATGTATGTATCTCTCATATGTAAAAGCATCTGATGCATAGATGATTCTTTACAAATACCCATTAATCATATTCACTCCCACAATACAACTTTTTGTTCACTATCTAAATGCATTTGTATGTGTTTGGCTATGTTAAGTACTTAAGTTATATTCTGCCAACAGAAGTATAACATAAGTGATATAAGGTTATAGATCTAGAATATTCCAGAAACTAAGAATCATTTCACTCCCTGTGTATCTTAAAATGCTCTCTCTGTGTATGTAAAAAGAATCCTAAATGCATCTGTTTTGTTCTGCTACCCACTGGCACTAGCACTCAGGAGAATCATGTAACTTCCTTAGATCTTATATGTAAAATGAGGCACTTCATTATTTCACTTATAAAGTTCTATGTGCACACACCTAATAAATTTATCACGCTCATAGAACAAGATGTGCTCATGATAGAGATGTGAAATCAGCTTCATACATCGTGACATGTTCATAGTATCAACTTTTAAGTGTTGTATGTAGATTTATTTTTGCTTGTAGCAATAGTACAGTACCCGCACCTTTAAAATAAAGGGGGTCTTGCATTGTTATATTCTTAAAGCCAACTAGTTAAGATAAAATTAATGAACTTTTAACTGTATTTGGGTAAAATTAAAATAAATATAAAATTATAAGGAGTTGTTCACATGTCTCTTTTCTGGTTAAGCATATCAATTTTCAGACAGGCCTACTGAAAAGCTTGAATTTTTTTTTCCTTGCCCAGTCTTTAAGATTACTGGTTCTGACTGGCGTAATATCATACATTTAACTGCAGTATTTGTTGAATTAATCAATGGATAATGAGCAGAATACACTACTTTTACACTAACAAGAACAGTTTTACATTTTTTCTCCTTCAAACTCTGCAAAACTATATGTTCAAAGATAACATATCTCAAAAGAAACCTTTAAGAGTTTTTTTGTTTTTTAAATTGATCTAACCCTAAGAATGCATTCAATTGGCCACTGACACTCGTAAGAGTGTGTTTAAATGTTAATTATCTCCTCTTGATCCTTGATATTTTTTCTGCATCAAGAATGGGTCAATGCACACTTGTATTCATAGAGTCTCTCTTTGAGTGATTCATTGATCCTGATATGTTTTGGATTCTAAGATAAGAAATTATCAAATATAACATTAATGTGTTTATGACATTTTTGGAGAAAAGAGGCACTAATTTTTTTAAGGAAGAGTGTACACTGATTCTAAGAAGGACTCACATTTATAATATGTGTAAATATAGGAGGAAAGACTGTGACTTAGAAAAAAGGAAATATATATATGCATATTTAATTGTACAAATATGTACATAATTTCCATCTGTATGTAAATGCATATATATATACACACACACATATATATACACCATGTTAACAGCTTCAGACACAACTTACTTCTTTGAAGTTTTAGCATTTGATGCTTAAAATAACTAACCTAGGAAAGGTAGTTCAACAGATTGAATTTTGAGAAAGAAAAGAAAAATTAGGGTTGCAGATTTTAATCCCAGATCTGCCACTTCTTTCTAAACTATATGGCCTTGGCAGGTTACCTAGTTTATCTTACCTAGATTCCTCATTTGTGAATAGGTTATATTAATAATATTCCATATAGTGTTGTTATGAAATAATACATAGAAAATTCTTAGGATAAAGAATGTATGATGTAACTGCATATATAGGTAACAAAATTTTAAATTGGATCTTTTCTCTTTCTGTTTCAGCTGAGGCCTTTGAGATACTATATGAACTGCTCCAACATTCTGAAGAGAAGGTCTGGATCATTTAAGTAGGACTTGCAAAGAAAGTGGCCTAGATCCTTAGCTGAGCTGATCACTTACCTCAAACCTATAAAGAAGTGGAGGGGCCAAGAATAGGTGTTGGATGTCAGCGGGAGAGTTTCATCAAAGAGCTGTCAGTTTCATCTCAACCTTACCCTCCAGGAGAGGTAAGATGTCCTCTGTCTCACAATAAATGAGTTTGACTTTTGGTCCTGGGCATCTGTGGTACTGAGAGCTTAGGGCTGGCTCCATGCTTTAAAATATGTATATGTGAGAACTGCATGAACTCGCCAGTGCGGAGATGAAAAAGAAAGAAAAAAGTCAGGAAGCTCCAGAAGCTTTCTACATTTCCATTTGAGATAAGGACAAGGATGCCTGAATGTTTTTCTTGAAGAAGTGAACAAATGGAACAGAAATCTATATTTTACCTGAGAAAGGAAAGAGAGTGCATAACTGTTTCTCATGAACCACAGTGAAGTTTGAGAGCATAGGCTCAGAACCAACTCAAATCCTCTATACAAAGATTGCCTGGAGAGTCAAGGTGAACACCCCTCCCATGCACACACCTGCCAACACACACACAAAAGACAGAGGAAGACTACAGGATTGCAAAAGGAGAGAGAAGGAACACAAGTGGCTAGCTGAAGGAAAAGTATTGCTTAAATTTGGGGACCACTGCAGAAGGTTTCCAATAGCACTCCAAAAAAATAGGAGGCCACATGAATCATAATCAATCCCAAAGGAATCCATCATAAATACTGGTCACAGCTGGAAGTAACCAATACTCTATTGGTGTCTGTCCTTGTTCATGTACTTCTCTCCCCACCACTCCAATCACTGAAGCTGAGTCTCTTGGGTGGTGTGCAAAGGAGATCGAATCCAGCCAAGTGACAGGATGAAAGAGAATCTGACCACACTCTCCATACTTGCCACAGGATTCCAAGCTCAAAGGGTCCTGTAGTGAGAGAGGAGTGGCTCTTTGTTTTTTTTGTTTTGTTTTGTTTTGTTTTAAGATGGAGTCTCCCTCTGTTGTCCAGGCTGGAGTGCAGTGGCGTAATCTCAGCTCACTGCAACCTCTGCTTCCTGGGTTCAAGCAATTCTCGTGCCTCAGCATCCCTGAGTAGCTGGGATTACAGGTGCCCCTCACCACACCCGGCTAATTTTTGTATTTTTAGTAGAGACAGCAGAAATGGGGCTTTGCCATGTTGGCCAGACTGATTTCAAACTCCTGACCTCAGGTGATCAGCCCACCTCGGCCTCCCAAAGTTCTGGGAATACAGGCGTGAGCCACTGCACCCAGCTGAGAGGCTCTTCTTAAATTTTAAAATATTTAATTGACAAATGAAAATTATATATAATCAAGGTACACACATGATGATTTAATATGCTTGTACATTATATATTGACCACCACAGTGTAATTAACATATCCTTCACCACCCATAGTTACCATTGTGGAGTGTGGTGAGAGTTGAGGACACTTATAATCTGCTATCTTAACAAAGTTCAAGTAAACAATACAGTATTAGTAACTAAGGTCACTATTCTATACATTAGATGCCCAGAAATTATTCATCTTATAATAAAGTTTGTACCCTTTGACCAAATTTCCTGAGCTGCTCTGTGCTCCCCACCACGCCTGTCAACCACTATTCTGCTGTTTGCCTCTATGAGTTTGACTTTTGAAATTTTGGAGGTTTTAAAGATCACTCTAGTCTAAACATAAACTAGCCAATTCAGTAACCACTAGCAGCATGCAACCACTTAAATTTAAATTTAAAATAATTAAAATTAAACAAGGTTAAAAATCCAGTTTATCAGTCACACTAGCCAGATTTCAAATACTCAATAACTACTTGCAGCTACTTTATTGGACAGTGCAGATATTAAAATTTTCTATTAGACAGCACTGGTGCCATATATAGTAATCAGTGAACTGAGAGTTTGGTTATTTGTTACTAAAAGTTATCAGAAGACTTTTTTTTTTTTTTTTTGAGATGGAGTCTGGCTCTGTCACCCAGGCTGGAGTGCAATGGCACTGTCTTGGCTTACTGCAAGCTCTGCCTCCTGGGTTCAGACAATTCTCCTGCCTCAGCCTCCCATGTAGCTGGGACTACAGGTGCCCGCCACCATGCCCAGCTAATTTTTTGTATTTTTTAGTAGAGAGGGGGTTTCACCATGTTAGCCAGGATGGTCTTGATCTCCTGACCTCATGATCCACCTGCCTCAGCCTCCTGAAGTGCTGGGATTACAGGCGTGAGCCATGGCACCTGGCCTATCAGAGGGCTTTTGTTATTACCTGAGAGTTGGCAGATAACATGATTGCACAGAGTAGGATTAAATGGCCCAAAGAAGAACAGAGTGGTTGATCTGATTTCACTTGATGAGTCGCAGCTCTTCAGTGCTCTGTTTCTACACCCAGGTAAAACTCGTTGCCTAAGCAAAAGTATTGATTATTATTGAAAATAATACACATCAAATGTAGTGCCTGGGCATCTATTGGGCTCCATATTCAACTTTTTCTTTTCTTGGAAAATTTCGGGTAGAGTGAGGGAAGAATATAAAAAAAATCCAAGGAAGTCATTTAAACCAAATAAAATGATAACACTTGTGATACTCTAAATGTGGATTCTAGATTTTAAAAATGAATGTAAAAATAAAAACACCACCAAAGTGTTATAAATATTGTAAAAAATTTGTGGGGTTGAAAATTTGAAAATTACTTATCAACTTATTTCTTCAAACTTTTGTAAACTTTATTCCATTTTTAAGTCTTATAGTAATCACTAACATGCATCATTTAGATGCTTGAAAATATTCTTGGACTCTCGTGTGTTTTGTAATAACAATCATAGTTTTCTTTTTAGTCATGTGCATAACCTAGAACAGAAGGCAATTCAATTTAGTCTCCTTACGAGATATTTGTTCTCTTTTTATCCATTACTTTCTTAAGATTTAATGTGACATATTAAAAACATAAAATCATATGAAATACTTTATCATAAACACCAACCTACAAAAAAATTTCTTAGTACATTACTCCATGGGGAAATAAATGTAAGCTTTCTGCTGAAAACAGATGGCAAGCTCACAAATAGTGCTTTTGCAGGTGTTTTATATGGGAATAATGTTGCTGTAAGTCTCCAGAAAAATGATAGCATATTAGTGCTAGAGACACTAAAGCACTTAAAGTCCGATCACCCCCTTTGACAGTTATGGAAATTGAGGCCTGTTGCCACTTTCCTCGGGTGGCAGCATAATAGGAGAATTAAAAACATGGATTGGAATTGAAGAAACTAAATCCGTGCCCTGACCCTGGCCCATATCTACTGGGCAAATTTGAGCAAGTAGCTTAATAGCCCTAGGTTTCAATTTCTTCCCATGTGAACTTAGAATAATAATGCCAAATAATATAATTACAAACTGATCAATTTCTTATGAGACAGATGATGTTCGCAACATACAATTTATGGTAGCAATCATTTTTTTTCTCCTCCATTACTGCTTTAAATTTTTCTATAATTACCCACTTAAAGTCACAAGACAAAGTGAGTGAAGTCCCCAGCCATTCACTTTCCTCTGTTGCCCTCTGCTCAGGGATCCCAGGATCTCAGTACTGGCAGCAGGAGTGAGCCCTGCTGAACTATTTTTCCCAAATTAAGCCTTTAGCACCAGAGTAGGATTAGGAAGGGAAATTGAGGTGGCGTCCACTCTCAGCTACATTTGCTTCTAGAATCCTCTTTCACATTTTCCTGCCCCCAGAACGGAGGAAATTCTGCCCTTCTCTCAGTCCCAAGTCCTTTCCCATTTCCAGAACAAGTGAAAATTTTTTCAGGGAAAAATACTCTTTCTTATACATGAGTTTTGTGTGCAGGATTTTGCATATAGACTATCCTTGGAACAGTCAAGGGACAAACTGGAAACAAATCAATATGCACAGAGCAGGAAAATAGAGGATTTTGAGACTGAACCAAGAACCACTCACTACAGTGTATAGCCTATGTTGGGGAAACAAATGGCTATAAAAGAGGACACTGGGGCTTTTCTAAATTTAGCTTCCAAAGTACTTAACAATTCCAGGCATACTTCAGGCAATCATCAATAATTAAAGTAAAAGGTAAAAACCTGTCAAATAAATGAGAGAGTATAACCAGACCCATTATATTCTGGATAGTGCACAGGGATCTAACTGGGCTAGGTATTAGACTTTAGGAAAAAGGCCCTTGTCCTGAAACTATAAAATTTATGTGCTGCATGACAACGGGAGCACTGGCCTTTGTTCTATCAGGAGCTGGAGTCCAAGTTCTGCAATTAGAGTTTGTGTCATGCGAGCCTTCACCTCACCCTCTGTTCTTACACCAGCAGTGAAGTACAGCTGGTCTCCATCCCTTGTAGATTTTAGTTCTAAAATGACCTGTTCTTCAAGGACATCCCAAAATCTCAAATGAAGTGTACAAAAATAAAAAATATATAATTTTATATTTATGCAAGAGAGAAATATTTATATAAATATGAAATTATATTAATTTAGATAATTTTATAAATCATATTTTATAATTATAATTATTTACTTTAATTATCAATTATATTAATTTTATGAAGAACTATTTAAATTATAAATTTATATATACATAAAGAGAGAGAATTGAGATTGGATACCATCTCAACTCCCCCTCTTAGTCCTACTCTGGTGCAAATATATATATATATATATTTCTTTAATTTTTTAAAATTTTCAAATCCAGTATCTACATAACATTGCCATTTATTTCTTCAGGTAACAAAAACATAATATCAACCAATCACACATTTCCCATACTTTGATTGTGTTTATATTCTGAGGCACTTTGAAGTAGCATCATTACTGAAACACCAGGGGTTTGTTCCAGGCCCTGCTGCTTGCCACACAGAAAGCCAACCACTGAGACAATGAGTATTGCCTGGGAAGAAGGCTTTAATCAGGTGCTACAGATGAGATGGGGGAACAATCTCATATCTCCTCAACTGACTGAAATTAGGGGTTTATAATGCAGTGAATAAATGTAACTATGTGCAGGAAAACAGCAGTTAGGGAGGGATAAGGAAGACATGTTGGTCAACAGGAAGCAGATAATCAGTTGAAGATTATGACAGGTGAGGGGCCTGGTGACTTATTGACTAGTTTCAGTGATTTGCTAAGTTTCAGTTCTTTGATACCATCTGGGAGGACTGATGGCTATTTTCCTGAGAAAGGAACTCAGATTACACAAATGAAACTTTCTCAATTTTTAATATTGGGAAGGTCAATTTCTATGTTTATTCAGAAGGAATTGTAAAGATCAGTTCTACAGGACAATTGGGCTGGTTTCAGTCTCCCCTTTTCTATTTATTAAGAATCTGGTATCAATTTCTCTGGCTGCTTTATGATGAAGAGAGGTGTTGTGGACATCTCCAAATGTGGCCACCCATGAATTAATGGTTAATCTAATTCTATAGTTTTCTTCTGCAACACAATCTCTCTCTTCAGTCACATAGGAATACAATATTCTTAAGGATAAGGCCTATCTTTCCTGATTATTACAACAGTGTAACCATAATACAGTTTTTCCTCATTACCTAAAGGAGAAGATCTGAATCCAATTAAAATTACTGATTTAATTTAATTACCTTGGAAATAAACAGCATTTAAACATTTCTACTCTCACCTACTTTTCCAAATAATAAAATATGTGTGCTATTTCTGTTCTGTAAAATATATGTACTATTTCTGTTCAGAACTTATGAAGATAAGCCTATTTTCTTTTCCAGGAAACTTAAAGCATTTATAGCTCTCTAGATCATCAGAAGTAAGCAAAACCAATCCAGTTTTAAATAGCTGGTGTGTAGTATCATTTTTTGGAGGCTTGACAAAGGTAGCTTGGGAATTTTACATAAATAGAGCAAATGATGAGTTGTTGGAAATGCATAGGAAACAAATGACAATTCATGGAACCAAATACAAGCCTTCCAGCAGAAAGTAAAAAATAAAATAGTGGTTTTATATATGTATATATAAGTGAAACCCAAAGGAGATCAAAGAGTAAACAAATGGAAATTAAAAGCAAAATCAACTAAACAGAAAACTAACCCCAAATTTTTCTCCTACTCAGTTTACCTTAGAGGCTACAGTGTTACCCAGAGTCTAAAAAAGAAAATACAAAAAAAGATGAATATTTTGTTCCTGATACATAAATTAACGTCTTTAAGTCTTCCAACACCACATACATTTTGTGCAATTAAGAAGTTTACTTCAAGCACATAACCAGTAAACATTTTAGTGCTAGTACTGTCTATGCAGAATAGCAAATACAGTATGAAACAAAACAATGAAAGCATCTTTATGAAATTTGTTTCCACGGTAAATCTGGCTTTGTGCTTACCTATACTAAAAAGAAATTTTCAAACACCAGCATATTTCTTTACATTATTTCATATTTTACCTTTATCAAGATTAGGAGCTTTGATTATGAGCAATGTTAATTAGTTGAATTTTTCCAATTTTCTATCTTGTCTTAAAGAATGTTTTATTAACTAAACTTTTTCAAGTTCCTATTTTCTCTGAATGTACATGAAGATAAACACAGAGAGAAACAGGAATAAATGTACATATGACTTACACCGACCATCTATGACATGCTTTGACTTTCTATTTTGTCCTAAATTCTTTCGTTTTTGATAACCAGTCATTTTATTTTATTAAAAATTTTTCATAATTCATAATTTGAATAAACAGATAATTTCTGAATTAGATAAAATTACTCCTTTCCTCAATAAAAACACATCTTCTTTAGCACATTTTATATACAGAATTATAACCTTAAATTTTAGTGAAAGTCTAGGAAGCAATAAATCCTGAACAACTATCAGATGTTAGCATTTGATAGCTGAAAACATTCCATAATTTTTTAAAACATGTGTTCCCATATCATAACCCTCTAGTAATGGGAAATGACCCAAACATCAAAGGAACATTAAAAATAATTTTAAGATTTTAAAATTATACAAAAAGTTTCCTTATGGTAAAAGAAAAACTTCAGCCCAATTAAAGAGTTTAATTGAGCAAAGAACGATTTGCAAATCAGGCAGCCTCCCACACCAGAGTAGGCTCAGAGACTCTGGTGCAGCCATGTGGTAGAAGATTTATGGACAGAAAAAGGAAAGTGATGTACACAAATCAGAAGCGAGGTACAGAAACTGCTGTATTGGTTATAGCTCGGTGTTTGTCTTAGTTGAACACGATTTAAACAGTTGGCCACATTTGATTGACCAAAATTCAGTGATTGGCACAAGAGTACAGTATAGTCTGTTTACACTTCTATTTAGGCTATGATTCATGATGTACAGAGAAACTTTTAGGCCAAACTTAAAATATGTAAGGAGGCAGTTTTAGACTAAACTTGATTTAACAATCCCCTCCTTTTGGTCATCCTCTCAAAATTGAGAGGATGACCAAAAGTTCAGTGATTGATGGCACTATCATCATTGTAACTGTACTTATTTGCTCTTGAAACCCACTGGAAAATAGAACTACGGGTTTTGTAAGATGGGAACAAGGACTTCAGGTCATTGTTTTAAAAGGGTTCCAGTAGAGGGTATCTCCTTATGCCGGAACATCCTGTTTACAGAAAAAAAAAAAAAAAAAAAAAAAAAACCCTAAACCTGTCTTTTCTAGGATCTATGTGTTTCCTTAAAGTCTTAGTTTGATTATGTCACATTTAGCATAAGTGACTCCATTTTGGTTTGTTCTGGTCTTTTGGGGCCTACTGCATGAGCTCAATCCAAAACAATGGCCTCCAATAATTGTCTTTAAAAAATATCCCCCATTTAGTCAAATTCTCCTTAGGTAAGAGTGTGACCAACACTTATGGCCTTAGTGCCACTCTCAGTTACCATCATTTTGGGTTTCCAGTCTCAGAATGTCATTTACAGGTTATGGTGCCCTCATGGTCACACATTTTTTCACTCTTGTCATTACAGTTGAAGAGAGACCACTTGATACTCTAGAGATGGCTGCATGCAAACTTGTAAAGCTTTTCAGAGACCACAGTGCACCAGGGAGACTACTATTATGACTATCAGGAGGATAATACCAAGAGTTTGGAGTATGCTTCTTACCCAGGGTCTCCATAAATCAAACAAACTAAAATCAATAGATCAAAGAATGAGCTAGATAAAGAGTCTACTTGCTTTAACTAAGCAGTCTCTTCGTTAATCCCCTACTATTTAATCTCTGTAATACCCAATGTGATATATTTCTCCATGGGCAACAAGTGCCAGCAACTGCACGGTTACTTCTCTGTTTAGCCAGGAAGTAATCTAGAGAAATTCTATTATTCAGCATCATTTTCATGAGATAATTTAAAGTCTGTTGTGTAATCATAGCTCTTACAGGAGAATCTGCTATGGAGCCTATGGTGAGGAATGAATTTCTAATCATTGCATCCTTTACTAACTATGGAAAAAAGGACCTAACAAATGATGCCCTTCTAGAAGAATGACGACCTTCTGGCAATGTTCTTTTAACCCACGCTGTAGGTTGAGAGGAGTTCTTTCTGACTGATTATGGAGCAATGTACATACCATTAAAACTTCTCACCTACATTGGGCCTTCATCTTCCATCTATCAAGGCATAAGTTTATTGTATTAGTCCGTTCTTGTATAGCTATAAAGAAGTACCTGAGACTGGGTACTTTATAAAAAAAAAGTGGTTTAATTGACTCACAGTTCTGCAGGTTGTACAGGAAGCATGGCTGGAGAGGCCTCAGGAAATTTACAATCATGGCAGAAGTTGAAGGAAAAGCAGTCACATCTTCACTTGTCAGAGCAGGAGAAAGAGTGAACGGGAAGGTTCCACACACTTTTAAACAACCAGACCTCATGAGAACTCTATCACAAGACGGTACTAAAGGGATCATGTTAAACCATTAGAAACCACAACCATGATCCAATCACCTCCCACCAGTCCTCACAAACACTGGGGATTACAATTCAACATGAGTTTTGGGTGGGGACACAGAGCCAAACCGTATCTGTTATCCATGTATAAGTCTGGCTGCAGCATCCTTCACAAATAAAAGTATACCCCATGAGTGCACACAACAGATTCCATTTTTACTTCTATTGTTTATAGAGGCATAGCAAGGGGAAAAATTCAAAGATAAGAGTCTCATGGTACTAGAGAAGTCTTGATCTGTGATCTTGGGAAAAAGCTTCTGTGATCTTGGGAAAAAGGATGCCATCTTCTGGGCAGAAAATCTTCCCTGGTTAGCTTTACCTTAAGGGTTCCCAAGGATGTCCAGTTTTGAGAGTGTGGAGGGATGCTTCTGAGTTGTAAGACTATGAATCCAAGGTTCAAGGTCCTGAAGGTTTGCTGCAATGTGGATGGCAGGAGCAGTCTTTCTCTGGTGTTCTCAGACAGTTCAATCTTTGGGTTATGGATTATGAAGGGGTTGATTGTCCTCAGTCAGTGAACCATGAAAAGCTTTCTGTAACTGGTGAAAATACACAGTGGCATAATAAGCTACTGTTATAACATCAGCTCTCTTGAATGGAAAGTCTTTTATAGAACCAGAAAACATGTGTTGAAAATGACAACTGAATGATATCCCTCTATAAATGTTTAAGTGGCCTATCATGTTGTGGAATGTACCTGAAGCTTTGTGTTCCCAGGAATATTGGTTTGACAAACCAAACATTGGTCATACACTATTTTAGCAGTTTATAAGCTACCACAGCAATATATATTTAATTTGGGTCATTTTTATCATTGTCATGATGAGTCATGGAATGCAGGACTCAGGAAGGATAAGGCAGCCGTCCTGGTTCTCCATGCTTGACATTGGACTTATGTCCTTTTGAATACCAGTTGTTTCCCCAATTTAGGTGCATAGCACTGACAACTGATGGCTTATCATAGATAATTTAACTTAGACCACGGAGTTCATTCAAATTGTATATCTAAACAATTTCAGTATTGGCTGTTTTAGCATGAAAAGTGGCAAAGTATCTTCTTGGTATTTAATTAGTTTCTGTTCTACTTGGGTTAGCAGATTGGCAAATCAGTCAGTCTTTTCACTGAAGTTCCAGGAATTCAGCCAGATATGGTGGCTCACACCTTTAATCCCAGCCCTTTGGGAAGCTGAGGCAGGCAGATCACTTGAGGCCAGGAGTTTGAGACCAGCCTGGCCAACATGGTGAAACCCCATTTCTACTAAAATATACAAAAATCAGCCAGGTGTGGTGACACACACCTGTAATCCCAAATACTCAGCCGGCTAAGGCACGAGAATTTCCTGAACCCAGGAGGCAGAGGTTGCAGTGAACCGAGATCGTGCCACTGCACTCCAGTCTAGGCAACATGTGTCAATAACATAAACTTCTGACATTTAATTGTATTTATTATTCTACATGCCTTTTTTTCATTAAAATTAAATTCATTACCAGTTCCTCTGGCTACATGACTGCACATCTTTGAAAATTGTTCTCTTCCATATTGTTCTCCATAATACTTGGGGTGAAAATTTTACATACATTTGTACAATACTGGATTATATTAAACTAACAACTTGAAATTTCCATGAATATACACTCTAGGAATATACAAGTTTCATGGAAATACAGTTTTGCTTACTTTATATTCTCAATATCCTGCACAAAATGCATGACATCTAGTAATTCTCAATAAATAATTATTAAAATAATGAACAACTATTGCTAATGCAGTACTTTGGCCTGTTCTCATTACTGAAATATTTTGCTCTACACGATTCTCCACTTACAAAGATCATATTCAACTTCTAATGCTAGCTCAAATAACACTCTCTCCATTAGTCTTGGCCTAGTCTCTTAGCTAGAATTTACCTCTTTTGCTCTTGGACATGAACAGTATATTTATTTTTAATATTTTTAAATTTTAGATAATTGTAGATTTATATATATTGTAAGAAATATGACAGAAAAAGTCTGTGAATCATTGTATGGTAATATTTTGTATACCTATAGCACAGTATTACAACTTGAAAATTGATGTCAATGAAATCCATCAATCCTATTCAGATCTTACCACATTTACATGCACTTTTATTTATTTATCTATTTTTGAAACAGGGTCTCACTCTGCCGCCCAGGCTGGAGTTCAGTGGTGCAATCATGGCTCACTGCAGCCTCAACCTCCTGGGTTCAAGCAATCCTCCCACCTCAGCCTCTCCACTAGCTGGGACCAAAGGCACACACCATCATGTCCAGCTAATTTTTTGTAGAGACCAGTTTCACCATTGCTCTGGCTGGTCTCTAACTCCTGGGCTCAAGTGATCCTCCTGCCTCAGCCTCCCAAATTGCTAGGATTATAGGTATGTGCCACTGCGCCTGGCTGCACTCATTTGTGTTTGTGTGTGCATTTGGTTCTTTGTAATATTATCACATTTGTAGATTTCTATGATTATTACCATAATAAAGATACAGAACAGTTCCATCCTAAGTACTCCGTGTGCTACTATTTTTTGCCATAGCCATATCTTTTCCCCCTTAACTCCTTAATCCCCAGCAACCACTAATCTATTCTGCATTTTATGTCATTTAAAAATGTATTATAAATGAAATCACATGCTACGTAACCATTTGAGATTGACTTTTTTTAAAATTCAGTGTAATACTCTTGAGATCCATCCAAGTTATTGGGTGTAGCAATAGTGGCTCCTTTTTATTGCTCAATAGTATTCCATGGCATGAATGTGTCTGTTTATTCACATATGGGAGGACGTTTGGGTTGTTTCCCATTTGAGGCTATTATGAATAAAGCTGTTCTGAACATTAATGATTAGGCTTTTGTGTGAACATAAGTTTTTATTTCTTTGAGACAAACGCCATAAAAACATTTTAATATTGAGGAACTATTAAAAGATTAAATGTTGGCAGAAATGGAAACTTGGAGTCTCTATGAAACTGAGTTTCCATAAAAGATAAGTATTGTATTGTTAGGTAATGTATAGAACTTGTTTAATAACTACAACATAATGAACATTTGATTCGGTCAACTTTGGTTCTATCTAGAGAGACAATATTGTGATCATGGGTATTTGACGCACACACACACAATCAAAAAATGCAATCGATCTACTAATTATTTGCAATGCATTACAAAGAACATACTGTTTGATGTTTTTATTGAACAATTGAATTATCTATTAGTTCCAGACAACCAGAGAGTTAACTATTGATCTTGATGTTTTTTTAAGTTGCTTGTCAGTCAAGGCTACATCCTTTATGCAACATTTTTTTCTCCAGAATGTGCTTCAATTTTCTAAATGAGACACAGTCTTTGCTTTCTAATTCACTGAAAAGAAAGAGCCCACTCAATATATGTCCTCTTATCTCAGGATACTTCTGTTATTGTTCTCATTTTTTATTACTTCTTAACCAGCATAAAAGAATGTGTGTATGCAAACACGTTCCAATTGTGGAAGGTAATACACACCTTAGATTCCATACCTTTATAATTCTTTACTCTCCTTCTTCATTTAGTTTCTCCTTTTCTGCCTTCAAATATACAAAACCTCATTCTGCAAAATTATTTTATTTAGTACTCTTGAAGTTTTTTTTCCTTTTAATTATCAAACTTTTCATATGTGTGGTTCATAACCTCAGGTTTCACTTTCTTTCAAGCTAATCCTTTATTAACTCTCTGAAATGCATTTTTCATTCTTACCACTCAGCTAAAATTCAAATTTTGACAACAGTAGTCTTTTTATTCCATAATAGTAATAATAATAATAATAATAATAACAGTCTCTCTATTGTCATGCTTTCTGACACTACTGTCAAAGTTGGTTACCGATTTCATCTAAAAATTTTCTCCTGTCAGGGGTATCTAGAATAGTTTCTTGTTTTACTTGAAATAAATATTCAAGTTAGATGGTTTCTTCTCCATCCTGTGAGGGTTTCCATGTTGCTCCTTTTTTTGAAGCATGAATCAGCTAGACTAATTAAGATGCCACCGAAAGAAAGATTTAGGATTGTGTTCTCTGACCATGGAGCGGACGCCTTAACAGGAACCAAGTGTCAAAAGGGATGGTAAGGCCAGATGCATTAACATGCATCACATTTCAGTGAATTTCTGGCATATACCCTGAATGAAAGAGAGCACCCATACACAGCACCACGTGAGCCTTTTATTTTATTAATTTATTTTTGCTGCTAGGGTGAACCCTGACTTCATTTCTATTCCTCTTACTGCCAAATAAATATCACTCACAACCTCAAAAAATGTTTTACAGAAGTAATAAGAATATTGCATCAAAAAATAAAGAATTTATGAACAGGTTTTTTATGCTCCATCTCTCCAGAAAGAGAAAAGTCAACTGCATATATAGTAAACATTTTTAAACTTTTGTTTATAATTGGCATATAATTGTACATATTTATGGGTAGAGTGTGATGTTTCAATACATGTATACATTGTATACAATTCAAACCAAGGTATTTAGCATACTCATAGTCTCATGCATTTGTCATTTATTTGTGGTGAGAACATTCAAAGACCTCTCTTATAGCTATTTTGAAATATACAATACGATATTGTTAACCATAGTCATCCTACTGTGAAATAGAACACTGGAACTTATACTTCCTATCCAGCTGTAATTTAGTACCCATTGAGCAGTCTTGAAAATCTTTCAAAACACTTCATTCTGAAGATTCGATGCAGGTTTATCTTGATCTACAATTTCCTATTTAAATACAGATTGAAAAGGAATGTTTGTTACCTACACTTCTGAATCACAGTACCTTACTTTTCAATGGCATCCTTGACGTAGCTTAAGAAACTAAATTCAGATGCCAAGACCATACTCTCCACATGTGTGTGAGCATGCACACACACACACACACACACAGATATGTTGAAATGTTTACTAGGAAACCAAAAAAATAAATAACGCTTTTTGCTCCCATAGAAGGATGTAGAGTCATTTCCATGATTTTGAAAACTCAAGCCATCAAAATGAGATATCCTGAACAAAAGGAGAAAAACACAACCTTGGCAATATATGATGTTCACTTTCATTTAATAGAGTTAATATAAATCTTTGCAGCTGTATTCCTAAAAAAATGAAATTAAAACTATCAAACTTTTGATATCCCTCATGTGACAGTGACCCCTTTTGGCCTTGCAGTTCTCTCCTACTCTTACCTTACTTTTACATATCCTTGAACATAATAAGCCTCCCACCACTAATGTTATAAAGTAGTAATTGTTCCTAATTGGTAGGGAGGCGACAGACCATTCTGGTAATGTTGTGAAACTATAAGAAAGGAGGAGTGAGAACATTCACGGGCCCAGCAGTAATTATCCACTAATTTGGCCTGTTTGTGTGGGGACAGCTCATTATAGCCCTTAAGAAACCTCAGAATAAAGAGGGAAAGTAGGTAGGAGGCAAGGTTAAATAATTAGTGTTCGGCAGATTTTTTTTTAAGATTCAAAGAATAGGATTAAGGGTGGGAAATGTGACCAGAGTAACAATTAAGAAATGGTAGAATATTCTGAACTAAGTGGGTTTTATGTTTTTGTGGGAGTAGGGGTATATAAGAATCCTATATTATGGCATAAAAAATGATGTGTCACTTTTATTACACTTTTTCAATTATAGCCCTGATCATCCCCTTACATTTTATAGTGCCAATCTCATCTTAACAGGAGATTTATTCTCATGAGTCTTAAAAGATTTTCACAGTTTTCATAAAATAATGTATAAAGTTTTTATATCATCTTATCTTTAACATTTGTAGATTTGTTTTGGGAGTTGGAAACACATACTTGTATGCACACACATGAGGAGGAGCATAATACAGACTTTGCAAATAAATAATTATTCAACTGTAACTCTGTTAGCAAACTTGAACTCCTAGATTTCTCACCTATTTATATCTGATACCTCTATTTTAAAAGTATGTATGCTTACTCTTGCTTTTATATGAATATGTACATATATACATTCACAGACATATACATACACATGTTTGGTAAATAATTTGTATAGAGTCTTTCAAAGATTTTCTAACAGCATCATTTTTAACAGTCTTTTCTAATAAGTAATATTTATCTAACCAATTTAGGTGATTGCAATTAGTGTTTTTATCCACTTAATACAAAGTGAAATGCACTGGTTGAAAAATTTTAAATCAAATGAGCTCTGTAATTTGAGTTACCCAGAAAACACCTATGTATGTCTTAAATATTTACTCATTAAAGGACTTTGGGAAAAGTTTCAGAATATTATAGTCCCCATTCCTTTGCTGAAAGGTGGCAATATTCGTAATTGCAATATATAAATAGAAGCATTGGATGGGTCCAACAGATTTAGGCTAAAATATGATATTAATATTGCAAAGGTCATACCTTTTATCCATATATACATTAGATAATTTTTCTCTCATAATTCAAAATAAACTTCTCTAAACCAAGAGATGGGTTAGAAAAGTATTCTTCTCTTCATAAGGGGAGTCATGTGGTATCAATATATGCATGAATAAATTAATAAAAATTTATTACCAACATTTGAAAAACAATTTCAAAAAAGTCACAAGCCCTATCTGCTCTTGATGAAGCATTGTCTTTATTTATGCATAAAGTTACTGCAGCATAAGAATGATTACATTAATTTTTCTCATTTTCCTTATCTTTGAAACACTAGTATGTTTCAATGAATGGCATGTTATTGTGTGTTTTTCTGTGGGTTTTTTTGTTTGTTTTATTAATTTTTCAAATTTTCTGCAGACACAAGGGTGACTTATGAATGGCATGTTTTTGGCTACTTAGCAACTCCTGAAGCTCATGACACATAAAACTGAATAAAAAAGAATTTGCTTCTACACTGCTTTTCAAATATTTATTTGTGTTTCATTAGACTAGTAGTTTTCAAATTATTCTTCTCAAAATTACTTAGGAGACTACAAACAATTTTATGTCATTTCCTCAATTTGCACTTCTACTCACCTTCAATGTTCTCCATACAAAAGCAACATCAAAAATGCCAAATTGTTTTTCTCCCTAGCTTATTAAAGAATTAAGGGGCCGGACACAGTGGCTCATGCCTGTAATGCCAGCACTTTGGGAGGCTGAGGCCAGAGGACCACTTGAAGCCAAGAGTTTGAGACCAGCCTGGGCAACAAAGCAAGACCCTGTCTCTCCAAAATTAAAAGAAAAAAAAAAAAGGTTAAGAAAGTGGAATAGCCAGGTATTACATTTACTACCTGCCTAAGAATAAGTTACTGCTATAGAAATTCAATTGCTATGGATCTATCAGATTATAAATGCTCCATCTGCAATCTGAGAAACAACATTTTGGGGAATAAAGATTTAAATGTCTTCTCAGGTCCGTTTGTTTGATAAAAATATTCCCTCTAAAAATAAATGACCACACAGATTTATTATTGTTTTATCTGATCTATTAGAATTATCACTAACATTTTACTGCCAACGTATAATAGATGATTACTTTGGCACAGATACTAATGCTAAATATGTTATGTGCTTCCTTATATTTTCCAACCTCCCTTGCAGTTAGCCTGTGACCATGTGTGTAGTTCCTGCCAATGTGCTGAAAGTGCAAGTTTTACATGACACTGCCAGAGAAGTTAAGAGAAAATGTGAGTGGTTCACCTTTTATCATCACATACTTTCAGGATCCTGGAAAAATCCATGAAGATTTGATAGCATCACAGCATAGAGCACCCTAGCTTCCAGAGTCATGTATTGCAGACAGCCTGGAGGGTATACAAACACACACTGCACTTTACATGTTGAGAAATAAATCTTTGTTGTCTTAAGACTTTTGATTATGTATTTGTAACCACTCTAAAGCCTGGCCTCAAATGAGTACTACAGGCCCTAAAGTTTTGATGTAACAAGACATTATAATTCACAACTAACTTACATTATCTCCAACTGACATCTTAAGCTCCTAAATTTGGAAATGCTTCAGGAAATTAAAAAGAGAAGTAGGCTTGGTGTGGTGGCTTATGCCTGTAATCCCAGCACTCTGGGAGGCTAAGGCAGATGGATCACCTGCGGTCGGGAGTTCAAGACCAGCCTAACCTACACGGAGAAACCCAATCTCTACTAAAAATACAAAAAATTAGCCAGGCATGGTGGCGCATGCCTGTAATCCCAGCTACTCAGGAGGCTGAGGTAGGAGAATCACTTGAACCCGGGAGGCAGAGGTTGCGGTGAGCCAAGATCGCACCATTGTACTCCAGCCTGGGCAACAAGAGTGAAACTCTGTCTCAGAGACAAAACAAAAACAAAAACAAAAACAAAAAGAGAAGTAATTTTTTTCAATTAACAAAACTTTCTTTAATTCAAAAGTTTAAGTATTAGGAATATTGAAGAAACAGACACTCCAATTAGTACAACTAAAAGTCCAGATAAAAGATATTGAAAGATACCTGAAAACTACAGAGGCAACCAATACTTGAGAGTCCATTAATTCAAAGACAAAGGAATTACAATATAAGAAACTGACCTTTTAAGAGAATCTTTTCCCCTGCAGTATTTGCTAATCTTTTTGGTGATGGATAAGAAACAGATAATCTATTCAGGTGACTAAAACTAAAACGCAGAAAAATTAGTGTATATTTGGGAATCTCAAGAAGCTAGAAAGACAATATTGTAGTTCACAGCTGCTTAGGCAATCAGGATTTGCAGATATAAGAAAGTAGAAGAGCCAAAGATCTTGGAGAGAAAAAGACATATTATCTTCAAAACAGCTGCAGTAAGACTAACAGCCAGCTCAATTCTAATAGAAATAATGGAGGCTAGAAGACAAAGGAATGCCATCTTTAAAGTGCTGAGAGAAAATAGCTGCCAACGTACAATTCTATACCTAGTGAAACTGTCATTTAAACATGAAATCAAGGTAAAGACTTCGCCAGACAAACAAAAATTTAGAAAATTTGTCACCAGAACTCCCACCCACCCACCCACCACCACCACACACACACATACACAAAAATAAGCTTAGTGAAGATCTGTAAGCATAAGAGAAATAGTGCTGGAAAGAAGCATGGAAATACACAAAAAAATGAAAAGCAATGTATAAAGTTAGTAAATGAGTAAATATGCATAGAAATTGACTATACAAAATAATACTTTTAATAATATATTGGGTCCAAATTATGTGAAGAATTAAAATTCATATAACAAGAACACAAACACTGAAATTAGAATTAATATATTCTAATTTTGTTATATTTTTTGATACATAGTATAAGTTCTAATGTAAAATGGACATTAATGTAATTAATGTTTTTGTTATTTTTCTGTTATAAATTTTGTTATATTTTTTGATACACAGTATAAGTTCCAATGTAAAATGGACAATAATGTATAATTGATGCATTTTAATCCATAGTGAAATAATTTAACATGCTAAAGGGAAAGAAAATAAAAAATTATAAAACAAGAAAAGAGACTATAAATAGATGGATAAATGTAAAATAAATAGTGAGTTCAAGATATAAAACCAAATATGTCAATAATTACACTAAATGTAAACAGGTTAAATATTCAAATTAAAACACAAAAACTTCAGACTCAATTAAAATAGAAAGTCTAATTATACAATGTTCCAAGAGATCTATAACAAATATAAGAATGAGGAAACATTGAAATAAAAGTACAGAGAAAAAATGAATCACAAATCAAAATAAAACTCTTGCTGATGTGTTAATGTCAGAAAAAAATAGACTTAAAAAGTATTGCCAGATATAAAGATGATAATTTCATAATGACTAGAAGGTCAGTTTGCCCAGCAAATATAACCATTGTAAATGTATATGTAGTTAAAAACATAGCTAAAAATTATATAATGCTAAAAATGTCAGAACTAAAAGGAATAATAGACAAGTTCATAATCTAGGTGAAATACTTCCATATTGCTTTCAATATTGATAAAACCAGGCAAAAAAAGTCAATAAGAAAAAAGATCTGAGCAACAGAATTAACCAGTCTTAGGTAACTGATATTTGTAAAATAATGCAGCCAACCACAACAGAACATGTATTTTACAATTGCACATCAAAATTTTCCCAAAATCCAATATATGCCAGAATATAAAGAAAATCTAATGAAAATTCTAGCAAATTCATTAAGATATACTGCCTTATTTCAGCAAAATTAAGGTTAATAATAAATGGCAAAAATTAGAATATTCCCAAATATTTGGAAATACACTTTATTTAATGGTCATATGGTTAAAGAATATATTATGAGGAAAATTAAAAATACTCTGAGCTTAATTATAATGAATATGAAATAATAAATTTGTAAGATAAAGCTAAAGGTTGGCCTACAGAGAATTCTGTAACCAATAAAAGTATATAATAGAAACTTTTTTTAAAAAAGGTTGAAATTCAGTGATGTATACATTTCATATACATTATATAATATCATAAAGTTAGGAAAAGAACAGCAAAATAAGCAAAAAGATAAATAAGAAGAGAAAATAAGAGAAAAAATGAAGTTATAGATAACAAATATATATTGCCTGACGGTGATTTTCGAAAAGAATAGTAAAATGATAACCCATAATTATTCAAGGGAGATGAAAAAGCACAATTTACTAATACCAGAAATGAAAGGGGGTAAAATAATTATAGATTCTACAATAACTAAAAGCCACTAAGATAATATTTTGAAAAATGTTCTGCCAATGCTCTTGGAAAATTAAATAAAACATACAAATTCCTCAAAAATCAATCTAAGAAAAGTGACACAAGAAGTGAAAAATCTGAATAGAGGAAATTGAATTCAGTTAAAATATTCCCACAAATGGACCTAAGAAAGACAAAATGTCCCTCAACAGAAAAATAGATAAATAAATTATGACATATGTCAATAAAAATAGAAGAATTATCATTATGCTCAACATGAATAGATCTCAAAAGAATAATGTTGATTGAAAACAACACAAGCACATTTTGTGTAATTTCATTTATATATATAGTTCAAAAACAGAAAACTAATCTATAGTCTTAAAATCAATAAAAGTGTTTATCTTTATGGGAGGTAGTAAGGTGAACGGGGCAAGAAAGGGCTTGGTGGGATGCTCACAATGT
Organism: Pan troglodytes; assembly: GCF_028858775.2. Taxonomy (NCBI): domain Eukaryota; kingdom Metazoa; phylum Chordata; class Mammalia; order Primates; family Hominidae; genus Pan; species Pan troglodytes. Next base: position 23,702,727 of record NC_072402.2, on the reverse strand, counting down.
TTTATTTCTTGATCTGTGTATCCATTACACTGCTGTACTGACATTATGAAAATTAATCAATGCTGTTAATTTATAGCTTGTGCATTTTTCTGTATAAATCAGTGGTTCTCTTCTAGCCCCCACCCCTTCCACAGGATCTTTTATAATCTCTGGAGACATTTTTGGTTGTCACAAGTTGTTGGATGTGCTATTAGCATGTAGTGAGCAGAGCCTAGGAATGCTAAGCATACCACAAAGCAAAAGACAACCTTCCTCAAGAGCAGGTTCTCAACAGCCTCTCAGCTGGGATCTGCTTAAGCCCACTAAACTCCCAGGGGGAGGGGCGACCAGCACCACAGCTCGGGCCATCTGCTGTCTAAGCTGTTTAAGCTCCTTGCGGGAGGGGCAGCAGCCAGCAGTGGGACTAGCAACTACCCAACACACTAAGCTACTTGGGTGGGGGAAGGGCGGCATCCATCTCTATAGCTCTAGGCTGCACTTTTCCCCTGGTGGAGCCAGGGAGGCTGGACGGCTTGGTCCCAAGACTTGTCCCCCACCACCCAACACACTTGCTGTGGCAGTCTGCTGTCAGAGTGCCTCTTCAGGCCTGACCCTGACCCATCCTTCCTCATTGGGTGGGTCTTTCTTGCAGGATCTCCAACTCCAGCCAGAGGCTCAGGGACAGAATCTGGATCTCCCTGGGCCTAAGCCCCTAGGGGAGGGGTGGCCACAGTCTCTGCAGACCAGCAGACTTAACCTTTCCTCCTGGTAGTTCTGAGGAATCCAGGCAGCCCAGACAAGTGGGTTTCCCCCCAGTGAGGCATATCCCCTTCACCAAAGTACAAAGTGCTTTGTTAAATCGGTTCTGTTCCTCGTGCCACTCAACTGGGTAAGACCCTCCAACAGGGGTTGTCAGACACTCTATACAGGAGCGATTTTACTGGCATCAGTTTGGTGCCCCTCGAGGTCAGAGGTCTTAGAAGAAGGAGCAGGCACCCATCTTTGTGGTTCTCCAGCTTCCTTGAGTGACATCTCCAGTTGCAGGAGCTAATAGATGAATAGGGCCTGAAGTGAACCCCTAGCAAACTTCAGCAGCCCTACAGAAGAGGGACCTGACTATTCAAAGTAAAAAACACAAGCAGAAAGCAACAACAACAGCATCAATGACAACAACAAAAAGCCCCCACAGAAACCCCATCTGAGAGTCAGCATCCTCAAAGAACAAAACCAGATAAACTCAAGAAGATGAGAAAGAATCAACAAAAAAACTCCTGAAAATCCAAAAGGCCAGAGTGCTTCTTCTTTTTCAAATGATCGCAACATCTCTACATTAAGGGTACAGAACTGGATGGAGGATCAGATGAACAAATTGACAGAAATAGGCTCAGAAGATGGGTAATAAAAACTACGCTAAGCTAAAGGAACATGTTCTAGCCCAATGCAAAGAAGATAAGAACCCTGATAAAAGGTTAGAGGAATTGCTAACTAGAATAACCAGTTTAGAGAAAAACATAAGCAATGTGATGGAGCTGAAAAACACAGCATGAGAACTTCATAAAGCATACACAACTATCAATAGCCAATTCGATGAAGCAGAAGAATGTATATCAGAGTTTCAACACCACCTTGCTGAAATAAGGCATGCAGACAAGACTAGAGAAAAAAGAATGAAAAAAAATGAACAAAGCCTCCAAGAAATATGGGAATTCATAAAAAGACTGAACATATGATTGACTGGAGTACCAGAAAAAGATGGGGAGAATGGAAACAAGCTGGAAAACACACTTCAAAACATTATCCAGGAGAACTTCCCCAACCTAGCAAGACAGGCCAACATGTAAATTCAGGAAATACACAGAACACCATTAAGCTATTCCATGAAAAGATCAACCCCAAGACACATAGTCATCATATTCTCCAAGGTCAAAATGAAGGAAAAACTGTTAAGGGCAGCCAGAAAGAAAGGCCATGTCACCTACAAAGGGAAGCCCATCAAACTAACAGTGGACTTCTCAGCAGAAACTCTACAAGTGAGAAGAGAGTGGGGACCAATATTCAACAACCTTAAAGAAAAGAATTTTCAACCCAGAATTTCATATCCAGCCAATCTAAGCTTCATAAGTGATGGAGAAATAAAATCTTTTCCAGACAAGCAAATGCTGAGGGATTTTGTTACCACCAGGCCTGCCCTATGAGGGCTCCTGAAAGAAGCACTAAGTATGGAAAGGAAAAGCCAGTACCAGCCACTGTAAAAACACACCAAAATATAAAGACCAATGATACGATGAAGAAATTGCATCAACTAGGGTGCAAAGTAACCAAATAGCAGCATGATGACAGGATCAATTCACATATAACAATACTAACCTTAAATGCAAATGGGCTAAATGCCCCAATTAAAAGACTCAGACTGGCAAATTGGATGAAGAGTCAAGACCCATCAGTGTGCTGTATTCAGGAGAGCCATCTCACTTGCAAAGACACACACAGGCTCAAAATAAAGGGATGGAGGAAAATTTACCAAGCAAATGGAAAGCAAAAAAAAGCAGAAGTTGCAATCTTAGTCTCTGACAAAATAGACTTTAAACCAACAAAGGTCAAAAAAGACAAAGAAGTACATTACATACTGGTAAACAGAACAATTCAATAAGAAGAGATAACTAATCTAAATATATATACATCCAACACAGGAGCACCCAGATTCAGAAAACGAGTTCTTAGAGACTGACAAAGAGACTTAGTCTCCCACGCAATAATAGTGGGAGACTTTAACACCCCACTGCCAGTATTAGGTCAATGAGATAGAAAATTAACAAGAACATTCACGACTTGAACTCAGCTCTGGATCAAGTGGACCTAGTAGAGATCTACAGAGCTCTCTACCCCAAATCAACAGAATATAAATTCTTCCCAGTGCCACGTGGCACATATTATATAATCAACCTCATAATTGAAAGTAAAAGACTCCTCAGCAAATGCAATCAAGAACAGAAATCATAACAAACAGTATCTCAAACCACAGTGAAATCAATTTGTAACTCAGGATTAAGAAACTCACTCAAAACCACACAATTTCATGGAAAATGAACAATCTGATACTGAATGACTCCTGGGTAAATAATGAAAGTAAGGCAGACATCAAGAAGTTATTTGAAACCAATGAGAACAAAGAGACAATGTACTAGAATCTCTGGGACAGAGCTAAAGCAGTGTTAAGAGGGAAATTTATAGCACTAAATGCCCACATCTGAAAGCTAGAAAGATCTCAACACCCTAACATCACAATTAAAAGATAAACAGAGGCAAGAGGAAACTAATCCAAAATCCAACAGAAGACAGGAAATAACTAAGATCAGAGAAGAATTGAAGAGATAGAGACACAAAAAAACCCTCCAAAAAATCAATGAATCCAGAAGGTGCTTTTTTTAAAAAAAAAATAACAAAATAGACCGCTAGCCAGAATAATAAAGAAGAAAAGAGAAGAATCAAATAGACACAATAAAAAATGATAAAGGGGATATCCCCACTGACCCCACAGAAACACAAACTACTGTTAGAAAATACTATAAACACCTCTATGCAAATAAACTAGAAAATCTAGAAGAAATTGATAAATTCCTGGACACATACACCCTCCCAAGACTAAACCAGGAAGAAGTCAAATCCCTGAATAGACCAATAACAAGTTCTGAAATTGAGGCAGTAATTAATAGCTTACCAACCAAAATAAGCTCAGGACCAGACAGATTTACAGACAAATTCTACCAGAAATACAAAGAGGAGTTGGTACCATTCCTTCTGAAACTATTCCAAACAATTGCAAAGAAGGGACTCCTCCCTAACTCATTTTATGAAGTCAGCATCATCTTGATACCAAAACCAGGAGGAGACACAACAAAAAAACGTCAGGCCAATATCCCTGATGAACATTGATGTGAACATCCTCAATAAAATACTAGCAAACCAAATCAAGCAGCACATCAAAAACCTTATCCACCTGGATTAAGTCAGCTTCATCCCTGGGATGCAAGACTGGTTCAACATATGCAAATCAACAAATGTAACCCATCACATAAACAGAATCAATGACAAAAACCACATGATTATCTCAATAGATGCAGAAAAGGCCTTTGATAAAATTTAATATCCCTTCATGTTAACAACTCTCAATAAACTAGATATTGATGGAACATATCTCAAAATAATAAGAGCTATTTATGACAAACCCACAGGCAATATTATATTGAATGGGCAAAACTTGGAAGCATTCCCTTTGAAAACCGGCATAAGACAAGGATGCCCTATCTCACCATTCCTATTCAACATGGTATTGAAGTTCTGGCCAGGGCAATCAGGCAAGAAAAAAGAAATACAGGATATTCAAATAGGAAGAGAGGAAGTCAAATTGTGTCTGTTTGCAGACAAGATGACTCTATATTTAGAAAACCCCATCATCTCAGCCCCAAAACTCCTTAAACTGATAAGCAACTTCAGCAAAGTATCAGTATACAAAAATCAATGTGCAAAAATCACAAACATTCCTTTAAACCAACAATAGACAAGCAGAGAGCCAAATCATGAATGAACTCCCATTCACAATCACTACAAAGAGAATAAAATACCTAGGAATACAGCTAACAGCTAACAAGGGATGTGAAGGACCTCTTCAAGAAGAACTATAAACCACTGCTCAAGGAAATAAGAGAAGATACAAACAAATGGGAATACATTCCATTATCATGAATAGGAAGAATCAATATCATAAAAATGGCCATACCGCCAAAGTAATTTATAGATTCAATGCTATTCCCATCAAAGAACCATTGACCTTCTTCACAGAATTAGAAAAAAACTATTTTGAATTTCATATGGAATCAAAGAAGACCTGTATACCCAAGACATTCCTAAGCAAAAAGAACAAAGTTAGAGGCATCATACTACCTGACTTCAAACTATACTACTAGGCTACAGTAACCAAACAGTATGGTACTGGTACCTAAACAGACAGCCCAATGGAGCAGAAATAACACCACACATCTACAACCATCTGATCTTCAACAAACCTGACGAAAAACAAGCAATGGGGAAAGGATCTCCTATTCAGTAAATGGTGCTGGGAAAACTGTTTAACCATATGTGGAAAACTGAAACTGGACCCCTTCCTTACACCTTATACAAAAAATAACTCAGCATGAATTAAAGATTTAAATCTAAAACCTAAAACCATGAAAACCCTAGAAGAAAACCTAGGCAATACCATTCAGGACATAGACATGGGCAAAAACTTCACGACTAAAACACCAAAAGCAATTGCAACAAAAGCCAAAATTGACAAATGGGATCTAACTAAACTAAAGAGCTTCTGCAAAGCAAGAGAAACTATCATCAGAGTGAACAGGTAACCTACAGAATGGGAGAAAATTTTTGCAACCTACCCATCTGACAAGTGTCTAACACCCAGATTTACAAGGAACTTAAGCAAATTTAAAAGAAAAAAACAAACAACCCCATCAAAAAGTGGGCAAAGGATATTAACAGACACTTCTCAAAAGAAGACATTTATGCAGCCAATAAACATATGAAAAAGAGCTCAACATCACTGATCATCAGAAAAATGCAAATCAAAACCACAATGAAATACTGTCTCACACCAGTCAGAATGGTGATTATTAAAAAGTCAGGAAACAATAGATGCTGGTGAGTCTGTGGAGAAATAGGAACACTTTTACACTGTTGGTGGGAATGTAAATTAGTTCAACCATTGTGGAAGACAGTGTGGCAATTCCTCCAGGATCTAGAACCAGAAATACCATTTGACCCAGTAATCTCATTCCTGGGTATATACCCAAAAGAATATTAATCATTCTTCTATAAAGACACATATACACCTATGCTTATTGCAGCACTATTTACAATAGCAAAGACATGGAACCAACCCAAATGCCCATCAATGATAGGCTGTATAAAGAAAATGTGGTTCATATATGCCATGGAATACTATGTAGCCATAAAAAGGAATGAGATAATGTCATTTGCAGAGACATGGATGAAGCTGGAAGCCATCATCCTCAGCAAACTAACACAGAAACAGAAAACCAAACACTGCATGTTCTCACTCATAAGTAGGAAAGTAGGAGTTGAACAATGAGAACACATGGACACAGAGAGGAGAACAATACATACCAGGGCCTGTTGGCGGGTGGGGGATGAGGGGAGGGAACTTAGAGGACAGGTCAATAGGTGCAGCAAACCACTATGGCAGATGTATACCTATGTAACAAACCTGCACGTTCTGCACATGTATCCCTTTTTTTAGAAGAAAACTTAAAAAAGGAAATGTAGTCTCATTTATCTATGAATATTATTTAAAAACTGTGGATAGAACCCTCAATAAATCACTTTAACCTAAACTACCCAAATTTTAAAGTCAAATGTTTGGACTAAATCAGTACTATGGTAAGCAGAATTCTAAAAATGTTCCTCCCCAAAGACTTCAAAGTCTTTGTACAGTTAAATACCTATCTACGTATTACTGCAAAGGGATTTGGCAGATGCAATTAAAGTTAATACTTATCTGACCATTGAATATGCAGTTTATTCTGGATCACTCACAAGGAGCCAGTGTAATTGCATGAGCACTTAAATATAGAAAAATAAGACAGAAGGGTCAGTCAGTGAGCTGTGGTGGAAGAGAAAAGCGGAGAGATGAGATGGAAGAAGAGGTTAAAAAGATTTAAAATATGGAGTCTAGCCACAATTGCTGGTTTTGAACATGGAAGATATAGTTAGGAGTCAAGGAATGTGGGCTGCCTCTAAAAGCTGAGAACAATATCTAGTCAACAGCATCCAAAGTAATGGAAATTTGAGTCTTACAATCTTATGGAACTGAACCCTGCCAATAAATGTAATGACCTTGGAAGCAGATTCCCCTCAAAAACCTTCAAATAAGAGCGTAGGCCACTTAAACCTTGATTTGTCTTTTGCCACCAATTAATCCACACTGTATCTCATAACCTACAGAAACCATGTGATAACAAGTGGGTATTGGTTTTGGTTCCTATTTGCGGAAATTTTTTATAGCTGCAATTGAAAACTAATACAAGTACTTTCATATTTTTTCTGATCATGTGCTGACTGTTGAACAAGTACTTCCATACTTTACTTAAGCCATGAAAGCATTTCTTCAAAAGAAAACTTGAGTTGTAATTCAATCAAAGTAAACAAACAGAGAGTGTTGCACTAAATTTGTTTCTTCCTTGTATGTGATATCTGAGGCACCTCTGGAAAACTGCAACCATTAAATTGGAGTTTATTAGATTATCTTCCAGATCTAGTAGTCAATACTGCCTTAAAATGTTCAAGAAGAATCTAGTTTCTGTGTGATCCAAAGATCATAACATTTTACAATCCTTTTTAGGAAAATGAATACAAAATTATAATTACAAAATTAGATGTTGTGTTAGTTTGGTCTCACACTGCTATAAAGTTACTAACCGAGACTGAATAATTTATAAATAAAAGAGATTTAACTGACTCACAGTTGTGCATGGCTGGGGAGGCTTCAGGAAGCTCACAATCATGGCAGAAGGTGAAGGAGAATCAAGTCCCTTCTTCACAGGTGTCAAAGGAGGGAGAGAGGGTGCGCAAGAGAAATTGCCACTTCTAAACTGTCAAATCTTGTAAGAACTCTCTCATTATCATGAGAACAGCATGAGGAAAACAGCCGCCATGATCTAGTCACCTTCCACCAGGTCCCTCCCTCAACACATGGGGATTACAATTCAAGATGAGCTTTGGGTGGGGACACAGGGCCAAACCATATCAGGTGTAAAAGAAAATATTAATTTAAAGTGAAAATCACAAAAGTCAAAAAGCTGAAAAATATCCCTACAACAAAATATTCCGATAAATAACGTAGTTATTTTTATTAAATAATTTCTGAATCTACCTCTGTAATGCGTTTTAAAAATTGTTAAGATGTAAGCTCTTTGTTTCTTCACATAAATAGAATTTTATAATATTTACTATAGAGAGATGGGAAGATACTACTTTCCTTAGAATGTCTGATAGATTGTTTATTATTATTAATATCATAGAAAATTATAATTCAGTTAACATTATTGGTATCATTATATGACTTTTTAGGATTCCTGTCACAGTACAGAAAAACTTTATCAACTGCTTCTTGTATATGAGTCTTTTGTATACAATTTAAAAGATTTTTCTAGAGACTAGAGTCTCCCATGCATATAAAACATTTTTTCTGTCTTCTATTACCCACATAATTTTGGTACTGAGTGCCTAGAACATGTTTATATCATCATATAATGGAACTCTGGTCTCTATGTCTTTGGGTCATGAAATTGGAAAAACTAGCAATAATTTAACCATACACAGAAATAACTGAAAACTACTTAAACATGCCCATTAAACAAAAAAAGAATGTATCCAACTCAACTTTTCCCTAGCAAGACACCCGAAATGCCCATACTGTAATGTCAACTATGACAGAGGGAAGGTCAGAGTGAAAGGAGACAGCAGTCTTAATTGATTGCAGTTAAATTGTCTGCTTTTCTAAATATTACAGAAGTACATGACCAAAGGACTATATTATGGAATTCCTCCCATAGCCTTGGAATGGTCAATGCAAATTAAGATCCCTGAAGCTTAAATGAGGAGTATTTGCTCCTTACTACATTAGAATGCAATCATTCTTCTTTCAAAGATTTATGGTCAGTTCATATTTTTGATGAGCTGTCATTCTAGTGCGGGGATAAATGAGAACTAAACCATCCTTCTGACTAGTATTGGTAAAATAGCTATTTGAGATTATTAGCACAGTCTGAGAACATACTACCTTAATTTAGTGCTCTTTCTAAATGAGCTAATTGATCAACAATAGTATATTTTAGTGCTGGGAGAAATTACTTGGATATTTCTCAAAATTACATCTTTTGTTGAGGGCATGAGATTCTGAGTAGAAAAAAAAATCGAACTGCCTTTTTTTTTTTACAGATCTATAATATCATTTCCTCTTACTAACATCATAAGTTATAATGAATCCAAGTTTTAGTAAACTTTTACATAATATTTTCCTTATTCTTAAACTAAGTGCTATGTCCATTTGTTTAAATGAAAAATAACAAACAGGTCCACCATTCCATATTAAGTATATAAAGTCAGAATTTTAGAAGACTTTTTCTTAGGAATTCTAGAAACTATTTTAGATTCGACAATAATATGGTCAAATGGAGCAGAGCAGATTGTGTAACTTTTACACTCCAACTTCATTTTTCATTAAAAAAAAATGCTCCTGCAAATGTCAGCTTGAGAACAGAAGATATAACAAAAGACACTCATGGGATTGAGAATATGGTGCCTGAAGCCCTGTGAATCTAGCAAATATTCCCTTGGGACGATTCACATCTATATCTGTGACAAGTGGGTTTTGTGTTTTTTTTTTTATTTTGTTAGTTGGTTGGTTTGTTTTTCAAATTTAGGCAAATATAAAAGAACTTGTACAATTTTTCTCAAGTCTTCCTGCTAAAAATGTATTTCACACCCCAGGAATGCGATGTTCCTTTCTGTATAACTCCTATGTGTTTTAAAAGATTGTGGATATAATCCATCAGAAAAAAATAAAAGAGAGAGAGAGAGAGAGAAAAGAAGGAAAGAAAGACAGAAAAGAAAAAAGAAAACAAAGAGAAAGAGAGAAAGACAAAGAGAGAAAGAGAGAGAAAGAGAGAGGAAGGAAGGGAGGAATGGAGGGAGGAAGGGAGGAAGGGAGGGAGGAAGGAAGGAAGGAAGGAAGGAAAAAAAGACTCTTTCACCTTTAACTAATTGATTAAACTGAGATAGTCTTGATTGAATGTGATAGGAAAAAAATGTACGTGTGTATGTATGTGTGAATATATATAAATATATATACATTTATATATATCTCTCTCTTATCCCAAATTTAGAGGAGAATTTCCTCCAAAAAAATGATTAAACAAACATAAAGAATAGCGTGAGACAGTATTTTGAAAACAGAAGCACTTGAGAAATATTTTCCATTTTTAAAATAGGATAACTATTTGCCAAATGTTTAAGTTGGGTGACTGCTACAATATTTAAATTTTTGTATGAAATTAGCAGTCTTTTGGCAAAAAAAATTACACAAGACAACTGCCAGATTAAAATACATACACTCAATCTGTCCTTTAACTCACCACTCATCCCCTCCTCCTCTGTTTTTCCCTTTTTCTTTCTTATTCCTTTAATCAGGGAAAAGAAGTGCCTTTTTTGTAATCAGAAATGGAAATAAATCCTGAATATGTGAAGACTGAGCAAAATGATTAAGCACAGACCATTCTGAGTTTATTAAAAGCATTCTGCTGTAATATTTTTAATCCAGAGAATATATTTCTTGTTGATAGAGAATCCAAAATAGCTGAGTAAGAATATATGTTCAAGTATCATCTTTTAATTGTTCACATTTGAATTGTTCATTTGCTAATATCTCAGTTATAACATCAGTTATAAGAGCATTGGAAGAAATAATTTATATTTATTAAATCTAGTCCTTTATAAAAGCAATTCTAGGAGGGTATGAACAATTTGACCTTTCCCATCTCAGTATATTTTCCTGAAAAATAGGGTACCCATTCTTAAATGTACATACATAGAGCTATACACATATGAACATACCACATGCACACAGATTCACATACACACATATGTATTTAAATAAATTACAAATTAGTATCATACATACATTAGATGTTGTAAACTGCTTTTAAGTAGTGTATCCTGATGATTTTATCATGTCAGTGAATATTCTTTTGGATTGTTTTCAATGTTAATTTATTTTCAATTATGTAGATATGCCGTAATTTATTTAATTCATTTCTTCATAGTTATACTTTGATTGTTTGTAATGATTCCCTATTACGGAAATACAATGAACATATATATTACACTTTCCAGATTCTTTTCTTATGTGATTATTTACAAAGATTTTATTAGATAGAATGAAATAACATCCTAAATAACATCTATGAGAGTAACCAACTTCCCAACACATTCACAAATATTGGATATCACAATTATATTTTTAATCTATCAATTAGTTTAAAAATTATTTCAATAATGTTTTAATCTCTTTTTATTAAAAACTGGTGAGATTGACAGTGGTTTATTACATATACTTATTCTTCTTTTGGTTCATGTACTTTGCTCATTTTTCAGTTGGTACTCTCATCCTCATTAACTTTAAAGAACTATTTTGATGTAGATTTTACAGTTTTATTTATTCTGTTCTGTCAGTATGATGTCACATAACTTTCTTCAGGTCTGGAAACATTTCTGGCTTCATCATTTTCAGTATTCTTATTAATCTTGGACTATTCACTTTTCTTTAAATGTTATTGATGTAATTGGGCTTTTAATCTGCCTTCCATATCCTAACATACTTTTGATATTTTCTGTGGCCTTTTCTACGAAGTTAGAGTTCTTCCTTCCTATTTTTATAATGTTTTTGTGAAATTTATAGTTATTTGTTTACTTTGTCTCAAAATTTTCAAATTTTATTTTAATAATCTTGCTTAATAATATCCTATTCTCATTTAGGGGGCCTAGATTCTGCTTTATCTTGTAGAGAATTCTAAATATACTTTTTTTTAAGTTATTTTCAGATTGCTCAATTATTACTATTTTTTAGGTAGTCTGGTTGACTAGTGTTGATCATCCTGGTGATTCTAAATTACTCCCAAATTTTCAAACAAATAAACAATGGTTCAAAGAAGTTTAATAATTTGTTAAATGTCACACAGTGAATACATGGATAAGTTAAGAAAGGTGCAGATGGTTAAATTGCCTCAATTGTGTGATGATTTAATGAGATAATGCATAAAAAGTTTCTGACACATAGTGCATGTCCATAATTGTTGGATGGTGGCCTCTACATCCTACCATTCCTCTCAATCACAAACATCATTTTGCTTTACTGTAAAATGATGACTATGTTAATATGCAATTAATTACATAACTTCATTTTATCTCTGAAACCTCATAGGTCTTTTCTCATACATGTTACAGACTACACAGCTACAAATGATGTTTTCTAGGAAATAGGGGATTATTCAAGTTAATAAGAATATTCTAAGTGAACAGTTAGAACAATCTTCCTGCAATCCTTGCCTACTATTATCATTGAAGACATATACTATGCCTCTATCTCAGTCCCTTGAATGGATGTTCATAAACTAAAACTTCCCCTGCAAAAAATTTTACTCTCTTCCAGATTTCTAAAATTGCAACAAATCATTTTTAGATGTGATTTTAATGAGGCATTGTTATAGAATAACATTTTTTAAAAAGAACTTTCTGTCATCCATATCCATAGAATTATTAGAGTTGCTTCTGCTGCAAAAAAACATAGCTGGATCTAGTTTAAATTTAATTGCAATTTGCGGGTTTGATAATAGCCTTATCAGAACAATACTAAAAGCTAGATCAACGTCATGTGAATTTTGCCATGTTTCAATATTTATTTTGAGTATCATATTGAATATATTCATTTTTTTCTACAAAGACCACTCGAAACTTCACATAGTGATCATTTTCCAACTTTCGCATCTTTTGAGACTGCTGTAGCCCAACTGGAATGAGAGGGGGATCTGTAAAAGGAACTCTGCTCACATACCAGTTAGACAGCTGTCACCTGAGGTCTTTTTAGGGAGTCAGTGATATTGAAGAACTAACAAAGGCATGACTAACAGAAGTCATTTTCCCTGTTTGTACCTTCTTCTTAAAGTAAATGCTTTAAAAACCACATATAATTATTGTTGTACTTTTTGCTGTTAGGCTCTAGAGAGTTGTTTGAGAAAGTATAAGATCCTGTGTAAACAAATATTGGTCCACTTACTTGTTTATCAGTTGGAGCACTGATGCTGTTTTCTCATTTCATGTCTATAAATCATCATGAACAAAATAGTTTTGTGCTGTTGGCTATTTATTAAAGCTAAAAGATCAAGTTATTGATTGTGTGTATCTTATTTTACTTAGTTTGAAATCTACATGAACTTGAGAAAGTGGTAATATGATGAGCAGAGGTGAGTGTGAGGACCGATGGTGCATGAAGGAGTCTTATATGGAAAGATTAGAAGTTTCATTTGTATGTGGCAAATTTATGAACCATGCAAAGAAATTCTGAGGAGTCACTGGTAAATGTAATATCGATATACTCAGGCTTTTCGGTGTGAGGAACTCTTTACACGCTTAATAACGTGACATAGTTCTTGAAGAAATGTCTGCCAAATGCTCAAATTTGAATAATCATAGTTTTCTGTCATCCATTCATTTAGGCATAAAAATGTGTTCCACAAAAAAAGTATCTACTACTATTGCTCACACCTCAATTAAACAAAGGTTTTTCTTTGAGACATCTATTGTATTTTGGTATGCGGCAAAGTGTTTTACATGGTTCCCGTTTTTTCAAACAGCATATTAAAAAGTCTATACTCAAGGTTTGAGATGTAGCAAAATTAATATGGTTTAATTGCATCATCAGGGACATCCTTAAAGGAAATGAATTCTTATTTTTCTGTGAATGTATGGTGATAAAGAAAACAGTATAGTGAGTATAGTGTTTGGCTAATGCCTTGAATTACACTGAAGCACCTGCAGTTCACCTACCATTGCATTTGTACTATCAGTGCACATGTCAACATAGTTGTCGCAGGATAAGCCATGAAAGTCAAAAAGGTTATTTAACACTTTAGCTATTTGCTCCTTTTATGTTTGTTATCAAACATTTACATAAAGAATCATATTCAGTGATTAGCTGGTGTTGAATAGAGTCCAGCCACATTTGGAGATTTACTCATTTGTAGTTACAATTCTGCAAGTGAGACAGTCTTCATGTTCATAGATGAATCTTTAATTCAATGAGTTACTGAATCATCAGAAAGTGGAACTTTGTAATTCTTTTTACTGACTCTTCATCAAGAAGGCATTCATTAATGTCAACTGTACGAAGCTTTTTTTTTTTTTTAGTCTTTTAACTATTGTGTACAGGTCTCCAGCCAACACATTACAATAACTTAGTCTCTAAGAGTCTTTAGTTGTTCTTTTCTAGTTTGAAATGCTGTAGCAGGAGCTTATCATGTCTGTTTAAAATATTAAATTTTTTTCCTTAAATTATAAATGTTTGATTTCAATATTGCATCACATCATAACTGACACTATAACACTATTCAAAAATATTCTGTTGCATAAAACACAATAAGCTGAAGTATTAGTATCTATAATCCCAAATGAAATAAAAATTTCATCATATTTTTATTTATTTATAGTTTCACTAGTTTCTTTTGAATCATTTTCTCCCTCCTATGAGTTTGATATCTCTCTGATGTTAAAGTTTTGCCTTTTTCAGCATCTTTAGAGGTAGCTGGCGCGGTTACATGTTGATAAAGTGAGTCTTCTAATCTCCCTTGTGTTAAGTAAATGATCTATTATTCAACATAAGACAAATATATGGCAATATTTTATTTAAATAAAATATTTCAAAGTTCTAAAATAACTGTTTTAGATAAATTTAGAAAGAATTTAAATATACTGCAAAACAAGATAAAATACAATTAATAATTAATTATTGTGTTTCAACATAGGCATAAGGAAAACTTCAGGATTTCAAAATTATGATTTTTGAGGGGATTATATAAGAATACAGAGATTAGAAAAAGTATAACTAAGGCTAACTAGAAGATCAAAGTATAAGTACCAAGAACAAACCAAGTTAATCTCTGAAAATACACGTTATACCTTACCTACCTTACCTACCACCTTAGAAAAATTTTGAAGACATGAGAGCGTATGAGCACACATTCTATGCCATCAGAGCAATGATGTTATCATATATCAGCCTCTGAAACACTTCACCATACAGTCATGTGAGAATGAGCATGAAGAAGACAAATAACATCTTAGTAATACTATGAAAATAGTTTTGACCTTGAAGACCCCTGTAAAGGTCATGGGAATTTTGCTTTTGGAAATATTACTCTAAATAAATAGTTGAATAAAAATTAAGATTTTCTTTCTTATACTCATTTCTTTTATCATATCTATTCTCCTCTACCCTCCATACCTAAATTGTATATTGCTTTAAAAATATAAAAATCTCATACCACAAGAGTGTTAAATATTCCCACACTGAGCTCAAGATAAGAACTAATTCAGTGATGCAAAATGAACATATTTAGATATCCAAACACAAAGGACTGGAAACTGTATTTGACTTTTTCAGTTACTTTAAAAAAGTATGAATGAAAGTATTTGTTACATTCTTAAATGCAATTTAATGTTAACTACAAGTGATGCTTTTTCCAGATTAACACATCCTTAATCATAAAATATATATAGTACATAAAAACAAAACAAGAGTATAAAATAGTATTCATTTTATAGAAGTATGTTTTACAATCTATTTGCTAGAAAATATCTATTTTAAAAATGATAAATGATCTGGACTAGTTTTAATAAATCTTGAAAGAGAAAGAAAAAAGAAAGTGGCAAAAGACAAGAATGGGTACAAAAATTATGAAAAAGTAGGAACAAAATAAAGAGAAAGGAAAGAGAAGGATCCCTTAATAACTCATATGATATTTTTGTATGAAGATAACCTAGGTAAATGTATTTCCCAAGAAGAAGAAATATATAACTACAAATATGTTTGTATATTGTAGTTTCTTACTAATCATACATTTAATAACACAAGCAAAAGATATGAGAAATTTGATAAGAAGTATGAGCCTCAGCAGAAGCTCATTAGACCAAGAGGGAAGAACTGAAAAACACTGCCTATTTTTCCTGAGAAAGTCTGTCCTGTAAGCTGTGGCATCAGGGCTTTGCTGTTTTTTCCATCACAGTTTTAGAGCAAAGGCCTAATTGCAGAGGTATCATGCTCTAAAACATCACAAACCGAGATAGCAGATTCCTTCATATTTCAGCGAACAAATGAGGCCATATATTTTATTAGTTATAGACTCTTTCTACTGGACTTGCGAGGCTGGCGGCACTTCATGGCCATGGCCATTTTGCCTACCATGTGGAGAAAATGAGCTGGAAAAATAAAGTCCAGCACAGACAAGAAAAAATAAGCAGAGCAACCACAGGAATAAATGACAGAACTCTTGTCCTATCTGCTCTATCTCATACCAACCTCCATCTGCAACTTCCCATTTATGGGAGTTACTAAATTTTTACTTCCACTAAATGGGGTTTGGTTTCTGCCACTTGCAGTAAAAGAATTCAGACTAATACAATAATTCATCTTATTTATCTTCTATGGCAAACAACTTAATAGAGTTATAAAGCAAATTTAGTAGAAGATAATTTCCTTTCCTGGGTCATAAGTTTAATTAATACCTTTTTTATTTTTGTTGGATACCATTTTTGAAATCCTTGAACATAAAGCCCTATGCTATTTTTTAGGCTATTACAGCAATGGGGGAAGAAACTCGACAAGGAACATGGTGACTTCTGCTAAAGTTGTTTCATTAAATCCCACAGGGAAAATGTGTTAAACATAAAGTATATATGTTTGTCCAAGAATAAATTCTTCTTTTCCTACTTAGAGATAAATATCCAAAAGACTAGGGTCCTAAATCCTATATGTTAGTCATAGAAGACAAATTTTTATGATTTTTTGACACATTTGTACTGCTAGACTTCACTAAAGCATATGAAGCACACATGTTACCCTGACAGCAAAGAAATGAAAATTATGCACTATATATATTTTTCAGTGGCATCTTTGTAGACCTTGCCAGTATCTGAACTGTTAGAACATGGTTGAATGTCAATTTTCTGCAGGAATTTTAAAGCAGGTTTATTATAGTGCTGAACATATCTGGTCATAAATTTTACCATGCAGAAAAAGCAAACTTTCTCCAAACATGAAATTTTATAAACACCCATTAATTGTTCAATATAGCATGGCTTTTGAATGCTAGACATTTTATTAATACTGATGTGACTTTTCAGAGGCTTTTCTCCCTAAGAAAAAAAATATAATAGATCCTTTATTTTTAACATTATGAGTTTCAGTGTAGAGTTTTGATAGTGACCTCTTCTGTCTATCAGACTACTTTAAGAAAACACTGTTAAAATAGCATTATAGTGTTTTGAGTGATTTCGCATCTTTTAAAAAGGAATCCGTTCAACGAAAACTGAGTCAGAATTATAATAAATACCGAAAATACCTTCACAGTTCTGTTATTTCATTCCATCCTGCTATCAACACTGCTCTCAGTTTGTCAAGGATGACATTTAAATCACAGGTAATTAAACAGTTCTCAGTTTTAAAATAAATTGGAGAGCCCATTGTTTTGAGGTTATTTACAAAACTTTTAAGATATTGTATTGCTATTCAGACTTTCATTTTTAACAAATGAATTGATGCTCATATTTTTTAAAAAAGCATGAATACCCAAAAGGAAAGCTCACTTCACCAACATGGAATTTTGGTGAGTATATTTTACTTACCTACCTATATACACATACATTCATTCACACACAATTATAAAAATGAGATACTTCTATGACAGAAAGTTGAAAATAAATGTGACACAAATAGAATTGAATTTTAGTTTTATTCATGCAAGTCCAGTAAGGCACCATTCCTCAAAGTGTTAGCACAAATGTCCTTCTAGCTCATCGTTTATCCAAGCTTAAGATATGACTTTTGTCCTCATAGGCCAAAATGAGCTATCACATCAACTTTCTAGGAAGTAGGATGCAGCATTGACCACTAAAAATAAAATGAGAGCCACATCTCTATGTTTTTGGTTTGATTTCCTTTTCTTTTCTCTTTGAGACAGGGTCTTGCTCTTTTGCCCAGACTGGAGTGGGGTGGTGTAATCACAGCTCACTGCAGCCTTGAACTCCTGGGCTCAAGTGATCCTCCTGCCCCAGCCTCCCGAGTAGCTGGGACCACAGGCATGCACCACCACATCCAGCTAATTTTTGTAATTTTAGTAGAGATGGGGTTTTCCCATGTTACCCAGGCTGGTCTCAGACTCCTAGTCTCAAGTGATCCACCCACCTCGGCCTCCCAAAGTGCCAGAATTACAGGTATGAGCCACTGTGCCTGGCCATTATATAATGTTATACATATATAATGTTATACATATATAACGTTAAGTGTTAACTAGCCTACATTAAAAACTAACAACTAAAATTATGTTAATATATCATTTCAACGTGTAATCGTTATAAAAAGTTATACATGATATTTTTTATTTTCTTTTTTTCATACCAAGTCTTTGAAATTTGGTATGTATTTTCTACTTTCAGTATATCTCAATTTAACCCCATATCAACTGTTCAACTGTGCCTCCTGGTTGCCACACAGGACACTTTCTTTCCAGGACTGGGAGAAATACAGGGATGTTATCTCTCATCACCTTTAAGCAATATTGTATAGGAAGTCTTAGCTAGTAAGATAGATAAGTAAAGGAAATAAACATTTTAAAGATTAGGAATAAAGAATGAAACAGTCTTTATTCATAGATGACATCATTTATATGTAGAAAATTCCAAAGAATTGACCCAAAAATCCCTCTTGTAACTAATAAGTGAGTATAGCAAGATCACAGGATACAAGGTTAATATACGTAATTAAATTGCTATTGTATATATCAGCAGTGAGCAATTGGAATGTAAAATAAGTGATTTAGTCTTTATCCTGAAGGAAGGGATGAAAGCTTAGTAATGACATGTCTCAGAGTAAAAAATTCTGTTTCAGTCACCAAACGCGGTGGCTCACACTTATAATCCCAGCACTTTGGGAGGCTGATGTGCCGCCCAGGCTAGAGTGCAGTGGCAGGCTCATGGCTCACTGCAGCCTCAATCCCTCGATTGAGCCATGCGCCTGCCACTGCATTTCAGCCTGGATGACAAAGGAAGACCCTGTCTCCAAAAAAAAAAAAAAATTATTTTAATATTCTCAGGAACATAGTGGGAAAATTTGAATCTTCATATTGTATTCTTATTTAATACATGTTTTAACTCTAATTTGAAATATTAATTTGGTTCCATTGGTTGTTTTTCTGCTTCAGATACAACAAATCTTATGCTGCTTCTTTGCTATCTTCTACATCTATTACTTTCTCACTGATTCTGTTTAGTAGTATTATTATTATTAGTGCTACTATTTTATTTTCTTGTGGTTTCTCATTTATTCTCTGTGTATTTCTCACTGTATTTTCATTTGTATTATTCTTTTGTAGGTAACTAATAATTCTGTCATTTCTGAGCTACATTCTGAGATATTCTTTTAGATCAGTTAGTTACATTTTATATCATTTCACTTTGTTCATTTGCTTTCACTTTTAAAATTTCTGATTCACCTGGTTATGTCACATTTGCAATTTTTTGTTTAATTTTCCTTAATTTCAACCTTAGTTTTCTGTTTTGCTTTTCCTCTGCTTCTTGACCTGCCTTAACTGATGTGTTTCACCTGGCAAAGAGCTTTTTTTAAATTTATTTTTAGAGTATCTTTATGTGGCGTCTGGGTTTTGCTTTGATGGGTTTTACTTGTCTTTGTCAGATTTGTTTGGTGTGGATTTCCCTGTACCAGCAATTGCAGCATATACTTTTGAGGAACTGACACTGAGGAGGTGGTTTTCTTGGTGGTTGATTTAAAGGACTCCTTCCTCTACTATGTCTGTAAATGACAGCTTTGTGTGTGTGTATTCGTTTGTTTGTTTTAAATACGTGACACTTTATTTTGTTTAACATCTTCTAATTCTTTGTTTTTGTCTTGTCTCAGTAGAACTATCCTCTTCAGTTGTCCTTTTATTTTCTTTCACCATTCAAGACACTAAGGACCCCTTCATTTTCATAGGTGTCTTTATTCCATGGAAGCACTGACTTTTCAGGGCCACTATCTCTGGTCCCATGCATTTCCCAAGCGCTCTACTTCTGACCGGCATCTGGAGCTAATTTTTCTGGTCTTGAGTGTGTATGTCCCTTATTTACAAATAACTTAGAGGAAAATTGGGGGATGTTAGAATCTAAAAAGCCACTATGTTATTCTACCTGAGCTTATAAACTTCTGCTCATTTATCACTGAATAGTGCAACATGGACATCCCTCCAAAGAAAATCTTTTTAGCCTTATTAATTCTAGGTAATGTCTATACAACATTTTATACCATGGATATACCACAATTCATTTTGGTTCTGCTAAAGGTTCTTTGTTATATAAATGAATACATGCTGGTATATTTAAGCAGAAACTGAATTTACTAAAAGTCAGTAGGTAAAGTGATTATACAGTTGGGTCATTCCTGTTTTTAAGGTTGTTGTCTTGAGGATAATGCACAATGCCATCCTATTTTCACTCTTGAAACAGTCCTGGTGGATGATATAGTCATCTAGTTAATGGCTCACACAATAATCAGGGAGCTTGAGAAAGATATTTGAGCCTTCTAGGAACAGAAGTTTCTAGGAACAGAAGCTTCTAGGAACAGAAGATATTTGAGCTTCTAGGAACAACACCCAAAACCATTCCGCAGAACTGGCCTGATGATGAGGCTGCTACCACTGGTACACTCAACACCAAGTTTGAAAAGTCACAGTCCTCACATGACTGCAACAGCCACTGCCATCCATGCCATTTCTGCCCCAGGAACTCCACCATGCATCTACTAACACCGCTGAAAAGAGGACACTACCAAAAACATAGGAACCTCCTCGAAAGAACAGTTTCTTCATATTTCTCAATTCTGATATAGTCTCAGGTGAGTGTATCTGCCTCTCCAGCTTACAAAGCACAGCCTCCCTTGAAACTAGGATGCAAACAATTGTTCTGAGCTCTGCCAGTTATACATGCCCACAGATACAAGAAGTCTGTCGTTTCATTTATGGTTCCTCAGTTTCCTAGCTAGATTGGAAATGCCCCCTCTTAGTTGAACAAATAGCTTCCTAAAGCCCCCAATGTTATGTATGTATGTATTTATTTATTGAAGGGCTGTACACATTTTCAATGTGAGTTCCTTAATTCTTTGAGGTGTCACACATTAATATATCATTTCACTGATCATATACTTGAAATTTATTAAATATATAGTATATCAAAGAGAAAAATTCAATAATCTGAAGTCCAAGTATCACTGTTCAATAGTAGTTGATAAATTTTATGTCAATGCAACAAGTGTAAGAATTAGTGAATGTTGGCTGGGTGCAGTGGCTCATGCCTGTAATCCCAGCACTTTGGGAGGCCTGGACGAGGCAGGTAGATCACGAGGTCAGGAGATCAAGACCATCCTGGCTAACACGGTGAAACCCTGTCTCTACTAAAAATACAAAAAAATTAGCCAGGCATGATGGCGGGCACCTGTAGTCCCAGCTACTGGGGAGGCTGAGGCAGGAGAATGGCGTGAACCCGGAAGGCAGAGCTTACAGTGAGCAGAGATTGCACCACTGCACTCCAGCCAGGGCGACAGAGCAAGACTCTGTCTCAAAAAAAAAAAAAAAAAAGAATCAGTGAATGTTGAAGATATTGAATTCATATAAGTGAGGCAAACATAATATGACTGTAAGATGGAAAGACAAGGAAAATATAACTCTTTGCATTATAAAATGATGTCATGTGTAAAGGAGATAGATTGTCCTCTATAAAAAGATATTCAAATCTAAGAGTAGATTATACTTCCATCAAAAAGGCTTAATTTTAAAAATATAAGAAAAAAACATAAAATAGCATCTTATTCATTAACTAATTTTATACTATCATCCATAAGGACATTTTATCAGTCCATCGCTAGGACAAAGAGCTCAAGTAATAGCACAGTTTTGTTTTTATATCACATTCCATTCAGTTACACATTTCTAAAACTAAATAAGCATATCTTTGAATTTACTATTAACCTAATTCAGAATAAATAAAATGTTCATACGCCGGGCATGGTGGCTCTTGCCTGTAATACCAGCACTTTGGGAGGCCGAGGCAGTTGAATCACCTGAGCTTGGGAGTTTGGGACCAAACTGGGAAACATAGTGAAACCCCATCTCTACCAAAACTACAAAAAAGTTAGCCGGGCATGGTGGTCTGCACCTGTGGTACCAGCTACTCGGGAGGCTGAGGTGAAAGGATCGCATGAACATGGGAGACAGAAGTTGCAGTGAACTGAGATCACACCACTGCACTCCAATCTGTGTGACTAAGTGAGATCCCGTCTCAAAAATAAAAATAAGAATAAATAATTTTTAAAAATTTATGTAACAAAAATGGTGTATGATCAAAACCCTTATTTGTGATATAAATACTTATATTTACATCCAACCCAAGTATGTTAAGTAGCACAATTATTACACTGACAGAATGATTCTAGGATGTAACCATAAAGCGACACTAATTTTGTTTCCACCATACTTTCACATTTTCTCATTAAGGGTGGTCCTCCCACCTTGGCTGGATAGAATCCTAGGTAGGCCCCATGACTTTTCTTATCATGCTTATGTAATTAAAGTTCTATAGTCACAGTTTAGTAATTAAACCAAAACACAGTTCAGTATTTACAATTTCCAGCATTCTGTACAAATCAAACCTCTGTACCCACCTGTCAGTTGTGGCTTTCTCCTCCTTTCCTACCCCCAAACTCAGGCCTGCTGCCAGCAACACTCAGGGGAGAAGATGGCTGGTTTAGTTGCTTCTCTCTTTCCTCATCTATGGACTGATCCTCCTCTCTCATTCAGTTAATCCTTTCAGGGTTGGAGGAGTGGCAAGGGCAGCAAATAAAAATAAAGGACAGGCCGGGTGTGGTGGCTCAAGCCTGTAATCCTAGCACTTTGGGAGGCTGAGGCGGGCAGAGCATTTGAGGTCAGGAGTTCAAGACCAGCCTGACCAAGATGGTGAAACCCGTCTCTACTAAAATACAAAAATTAGCTGGGCGTGGTGGCAGGCGCCTGTAATCTCTGCTACTCCAGAGGCTGAGGAGGGAGAATTTCTTGAATCCAGTAGGCGGAGTTTGCAGTGAGCCAAGATTGTGACACTGCTCTCCAGCCTGGGAGACAGATCAAGACTCCCTCTCGAAAAATTAAAATTAAATTAAAAAATAAAAATAAAAGACAGTGTGAAAGTTCTTACTCCATTGGTACTCTGCCCTTTCTGAATTGGGCAGGATTTTAAAGCTGACTCTCATGGGGCATCAGTGGAGTTCCTTCGCCATTGCTTCATCCACAGTTCCCTTAAGTAAAGAAATGTAACTCCACTCTGACTGTCCTCACTAGAAGCCCTGTGCTATCTGGAAGTCTACCTCCAGCTTTCTTCCCCTGAAGTGCCTAGCCCCTTTGGTTGTGCTCTTAGACAGCTCCCTTTCAAGAATGGCCCTTTTGTCAGAGGGAAAAACCAATCTTCCTTTTCCCCAGAAGCTCTAAGGATCCAGTTATTTCTCAAAACACAGTTTTTTACTCAGCTACCACAGTTCAAGGCAGCCAGCATCTAACCCATTAGGTTCCTCTGGCATGATTCAGAAACCAGTCTACTGTGTTTCTGCAAATAGTAGGTTGAGACTCAGAATAACTCTAAAGAACCTAAGTCTCTTTTTTAGATTCTGTCCCCAATTGCCTATGTTTACACTCTGGAATGGGTGAGAGAGCTACATGTTTTCTATTAACTCTGGAATTCTTTGAAATTATTTACATTTTAGACTTTGAAATTATTGACATTTTGGGCTATCACCTCACTTTGCAATGTAGTGGAGCTAAAAACTTTCATTTAAACATCAGGTTTCATAAAGGTCACTCTGGGGGTGTCACAAGTGCTTCTACTTGAAAATTCTTCTGCCCTTCCCCTCCTCCTTCCCCTGTGACTCCTATAATAATTGATAATGTTCTTTAACAAGAGTATGAAAAATATCTGTAGTCTCACTACTAGCATATTCATTTTTGAATATTCCCTTTGAGTTTTTTCCCAGATGCACACGTGTTACATTATTTGAATTCATAATATGTCTTCTAACTATTTTTACCTAAGATTACAAAAAGTATTCAATATAATCATAATTTTAAAAACAAATGAATATTCTATAAGATTCTTCCTAGAATTTGAAGAATAGTTAAATAAACTTTATTTCTTCTAACAAATGTTTGCTAAAACCAGTGTTAGAAATTTTATGCATATAGCTTTGTGTTTTATATTGGCAGTATACTACTAAGTGATATATCTTTTAAAAAATCCAATGAGATTATTCAAAGCAGATGTCTTTTGCACAGGACTGCTGTGCAGTGAGGCACATGAATATCCAACACAACCCAGGAAAAATTGCAGTGCTCTGCCTGCCTCTGCCTTCTTGATCCTGATGACACCCAGGCCTGCAGCAAAAATCTCTGAGTATCGAAAGGCAAAGTCAGACAGAACAATGACACCAATACTGCATTATTCATCCATTCATATGCTCAGGCAGCTTGCATTTATTGAGTACCTTTGTATACAGCATTGAGCCAGCAGCTGTGAGAATCGCAAAAAAAAAATAAAATGTGGATGTGTCTTCAGATTTTATTCTGGTAGAAAAGATGTCATAGACAAAAGTCATAGTATTTTGTATACAAATTAATATTTTACTGACTATTATGGATTATTAATACATAACGGTAATTTACATTACTTCATTTAATCTTCTCAGTAACCTTGAAAGTAGGCATAAGTAACCTAATTTCAGATGAAGAAACTGAATCTTAGAGACGTTAAGTATTTACACAAGACCAGACAGCTAAATGGCAGAGATAGTATTCAGCCTCCAACATGGCTCCAAACCACCCATTATGGCTTGGCCTTGTGTACAAAGTGTTCTGTGCTTAAGAGAGATTCAAGAAAAGGGTTATTAGTTTTCAGAGAAGATAGTATGATATACAGAGACCATAGAAATATTTTGTAAAGATAAAGAAGGTTGCATAACCAGAGAGTTCACAGGTAAATTATTTCTGTTAAGGAAAAGGGCAACCGAGATTGAATTATCCAATTGATTTTCTAGATGAATGCAATTTTCTTTGGTTAGTTCTATGTGTCTAAAGCCTCAGAGAAAAATTTCATGCATTCTATCACCCTAGCCAGTCTATGTAGCTTCCCTCAGTTTTAGCAAAGCCAGTGTCCTTATGAGTCACAGTGAGAAGAACCAAGTGAAATTTTTAACAGGTGAACTTCTACTGGCATCAAGTAAACACAATTCAGAGACATGCAATGCTTCGGTAGGGCAGTGAGTGGGTCCATTCAGGAGATTTTCAGTAGTCTATTTATTGAAATTAGTCTTTTTTATGTTAATCTAGACCAAACAAAGAATTTTTGTAAAATAATTTTTAACCAATAAGTGCTCCAGTTTTATAATAAAGACAACTCTGCTTGCTAATTATGCTTCTACCATGGTTATAGTAACATGAAAACTATCACCATTCTGTCACTATCATGATATTTCATCTCTGTATCTATGTAATCCACTTTCATTACGGTCTCTACTCTTTATGCTATATATTTTTAACTGAAAATATTTGACAGTACATAGTTTTCTATACATAATAGTGTCTTCAGGAAAAAAGAAGAATATTAATTTTAATTCATTCTGCATATACAGATAATGAAATAGATTACACTAGTAATACTTTCTTAGTGATTTGTGTAACAACCAGATTGTGCAAGGTTGAAGGGAAGAGTCAACACCATCATAATCACCATAGTCATCAACAAAGACCCTCTAGTGAGCCTTGCTCTGTGGTGGCAGTGTACATGGAGCTAAATAGTATATTGCTTTAAGTTTATCATATAGCTTCAATTATTCTCTGGCATTTTATTGTGTTACCTTTTTTACTTTTTAGAATAGTCAGTGGTAAATATATTTAAGCTGGTAGAAGCTACCTACATTTGGTGAAAGCTCTTCAGAGGATTATTTAAGATTTATTTTAATTCTACATAAACCTTTTAATTTTAATGGCATAATTAAGTGAATAAAAGTGTTTAAACTTTAAGGTTGGATAATTATTTTTTAAAATGGCTGATATAGCCACGATGGAGTATGTATAAACTTATGCATCGTAGAAGAAAAATACTCTCAGATAAAAATGTCCCCATGGTACTCACATTTGAAAGTACATGAATTAAATATGCTTCCCTCATCTCTGGTGGTACATGGAATTTTTATGTCTTAACTAGGCTTTTGTATTTATTTTATGTAAAAATACTAGTATGCCACTAAAATTTTTATTTTTCTGTAAATGTCATAGCATAAGATATAAAAAAAGCATTGCCTTCACTTATAATGCTCCAGTGTAATTTATCCCACAATTGCCTCTAAATTCTATTGAATATAATATCCATACCTTCCTCTTCTTATGAACTGCAAAGATATTTACTCCACTTGTATTTAATTTTTCTCTTCTGAATTTCAACTGCTTCTTTATTTCTATTACTTTAACATATATCCCCTCATTTTTCTAACATACTGAACTCTAGTATATTTTTATAATCCAGCTTTCTAAGGTTGAAGGTGTCAAAAATTGTTACCTAGTTAGATAGGCCTAAATTAATTAGATTTAGTCTGAAAATTATTTGAATTATAACACAAATGATTAACTGTTTAGGCTCTGGGTTTAGATTTCCTAGTTCCACTATTTCTTACCTGTGTGCCAGTGGGCAAGTTATTTAAACTCTTAATGGCTTAGTATTCTAATCTATAGAGTAGGGAAAATAATGGTATCCATGTCATTGGGTTGTTGTGAAGGCTAATGAAATCATCCACGTAAGCGCTTAGACCAATATCTGGCACAAAGCACGCATGTAATAAAGTTAAATATATTGTTGTTGTTGTTGTTATAATCATTATTACTGCAAATTATTATTATAATTATTAAACTAATTAAATTTGAAAAATATATTTTGAAAAACTCACAAGACAAAATATGGGCCCAGACACTGCAGTTATGAAGGTGACTAATGTATGGCCACTTTTGGGGAAAAGCAAGAAACCCTAGAGAATAATATATAATAATCTAATAAAGGGATGAGACAAATGTAAAAAAAAATGCTTTAAACTATTCCAGTTTAGCTTTATGTTCGAATCCAAGGACACCAGGTTTGTAAGATTAGAGCAATAAACAAAATTTGAACTCTGGCCCAAATTTCATGGAATATCGTATTCTTTAATTTTCTGTAATTCGTAATTTAAAATTTTAATTTACATTTTTCACTTTTTTATTTTGTGGATTTTCACATTGTAATTTTGGGCTTGAATTTATAGCTTATTCTTAATATAGGTCCTATTAATTGCTCAAATTATTTAATATGATATCTGGTTTATCTATTTTCACATTGAAATGAAACCATATATAATTAAAATTTTTAAATGTCTCAATTAATTATGACAGGGTCATAATTTCCCTATTACAAAATCATATTTTTATTAAATCAATTTTTCCCAAATTATATTTAATAGAATAGTGGATTCTAGAACATTAATATATCAAGAATAAATTTTTGTGATTCACACCTGTAATCCAAGTATTTTCTCATGCTGCTATAAAGAAATACCTGAGAATGGGTAATTTATAAAGGAAAGAGGTTTAATTGACTCAAAGTTCCTCAGGGCTGGGGAGGCCTCAGGGAACTTACAATCATGGCGGAAGGTGGGGCAAACACATCCTTCTTCACATCCAGCAAGAAGAAGTGCCGAGCAAAGGGAGAAAAGCCCCTTATAAAACCATCAGATCTTGTGAGAACGCACTCACTATCGCAAGCACAGCATGGGGGAAACTGCCTCTGTGATTCAATTACCTCCCACTGGGTCCCTCCCAGGATATATGCGGATTATGGGAATTTCAATTCAAGATGAGATTTGGGTAGGGACACAGCCAAACCTTACCAGGAGGCCAAAGTGGAAAAAAATCTCTTGATGCCGGGAATTCAAGACCAGCCTGGTACACATAGTGAGACTCTGTCTCTCCAGAAACATTTAGCTGGGTGTGGTGGTGCACACCTGTATTCCCACCTACTCAGGAGGCTGAGGCAGGAAGATAGCTTAAAGCCAGGAGGTTAAGGCTGCAGTAAGCCATGATAGCACCACTGCACTCCAGCCTGGGTCACAGAGCAAGACCTTGTCTCTAAAATAAATAAACAAATAAATGTAAATGTAAAAATAAGCTTTTAAAATTCTTCATAGCACTGGTCTTTAAGTTTGTGTTATTCAGTCATCAAATAATCCATGTGTGTCTCCCAGTAAACTGTAAGTTTCATCAAGGTATAGACAGTCATTATTTTTCTTAGTGCTGTATCTGCTGTCTTTCAAAAACTGCCCAGCACAAAGTATATGGACACATAGGGGTTACATTATGTGGCATTTCCCTAAACTCATGTGCTCTTAGACCTTTTGCATGGGGACTCATTTTGCTGAAGTAGTATTCTTTGGAACATACTTTGGAAAACACTTTGTGCTGAATCTTTCCTCAAGGTCTACTTTCCATCCTTTTCTTCTCACATCCTGTACAGGATGCTGATCTGTACAGACTGCCTTGAAAAGCTCCCTTTCCCTCTGCTGGTTGGATTCAGTCACACAGAGGCAATAACAGGAGATCTAGAGGAAAGGAGGAGGATGGGTGCGTGGAGACATTTACTCCCCAGGTCCCTCCTCTCTGGGCATTGTGGTTTGGCTGCATCTCTGCTGAAGGCCACAGCTACCATGGAGTAACCCCCTCCAAGCTATCCTCTCTCTATATAGGTAAAGTTCCCTTCCCCTTATCCCATCAGAGTAGCTTTTGGTAAAGGCCTCCTAGGTCCTCGTGCCTCCTTTTCCTTTCTTTTCCTTTTCTTTTTGACACAGTTTCACTGTGTTACCCAGGCTGGTGTGCACTGGAGCAATCTAAGCTGACTGCAACCTCTGCCTCCCGGGTTCAAGCGATTCTCATGTCTCAGCCTCCCAAGCAGTCGGGACTACGGGCAGGCACCACCAGGCCTGGCTAATTTTTTGTATTTTTAGTAGAGACGGAGTTTCACCATGTTGGCCAGGCTGGTCTTAAATGCCTGGCCTCAAGTGTCCCGCCCGCCTCGGCCTCCCAAAAGTGCTGAAACTACAGGCGTGAGCCACTGCGCCCGGCTCCCATCCCTCCTTTTCAAGCCTCAGGTTACTGAACTATTGCTTGTTGGTTTTTCAAAATTATATCCACACGTTTTAAATAGTCCTTTTATTAAAATTTCTTCAACTGCTTAGTTTGAGGATACTATCTGTTGCCAAGCCCCCGCCCCTTTCATAGTGATCTAGAATCCCATTATATCCTTAGCCTTTTAAATGAATGGGTATTTAGATTTGTCTCAAGATTTATTCTCCTATAAGTCTGCTTGGGAGTGGTTTTAGAGGTCCAAGACTGGGCAACATGAAGTCATTGCAGCCTATGTATAAAAGGTTATACAGATCACAAACACTGACTTGATTTTGGGGGAGAGAACCCATGTATTTTAATAAACCCTTAGAAACAAGTGACTACATGATCATGCCCTGGTGATTACAATCTCTGCTCTTTAGCACTTTTCTCTGTACTGAAAGTTAATATACGTGTAAATAGACACAGGGGTGTTGGTGGGATCTCTATATTACTGAGTCATTTGGAGCTTTCCCCTTATCACACCTGTCTAAATAAAGCTATAAGACCTACATTAAAGTAGAATGAATTGTGTCCTATGAAATTAGTCGATGGAGCATCCTGACTAGAGACTCTAGAATGTAAAATAGACTTCCTGTGTTAGAACTATGGAAATATTGTAGCTCCTCCTAACTTTTATAATTTCCAGACACATTTGCTACCTAAATAGTTGCCTGAGTTATAGGAAACATATACATTCTACAAAAAGTCCTAACAAATGTATGGTCAGGAGCTACACAAATTGGAATTTGTCCTTTCTGCTTTCAGGCACCAGGTATTGATCTGTCTGTCATAACGTTGGCTATGAATTTTTGTTTTTGTTGTTTTTGATACATGTGTGTAAACACCTCACTATATATATTACCTTGTGGTCACAGCATCCATTCACTGAAATAACACTGTTCTCAAAATGGCAAACAAGTAGCACTTTTAGAATTTTCTTTTATACATGTGTATTTATTGTCTTTTATAATTTTTACTGTATATATCTAAGGTGTACAACACGTTTTGATATGTACATAGGGCAATGATTACTACAATCAATGAGCTATGAGTTTTAGAGAAACTGAGCTCTTCTCAGTG